>NC_133773.1:105402205-105424580 GCF_003597395.2 Chelonoidis abingdonii
CTCCCTGTCACACTCCACCCCACCCCCCTCTTTTGAAAAGCACGTTGCAGCCACTTGAACGCTGGGATAGCTGCCCACAATGCACCACTCCCAACAGCGCTGCAAATGCTGCAAATGTGGCCACACTGCAGCGCTGGTAGCTGTCAGTGTGGCCACACTGCAGCCCTGTTCCTACACAGCTGTACGACCACAGCTGTAACTCCCAGCGCTGCACATTTCCAAGTGTAGCCATACCGTCAGTTTGAGTGGTTCTATTTGCTCAGCTATTAGCAGGCATTCCATCAATCATCACTGATGTGTAACCTTTGATATCTCCCACATAGTGATGCATGGCCAAGTAATTTAACATAATTTACACTCTATTTGTGGCTCTTTCAGAATCCAGCCCTAACTTTTCTCATTCATTTCTTCTCCTTTCTCTTTTGAGAGTGAATGGGGAAATGCTGTTAGCCAAATTATTTTGAAATGATTTGGTTTCAGAACCAAAGCAAATGTTTGTGTTAGTTTGTATCTTAACAATTTAGTGGATGTTCTTCACCCTTCCATTGGGAATTGCTGAAGGCAGACAGATTGAGATATAGATATGCAGGACTGGATTTGATGAAGGGCTGAGTGCCTGGAAGTTCCATTGGAATCAGTGAGTGTTGAGGACTCATATTTATTCATAAGTTCTGATCCTTATTGAGTGTCAGTGGTAGATCCATGTTCAAAGATTCCATTTTCTAACATTACCCACACATTTCCTTAATCACACTGGGAAGCCAAAGTTAGAAAAAAAACATGTGGTTCATTTTATGACATATAAAGTATGAATTGATTCATGATTCATTTTCACGTAAACATAAATAAAGTGTTTGGTTTTTTCATATTTATGAATAAAGTAAAAATGAACTCTTACCTTGCATCATTGAGAATTTACATTCAGTATGGAATAAGGTATAATTAATAATGGCTTTTTAAAATTTCTGAATAAAATTAACTTATTAAACATTGTTTGCAAGTGAAAAATGAACTAGCCAGTTAATCTGTTTTCTGATTCCATGCACTTGCACCTAAATCACAATGTAGTCACGTGAACCTATCTTCATCCCAGCACACTACCATGCTGGACAGGTGAACAGTTGTGTTATTAAATAAAACCCCCTTATCTTAAATTTGCCTTCACACTTGCAGAAGTGAAAAATTGTCAATTGTTCCCCACTCTGGGCTTCTTTCACCAAACAACTACTTGTTTTATGGTCTCAAGTAAATGAGATCATCGCCTACATAGTACTGAGAAGGAGAAGGTGGTAATGAACATCACATGTGCAAGCACACTTGAAAATAATGTGCTCCACATTTTGTTTTTAGTGTAGCTGGAAGAAGAATAAATGCAAAGAGCTGCAGCATAACCCTTTGGTGACCTGAGCTTGTAGTGCTCAGAAGGAAAATGCTTATGATATAAAGCAGTCATGCTGATGACACTGGAGTTAGCTGTATTAATTTAGGTTAGAGTGCTATCTTCCTAAGGCAACAAACTGTTTGTACCAGCTCTTGTCAAAAACAGGATCCATTTGTACATTCTTGATTAGTGACTCATATTAAGGTTTCATTTTATTCTTTGTACTTAAATTGCTTTTTGCCAAAGGCAGTCATTTAAGCCAGACTTCATTAAAGTATATTATTTCTTCTCAGTTTTTATGTAGAAAGAAAAACTTTGCTGAAAAGTGAAGGACTTTGAGACATAATTTACTTTAACACTTATGCTGTTATAGTATAAAGGCTAACAAAAATAATTGTAACAGGAGTGGGATACAAATTGTTATTTTTTCTTCTTCACAGCTATACTGTATCAAATCGGAAAATATTGAACTTTTATATTACCTTTTATATTACCAAAAATTAATTCAGCATTAGATATATTTGGGCTGATTACATTTTTAAAGCCACCCACTTCAGTGGAGCCAGGATTTCACCACCATTTTCCACATTCAAAGTAGCCTTCATGAGTTCCTGCCTACATGTATTGGACACACAGCAATATGCACTGCTTTCTCACAGACTTTTTTAAAACAAGTTAAGCAACTGCTTTATTTAAAAACTTCTGATCTGAATATTTGGAAGGGAAGTGGGACATCAGCAGTGTTTTTTTAAAAAAAACATTCTTTTGGTGAGCTGGAAAATCTGAATGAGCTCTGTCTGTCCATTGCGTCCAGATTGATTTCATGGATGCACACAGAGGAGTCAATAGCTCAGGACACATTGGATGGGCATGCTAAATACGTGAGTACACATGCTATTACAGATCATGTATGTCAGTATGTGCTTGGTTGACTGGGATGATTTTCAAAAGTTTCAGTCCTGAATGGTTGCATGAAAAGCAGTTTGCCACTTCTCCTCCTATCTGTATAACTTGTATGTATGCCAACTGTAGTCAGGATTGTGATCTGCTGACAGTGATTGTGATGACATTGTTGCCAGGCAAGATAAGATATCTAAGCATAAGAAAGCAAAATTTATCAATGGACAAGCTGACATGCTACTCTGTTTGATGCTGTCCTAAGCATAAGTCCCAATTCTGAACCTTAGCGTCCAAAATGTGGGTGCCTGCATGAACCCTTCAAACTTAATTACCAGCTTGGATCTGATAGCACTGCCACCTAACAGGGAATCAGTGCTGCCTCACTCTGGTCTCCCCAAACTTCCTGGGGGAACCAAGGCTCAGAATGCCTCTGAGTCTCACAACAAAGGGAAATAACCCACTTCCCTTCTCCCTCTTTACCTCCCCCCAGATTTTCCGCCCTGGGTAACACTAGGAGATTTCCTGCTTCCATTCCTTGAAACACAAAGCCCAGAGAGATTGAAGTGTCTCTACCCCTCATCACGAGAAGGTCTAATGCAAATTCAAGCTTAGTCAATCTAACACAAAAGGGATTTCCCCTCCTTCGTTCCTTAGCCTAACCAGAGAAAAAGCTCAAAACAGGTCTTAAAAGAAAAGCTTTAATATAAAAAAGAAAGAAAAAACATAAAAAATGTCTCTGTATCAAGGTGACAATATACAGGGTCAATTGCTTAAAGAAAACATGAATAAACAGCCTTATTCAAAAAAGAAATAAATTTAAAACAATTCCAGCAACTACACACATGTTAATACAAAAAAAAAAAACAATATAAGCCTATTGTTTTTCCTACCTTTGTACTCAGAACTTGAAACAGAAGAATAAGAAAGCCTGGAGATAGAGATCACTCTCAAGCCAAGAGAGCACAGACAGAACAAAGAACCCACACCCAAAAACTTCCCTCCCTGAGCTTTGAAAAATCCGGTTTCCTGATTGGTCCTCTGGTCAGGTGTTTGATTCCCTTTGTTAACCCTTTACAGGTAAAAGAAACATTAACCCTTAGCTATCTGTTTATGACAGATGCCACACCATGAACGCATTCTTGTACAAGAAATATTGAGGGATATGGGAGAAATATAGGACCAGTGGACACTTTGGGCAGATTGGAAGGGTCTAGAGTACATAAACAAGCAGAGGGTCCTCACTTCAATGCTATATGCAAAACATCTGACCAGGCTGCTGCCTGGAAGGAGTAAAATCCTGGCTCTATTGAATTTTACAGGAGTTTTCCCATTGACTTCAATGAGGCCAAGGTCTCACCTGGAATCTCTAGACAAAGCAGAGGAGAACTGGGACACAAGGCAGTACTATTAGGAACCTGAAGATATAGTTGATATAGTGTCTTGTGGGATGTCATTAAGAAGCAACCAAGGGGCACGAGAGGGCTATGAAGTCATGTTTATTAAACAAAATACTAGCAGGTGCTAAAGAGATTAAATGTCACAGCCTCAAACATCCTCAAACACAACCCACTTCCTCTCCAAATTTTCCCAGTACTTTTCCATCTCCCAAAAACCTAATCAACCCACTGAAGTGTCCTATCCTCCCTTGCCACCCTTGCCTTTCTTTCTCCAACAAATACAGTAGCAATGCAATCAAAAACAGAGGCAGGAGAAAAGGTCAACAGTGGTGGAAGGATGGAAGTGATTGCCACCAGGAGGATAACATTTACAACATGTCTGTTACAAGAGGTCCCCATGAAAAGCCACCAGTGATTAGTAGCTGGGAACTCCACCAGACACTGAAGATGATCCTGAGGTGGCAAGAGAGAAAAACATCCGCATGAAGGAAGAAACAGCTACAATTTCCTTTTAACCCTTGATAAACCTTCATAGACTTGAATCTGGAAGAGAATAACGTTCTGACCTACCTCATGGCATTCTGGCCTGGCAATTCATCTACACAGAAGGTAGTCTTCCAAACAGGTTTATCTACAACTTGAAGTATGTGAGACATCTGCATCTGCAATCTGTCTATCAAATTAGAGTTTGTCTATGTGATCACTTCCTTTCCCAGTTGCCACCTGTTTTGTATCAGCATTACATGTTAATTAGCCAATGAGGAACTGTTTCTAAGTCCACTTTCACATATGTTGAATAAGTAAAGTGTGACCTAACTGGCCCAAAATTTAAGTTGCTTAAATCTGCCCAAATGATGTCTTGCCGAGTTTGAGAATCCCACTTGGGTACTTTTTCCCTGTTAAAAATTCCATTGAAATTTACACTGTCCTACAAAACATTTTGATGAAACTGCATTTGTTGATAGAAAATAGTTACAACAACAAAAAAAATGCTGACCAACTCTAAACTTAACCCAGCTAACAATATGCCCTGTAGAATGATCAATGTGAGTAAAGTCAAGCATGTCTGTATTTTTGCTAATGGGGACAAAATATGTGTGGTGGTATATGCCTCTGTGTGTGCACATGCGCACACACACACACACACCTTTGATATTTCAGATTTTTTAATTTAATAAATGTGCATCAGCTACCACTCAGCCTGTCCAATGTTGGGCAGTTTCTTGTCATTGTCACAAAAGAAAGTGGCCTTAGGGAATTATATAAATGAGCATAGATCAAAGTAGACTCATTAAAAATCTGTATTCCATATTTTGCACTGTACGTTATATTATCTTAAAGAAATTGTATTTAATGAAGATCAAGGCTACAATATAAAATCATTTGTAGGCATCTTTGTGGCAATAATAAAACAAAATAAAAAATCCGAGTTCATAAACCACATATCAAGCAAAGGTCATTCTAATGTATCTATATTTAAAGAAGCAACTGCCAAAGCTGGCAATGCCCAAAACATGTTCTAAAATTGTAACAAATCAAAGCTGACACATTTAATACAAAGAAAAGAGGCCAACATGCACTATGCAATCCCCTTTTTGCATACTTGTACAAACATCAGTATGTAATGGTACATTGTGACACAAAACAACAGTGAGGAAATGGGGGAAGGGAGAGAAACTGACTAAAATCCTTTCTGCAAGTATTTCCAAAACATTCAAAGTCACTTACTGACAGTTTTTGCTGGACTAAGCATGAATCAGATTAACAGCTCATTTTACTGTGTTATTGATCTTCGAAGTTATAAAGTAAAATTTATTAGCACTTGGAGAAACCTGTGCTAACTAAGAAATTAACAATTTCCAGTGCCGCAAAGAAGGCAGATTTGTTTGTTTAAATGTTAGATTTGTGATAAGAAATAACTAAAAAAAATCATATATTCAACAACCCACAGATGACAGACCTAATCCCAAGACAATAACAAACCAGCATCAGCAGCCAGCCTTAAAATGCTGGTAACTCTATGTAATCATGCATTATAATTGATACAGGATATATCTCACTTAAATTCAGATTGCTAAACACTTTCCATAACAAACCACAGGCTGATAACTTTGTATGCTTTTAAGATGCCATTTTCCATATTTGTTCTGACATTTGAAACCTGGAACAGACATATTTTCATAGAAAAACAGCCTCTCTGTTTCGTTTTAAAAGAATACATGATTCGGTTTAAAATTACATGATTAAAATAATCCTCCTGAGCATGGTCAGTGAGCATCTGATACATTTTTAATCAAATATTAATAAATCTTTAATTAATAAAATCATCATCCCCTGGCATACTGAGACCATTATGGTTTTACGTGCATTGGAATGACCAGCAACTGGCCCAGACAAGAGGGAAGTAGTGCTAATGGGAAGATGGAACACGCTGCAGAAGCTCACCAGTGCACAGGATTTCTCTTCCATCAAAAGCATATGCCCTCAGTTTGTCAAAGTAGCACAAAATGTCAAGGTCTCATTGGTATCATCACTTATCCTGGTCCTAATTCTTGGCCCTAGTCTAAGTTTTTTCAAGGCCTCAATGGACTTCAGCCCAGATAAATCAAATACTGTCTTTGTTATCAACTAAGATAGCTAGGCTGCCCTGGGAAAATGTAGTTAACATTGCCAGAATGATCTGAGAGTTGGAGATTGAGGGTCTTTTTGGTATAGGATAAAGGAGGTAGTGAATTTGCATGAATATAAATGGGAAAATAATGTGAATCAGTGGTTCCCAACGTTAGACATAAGTTCTACTATAAACATGAAAACTCATGGTTGAGTAGAAAAAAATCAAAAAGGAGTCATTGAAAATGTTTGGGAAGAAATTAAAAATAAATTGCCTGATCCAAAACTCACTAAAGTAAATGAGTGCCTTTCCTTTTACTTCACTGGACTTTGAATCTGGCCAATAGATCATTAGAATTTTAACATGGACTTTACATCAGTGAAATGATTCTGTACGGGGCTGCAGATTAGACCGAGGTTTTTTTCCCCAATAACTATTTGGGCAGGACACATTTTTCATAGAACTGCTGGAATACAATTTAGCTGGAAATTCTGATATGTCGGAAAAAAAATGTTCCAAATCAAAATGCAAACACTACAAATCTAAATTTCCTGAGGAATGAATATTCTGGGGAAAAAATGAAATGTTTCATTTTAATAATGTTGAATAAAATATGTTTTGTTTTGATACTGTTTAAACATTATAATGCTCTATATTAAATATAATTAATATTACATGTAATATTAAAGTTGAAATGACAAAGTTGAAACAAAACATTTTTACCTTATCTAAACAAAATGTTTTGTCTTTCTCATTTCATTTTAATAATGACAAAATGATTTGTATTATACTGTAATACACTGTATTTTTTTTTTTGGCTGCAAAATGGGACTTCTCTTCTACATCTTCAGAGTTTACTCCTAAATAAAAGCAGACTAGAATATTTCATTAACTGTGTTTCCTTTATCTATTCATTTTCTTTCTCAAAAGCAAGCACTGTCTTCTAGTCCAAATTATATTAACTGATCAGTGCTGCATGAGACAATCGTACAATTGTATTATTTGCTGAAACAATTCCTTGAAAATACATTTCATATTCATGTTTCCGAGCAATTAAATAACACTATTCAATGAAATGTTGTCTATAATAAAATTAAGAGCTGCAGTCCTATGATATCAAGGTGTTGCCAAGGTAACATCAAAGTAGAGTTTTAGAGGTTAAAAGTGAAAAGTGAAACCAGTTGTTTGGGGGACAATTGCTGCAGAACTATATTTGGGATTGTCTGCTTGGAGTTAGTATACAAAAAGATTAGTTGTATCTTATTCTATATAGTTTTTACACTACACTCATCACTGTAGTATCTAAGCACCTTGCAATACAGCATTAAGTGACATGACTACTCCTCTGTCATGTATTTGTTCTCTCATCTTCTCCCTAGAAGGAAAAGTATGTGCAATGGTGTCTCTTGTTTTGATAGTGTGTCTTTTTAATATAAATATGACTGTTGTTAGGGGTTTATATTAGAGAAGGCAAGGTGAAAGAAACCTGCCTTGCACTTGGAGCAAGAAGTGGTGAGGTTGATGATGGTCCATAGCATGTGGAAGAGTTCATTCCACAGTCTCAGACTGCCCTTGAAGAAAGATTTGTCTCTTGCATAAATAAACTCTTACAGTTACTATGCCATTGTGTCAGAGGAGCATAGTTGTTGAGTATAGTCTTTGTGTCAGAGCTTGATATGACCTTTTAGATATCCTGGACCCAGATCATAAAATGTTTTCAAAATTTAGCAGTTCATGTATCCTGGAGAACATGGGGAGAGGATATTGCAGGCCAGGGGAGGCTAAGTTCCAGAAATAGACAGGCATGGCTCTGCCCAAGCTCCTCCCCAAGACCTCCTACTGCATCCCGCTCTTCCTCCATGGTGGCCTCAGCCCAGGCTCCTCCTCTTGCAGCCCTTACTCAGTCTCTCCTCTGAAACTGCTGGGACTGGGACTAGGGACAGCTGGATGGCCACCTAGGACTCTGGGCAACTGGGGCCAGTGCTCAAGCTGGCCAGCAGGGGCTAGGACTGTCCAGCTGGCACCACCCTGTGCTCCAGGGCTAAGGCCTCCAAGAGATCAGCCCGCCTTATGCTCTGGGGCTGCTCGGGCCACCCAGCACTCTGGGGCTAGTGCTGCCTGGCACTGGGGCCAGCTGGCACTCCAGGGCTGAGGTTGCCTGGCGCTTGGGCTGCCCAGTGTTCCGGGACTGGGGCCACCCGACCGGCCTGGGTCTGAGGCGGGGTTGGTGGGACTTGGGCTGGCTGGGGCTCTGGCTCTGGTGGGTGAAGGCGAGAAGGGCAGGGCTCTGGCAGAAAGGGCTGGACTCAGGATGAGCATCTGTGAACGGGAGGTTCACACACTACCCACACTGGGGAGACTTAAAGAGTGGATATTTAACCAGAGACACCTTTATGGAATGTCTAGGAAGAAGGTTAATGTAGTAGGAACAAATCAGGGTACTTGAAACCAATTCAAATCAGAATAACTTTGAGATCGATTTAAACCATTTTAAAAGTAGACTTTGGCCTATGTAGTTACTTAAGACTAGACTGTGCCTTTGTTACTCATGTACCTTGCTCAGCCGCTGGTCCCAGTGATTTCAATGTAATTATTCAGAGAATAAAGTTTTCTTCAGCATGAGTAAGAGTGGCAGAATCTGGCTCTTAGTATTTCATACTTTGAAATATGTGTTTATTTTCCTAATTTTCCTGTAGGAAATGTCCATGTTCCATACAGCATGTTCTTGGATACATTATAAATCAGTTATTTTTCTGTTCTCTTTGTTGTTATTCTCTATAAATAAATGCTTTTTTTTCATTTCCCATTATTCTAGTGGATTGTTACAGAAATGAACATAAAGAGAATAAATAGCTTAAAGTGATCTGCCCTTGACCAGGTGATATTTCAACATAAAGATAGATAATGTAAGCCACTTATCCCTGAGAACTATGAGGAGCGGTGCAGGTATTATGGTTATTAATAACACACTCTTACAATCTCCTATTTATACACATTCTAGACCCACTAAATGTTTTCAACTATGACACTTCCTTATTAGCACCCCTAGAACTGACTTCAGTCAGAGCTCCCCACATTGATGAGCTAATACACTCACTTATATGACTAAATAACCTCCTTTTATTGGATCTTACTTTCTGCAGATTTCTGTTTGTAAAGTATTTTTTTTAAACCATTGTAGCTTATAAGAAAAGAGATTTTTTTTCATAAGTTTTTAGAAGTTATTTTGTTCTAACCAAGGGTCATTTATTGTCCGTAATCCATGCATAAAGCCACGTTTGATATCAAGGAGAGATCCACTGTAGATTGAAAGAAATACATATGCCAACATTGTTTGGAATCAGAACTTGGATTTATGTTAAACGGGCTGCTGACTTGCTTAAAAAGTCTTAGCAGAGCTGAAAGAAAAATATGCAATAGCCAGTGTCCATGATTTAATATCAGTCCAGCATATATCAGACATCTGATCACAAAGTTTTGAGCAGACAGGTTTAAAAATAGAAGATGACTAGCAGAAGAGACCTCAGGGTTGGAATAAAAGGTTTGGTGAGTTGAAAAGATTATCAGATTTTTGAGAAAGGAAAGTACATTTTGTGAAAAGGAAATAGAAGTGAAGACAGAGACAACTTGAGAGGCTCTGGACTGCTTGAAGAACTATTGTTGCTACAGAAAAGACTTAGTGAGCCAGATCCCCAGCAGATGTAAATCGGCATAGCTCTATTGAATGTGTGATTTCTTACTCAGTTCATTATTTTCACTGGACTAATAGACTACTTGAGGACTGCAAAATGAAAGCACAAAAGCATGTAGAACTTCAAGGCTTTCCTTAGCTTATAAGAAAAGCACAGAGCTAATAAGTGCTTTTGAAAGGAAAAAGCATGCTGTTGTCCCAGAAGATTTAGGTTTGCTGAGGAAACTTCATAGAGGTTAGAGTAAAGTTGCAAATATATGCCAAGAGAAGCAAAGAGCGGTGGTCAAAGAAAAAAAAAATCCTATATGACTAATTTTCAGCCTTGGTGATCAGCTAACTAGAGTCACCATGAAGAATGAACCCAGCAGAGAGCAGACTGTATTAAGGTACTCAGATACAGTAAACCTGGCACTTAAAGTTAACTGGTCCTATGCTATATGGGAACTACAAGCCTGTTTCGTTGTGGTCCTAGATAACCTCTTTTAAACTGCCATTTGTGACAGAATTTCCACATTAGATAAGCACCTACTTACACTCAATAGGGACATTTTATACTTAACTGAATCCTAAGAGGCACAAGAAAATCTTATTGACATTGAGTAAATACTGCATGTGACATATCAGTGATATAGTCTTAAAACAACTTTCTACCTAAGCATCTGAAATGCCCACTTGGATTTCCTTTCCAAAGCTTAGTTTCTAAGTGAAGTAAACAGGTAGTTCACAAGGAGCCAGAAAGTGAAATAACAGTTCAGTATCATCTCAGGCCAGCAGTATGGAGCCTGAATCCAATGTCCACTGAGGTCAGCAGGAGTCTTTTACTGGCTTCAGGAATAAACCTTATATTCTCTAGTCACACATACAGTACCAATTTATCACTGTGCTCATGGACTATTTATTCAGCAGAGCCGGGCACAAACTATTTGCAATAAGGCTGAATACAGGCACTTAAGCCAATAGGAAAACAGTCACACAGGGTGAAATTCGATGTAATCCACTGGCAGCAAGATTGTTATGCCACAAATGAAATTACCAAAAGTTGCTTAATTAATATGCTTACACTTATTTAAAGAAGCAAATCTTTACTATCAATAACAGAACAGATTGGCCTGCAAAGCATAAGTGTAACATATCTAGAATCCTGCTGGATTCCAGGCTTTACAAATCTTAACACCTGGAGGAGCTCTCATTTTACTTTTGCTGAATCCTGATGTTCCTGTCACTCTACTACTTTGGAAGCAGATGTGCTAAGGAGAGAATGGGCCCTTTTCACAGAATGGCTTTTCTAACAAACCACTCTCTCCATTTTTCCCCATCCCTTTTATTAAAAACCAATGTTAACTTGTGAAGACCTTAAAAACTCATTTCTGATTGGAAAGGGTGTGTGTGGGGGGGAGAGTTAGAAAAGCTTCTATGCTGAAAAAGCCCAGTTCTCCATGAGCTGCAGGCAGCTTCAAAGAAGCTGCCAGCAGAGTGACAGCTGCTCAGGTTTACAGGAAGTAAGATTCAGAGCTCCTATAGGCTTTAGGCACAACAGGGCTTTAACTGCAATAAGGTTTCAGATCCATTTTCCTGACTGAATTATTTCATGCAGTGATTAATATCCTTTCCCTCTTGTTTTTCACAGGTGTCTTTCTGCCTTGCTATAGGATAGGTCTCTTCATGGCTGCATCTGAAGGTATACAAAGGTTTCATTCAGACATTGGGGTGTTACATATGCTTCAGCATTCAAACAGGCTTTGTCAGATCACAGACACACAGCTCCAAGTGTGAGCTCAATTTCCTCCAATAGCCAAGATATGTCTCATAGCAGGACATGATCTTCTGTCCCCTCCCCCTCCCCCCTCTCAATTTTGTGGAGCTATATAAAAGAAAAAATGTGAAATTCACCTATAACTCAGACCAAACTCACCTGATTTTTCAGGCATATGCAGAAGCTGGGCGCGGCAGTGCCACTGTGAATGGACTAGACTAGACTTGGGTACTAGATTCAGGTTTGAAAAGTGGTTGGCCAAAATGATAGGTATATTAGTGGTTCTCTGGATTCTTGCAGAGAATTTTTCCCCCCATTAATAGGGGTGGATGGGAGAAAGTACCAGCGATGTTTGAGGGAGATAAATGTTGATAAATGTTCAAAGTAGCTACATGTATTCCTAAAAGCAATACTCATATCACATTTCCATTGAAAAGAAAAGAAAGGTGCAGGGCAGAAGGAGTAAAATGGAAAGGAAAATTGAAATAATGGAATCATAGAAATATAGGGCTAGAACAGAGCTCGAGAGGTCATCTAGTCCAGCCCCCTGCTCTAAAGAAGGACCAAGTATACCTAGACCTTCCCTGACAGGTTTTTCTCTGACTTGTTCTTACAAACCTCCAGTCATGGGGATTTCACCTCCCTTGGTAATCTATTCCATGAATTAATTCCCTTATTGTTATGAAAAACTTTCTAATATTTAACCTAAATCTCCCTTGCTGCACACTAAATTGATTACTTCTTGTCCTGACTTCAGTGGACATGAAGAACAATCTATCACCATTGATTTTTTATAACAGACATTAACATATTTGAAGACTGTTATAAGGCTTCTCTCAGTTTTCTCTCAAATCAGAACTAAACATAACAATTTTTTTAAACCTTTCCTCATATGCCAGGTTTTCTAAACATTTTATCTCTTTTGGTCCTCTCTCTGGACTCTCTCCAATTTGTCCACATCTTTCCTAAATTGTGGCATCCATAACTGGACACAGTACTCCAGCTGAGGACTTACCAGTGACAAATAGAGCAGGATATTTACCTCCTTTGTCTTACATATAACATGCCTGTTAATATACCACAGATTGTTGGCCTTTTTCACAACTGCATCACATTGTTGAGTCATATTCAATTTGTGATCCACTACAACTAGGGCTAAGATTTAGTCATGGGTATTTTTAGTAAAAATCATGGATAGGTCACAAGCACTAAACAAAAATTCATGTCCCCGAGACCACAGCAGCTGCAGAAATCACCAAGTCATGGAATCCACGGAAAGTCATGGAATCCATGATCTCTGTGACAGAATTACAGCATTAACTTCAACCCCTCAGATCCTTCTCTGCAGTACAACTGCCTAAGCAGTTATCTTCCATTTTGTAATTGTTCATTTCATTTTTCCTTGATAAGTGAAGTACTTTGCACCTGTCTTTACTGAATTTAATCTTGTTGATTTCAGACCAGTTCTCCAATTCATCAAGACCTTTTTTGAATTCTAGTCCTGTCCTCCAAACTGCTTACAACCCCTCTCAAATTGGTGACTAAAGCAAATTTTATAAGCATACTCTCCACTTCATTACCCAAGTCATTAACAAAAATATTGACTAGTACTGGACCCAGGACTAACTCCTGTGGGAATCCATTAAATATGTTCCCTCAGTTTGACAGCAAACATTTGATAATTACATTTTAATTAGTTTTGCACCCACCTTATAATAATTTAATCTAAACTACATTTCTCTAGCTTGCTCATCAGAATGTCATATGGGACTATGTCAAAAGCCTTACTAAAATCAAGATATATCATATCTACCTCTGCCAAAAGTCCACTTCTTAAGGATAGGTCATATATGTGCCCTTCTCTAGTCCTCTGGTACCTCAGCCATCCTTCATTAGTTCTCGAAGATGATTGCTAATGGTTCAAGATAGCTTCAGGCTAGTTTGTTAACTACAATAGGGTGCATTTAATCAGGCCCTGCCATTTTGAATATATCTAACTTATTTGAAGAGTCTTTAACCTATTTTTTCCCTATTTTGGCTTGGGTTCCTTCCCCCTTGTTGTTCATATTAACTGTGTAAAGTATCTGGTCTGGTTTACCTTTTTAGTGAAGACTTAAGAAAAATAGGCATTAAACACCTCAGCCCTGTTGATGTTGTCCAAAATAAGCTCTCCTTCCCTCTGAGGAGAGGCCCTACACTTTGCTTTGTCTGTTTTCTTGCTCCTAATGTATTTATAGAATGTTTTCTTTTTACTTTCTATGTCCCTTGCAAGGTGTAAAATAGTTTTGAGCCCTAGCCTTTCTGATTTTGTCCCTACATGCTTGTTCTATTCTTTTGTATCCCCCCTTAGCTATTTGTCCATGTTTCCATTTTATGTAGGATTTCTTTTGATTTCCAAGTCATTAAAGAGCTCCTGATAGGAAGAATACTAAAAGGCCAATATTACCCTATCTTTCCTTCACATTGATATAATTTTCTGTTGTGACTTTAATATTGTCTGTTTGAGAAATGGCCAGCTCCCCTGAACTCCCTTTTCCCTTAGATTTTCTTCCCAGATTAAGTATCACTTCTCTGAGTTTGTTAAAGTCTGCTTTTTAAAGTTCATTGTCCATATTCTGCAGCTCTAACTCCATCATGTCCTTAGAATCATGACCACTTTCACCCAAATTGCCTCCAACCTTCAGTTTTGCAATCAATTCTTCCCTGTTAGTCAGAATCAAATCTAAAATGGCTGTCCTCCTGGTTACTTCCTCTATCTTCTGAAATAAAAAGTTGTCTCTCAGACATTTCATGAATTTTCCAACAGGTATCTCATAGTTAAAGTCTCCATTATTACCGGGTCTTGTGTTTTGAATATTTCTGTTTTTTTGCTCTAGAAATACCTCCTCCACCTACTCTTCCTGATTTGGAAGTGTATAGTAGACTCTTACTATGATATTGTACCTATTTTTTTCTCCTTTTATCTTTACCCAAGGAGTTTCAACTGGTCTACCTCATCTCCTTCTGGGGCCACAAAACAAATGTATATATTCCTGATACATAATGCAAAATCCTTCCTTTTTATCCTTTCCTGTTCTTTCAGAACAAACAATGTTTCAGTCATGCAATTTGTCCCATCAAGTCTCTCATGCCAATTAAGTTATAATTTAGCTTATGTATGAATACTTTTACTTCTTCCTGTTTATTCCCTATACTCCTTACATATGTGTATAGTCAGCTAAGGTATTGAGCATATCCCCCCACTGCTTGCCCTCTTGTTGCCCTATTTTTCAATTTCCCTCTCCAACATTTTGCCTTGTGTTAAAGTTGGCTTTTATTATGCCTACCCAGAGACTTTTGTCACCAGCCCCCTTTTAATTTCATTTAAAGATTTCCTCAGTAGGTGAGCCCATGTGTAAAGATGTTCTTTCCCTTCTTGGTAATGTAAGCCTCTTGTCTTCCCAGCAGTCCTTCCTGGAACAATGCCCCATGGTGTGTACTTATCTCCAGTATATGAATGTCTCTGCCTTAGCTCTCAGCCTCAACCAGGAGGATGAACAAGATCCTGGCTCCTTCACCCTCAATCCCTGAGGCCTATAGCAACTATTGATCTGCTCAGGGTCAGAATTCCTAACTAAATGTTGGGAATCGTTAAGAAAGGGATAGATAATAAGACAGAGAATATCATATTGTCTCTATATAAATCTATGGTATGCCCACATCTTGATTAGTGCATGCAGATGTGGTCACCTCATCTCAAAAAAGATATATTGGAATTGGAAAATGTTCACAAAACAGCAACAAAATGATTAAGTGCATGGAACAGCTTCCATATGAAATTAAAAAAAGTGGGGGGGCTTTTCAGCTTGGAAAAGAGACGTATAATGGGTCAT
Source organism: Chelonoidis abingdonii (assembly GCF_003597395.2). Classification (NCBI taxonomy): domain Eukaryota; kingdom Metazoa; phylum Chordata; order Testudines; family Testudinidae; genus Chelonoidis; species Chelonoidis abingdonii. The sequence goes on from NC_133773.1 coordinate 105,417,811, forward strand.
ATGATATAGGTCTACAAAATCATGACTGGGGCAGAGAAAGTAAAAAGAAAGTGTTACTTCTTCTCATAACACAATAACTAGGGGTCACCAAATGAAATTAATAAGCAGCAGGTTTAAAACAAACAGAAGGAAGTATTGTCACACAATGCACAGTTAACCTGTGGAACTCATTGCCAGAGGATATTGTGAATGTTAATAACAAGATTCAAAAAAGAAATAGATACATTCATGGAGGATAGGTCCATCAATGGCTATTAGCAAGAATGGACAGGGATTATGTTCCTAGCCTCAGTTTTGCCAGAAGCTGGGAATGAGCAATAGGGGATAGATCACTTGTTGATTGCCTGTTCTGTTCATTCCCTCTGAAGCACCTGTCATTGGCTACTGTCGTAAGACAGGAGACTGGGCTAGACAGACCTTTGGTATGAGCCATTATGGCCGTTCTTATGTTCTTATATACCAGGCAGTATCATTAATACCCACATGCATGATCAGCATGAGGTAAATAGTCAGAGGGATTAATGAGCCTTTACAGCTTTTTGTTATGTAGCAAGGCACCTCCTTCATCTTGCTAGGCTTAGTGCTTCCCTCTCTGGCAATGGCAGGCCTGGGGTAATCAGCCCCACTCAGGGCATTGCCTCACACCCTGGAGAAGCTTATTTCCCTACTGCTCCTAGCCTGGCAGCAGCTTGTCTCTCTTCCCTGTTTCTCTGTGCAGAGGAAGGTGTTTTTAAAGGCTGCAGGCAGCCAGTAATTGGGATCAGGTGTCCCTAATTGACCTGAGATAACCCCTTCTCAGCTTGTTGGGAAAGAGCCTTTAACATTCTAGGACTAACATATCAGCCTTCCAAGACCCTCTTGCAGCCATCCAGCCTGATTTTGTCACAGTTATACAATGTTATATAATAGCCCCCACCTCAAGCCATGAATATGGGATTTTCAGCACTCAAAACATAGACCTCTAACAGTTGAGATGAAGGAATAACTCTGTTAGCTGGAAGTAGTGTCTTATTCAACAAATGAACCAGTCAATAGAGGAGGACATGATACACTTGGTGAGTGCATACAGAAATATCTGAATTGTCTGCTGACTTTATAGCTATAAAATAAAACTTTTCCTATTACCACTGAAATCGAACTCTTTTCATAAAGTTGGCAGAGGGTTTGAAATTCATCACTTAATCCTACATTCTTTTAAATAATCCTCTTCTCTTAATTGAATTTATGTTGTCACTTTATTTCAGTATTATTATTTATGGGAATTATAGGATAAAAAGCTACAGCTGAAACAACAAATATTTTAAAGATATAGTTTTACAGTATGTTTATCTTTTAACAAGTAAATAGTCATTTCACTAGTTAAATAGGAGAAAAAGAACAACTGAAATGCCATAGTACACTTAAGCCCCAATTATGATTCTGGGAGTGAAGGAAGGATAGAGCAGCTAGAAGTCAAGTAATACATTTGAAAAAAAACATATAAAGAGTAGGAGGAATACAGGGGCTGCTACTTAACATTATAGAAAGATAAGAATTCACTAGGGAAATAATGCAATTATTTAAAGATAAAGTAATACAGCACATCTGCATTTTGAACATTTTGAAATAAAGACATAGCTATCTATAGGCACAAAGGAAATGCATGCATTTTATAATGGAGTTCTAAAAATGTAAATGGAAGTGGAAATTTAAAAAAGAATAATTTTATATGATCTATTTCTCTCTAGAAGTGTAGTCTCGACTGCTTCTCTGCATGAATGTGTGTAAGCATGTGTGTTTTAAAATATTTTTCTTATAGTAATATATTATTTAAATATACAATGATGGCCTACATTTTCAAGAGTGACTGGTAATTTTGGGGTGCCTCCATTTTTGGGTATCCATCTACGAGCACTTTACATGAAACTAATTTTCAGAAAATGTTGAGCACCCACTCTGAATATGTTGTTTTAGTCCACTGGTAAGCAAGTGTTACATGCCCTTCTTCATGCCTAGTCCGTGAAGAATATAGGTTGATTACAGCTCTCAGCCTGGCTTCTTTGTGCAAGCTGCAGAGAGACAATTCTTTATAGCTCTCAAGATCTCCAGTACATTTCCTAGTGCTGTCCAAAATGGCGGCCATCACTGAGGCAACTGAATCACTAATAACTTTTGAAAATGTATATTAAATGATATATAAATGGGCTTACTCAGAGAAGTCATCTGAACTGAATGAGCACAGGTTCAAAAACCTCAAACCAAAACCATTTTAAGTTGAGACTGTCGTAGCTTCCTACTCAGATTTGAACCTTAGCGTTCATAAACTGAGAAGCTAGCCTGAATCCTCTAAGCTTAATTACCAGCTTAGATCTGATATCGCTGCCACCAGCCAGGAATTTCCAGGGCCTGACTCCCTCGGGTCTCCCCAAAACGTTCCCTGGGGAACCCCAAGACTTAGAAGCCCTGAGTCTTACCACAAAGGGAAATAACTTCCTTCCTTGTCTCCTCTTTCCCCCCTCCCAGGCTTCTCTGGAAGAACGCTTCAAGTCCTTTGAACACGCCAGCCAGGAGATTAAGTATTTCTCCCTCTCCCCTCCTTCTACCCTGGAGGCTTGTTCAGATGCCACCCTCCGTAGATCTAACGCAAAGAGATTTCCCTTCCCTTCGTTCCTTAGCCTACCAGGAAGAACTCAACAGGTCTTAAATAAAAAGCATTATATAAAAGAATAGAAAAACACATAATGTAGTTCTCGTGTTATCAAGTGACAATACAGGGTCAATTGCTTAAAAGAAAAAATGAATAAACAACCTTATTCAAAAAGAAATACAATTTAAACATTCCAGCAACTACACACATGTAAATACAAAAACAATATAAAAACCTATATTGTCTTATACCTGTACTTACAACTGGGAAACAGAATGGCATGTCTGACTCATGTAAAATTACTTAGCAGTAAATAGAAAGGAATCATGCAGTTTTTGGAAGCTTTTTTATTAACAAAAAAAACCCTAGTACACTTTTGACGGTATAATAATAATAATAATAATAATAATTAATATATACGGTTGGGGAATTAGAATGATCAAAATAGTGATATTTGTTAAATGATGAAGGCATACAGAATATAGCATATCTCCTCATAAAAAGATATTTTGAAGGGCTACATTTTCATTAGGCTTGCTTTTATCAGAGCCCTTGTAGCTAGTGCTGATTTTCCTTCTGGCATCTGCATAGAAAAATAGTTCCATGCACTTCAGTCTTTTGCAAGATATGTAAATATCATTGATGCATACATGTTTTGCATCAAAACCATCAACTAGTACTAACTCTCAACAATTCTGTACTATAATTGTAACTAAATGTTGCTGACCCAAATATATTTCCTAGACATGTATTAGTCTTAGTAAAAACTTACCTCTGTACTTTGAATTTGTATGAAGAGCTGTGCATAGCAGTCACCCATATAGTTGGACTTCCATATTTTCCTGTGTTTTTTACTGTAGTCCTGTTTGCATATACTGTCCTTTGAAATATAAACAAATATTTCAAAACAATTAAGCAGAAATCCAGATCTCCCAGTTCTGTTTGTGCCTTAATCAGAGGATCATCCTTCCTCAAGTAGTATGGAAGTTGTAACAACTTACTATTTCTTTGAATAACCCGTATTTTTCCATTTTAGTGCAAACGGCAACTACTTCAACAGTGTCAGGATAGCAGAGTCAGATATGGACACAGTTGTTGTCCTATGGCACCAACCTCTAACTCAACACATTTCTTTGAGTTATTAAAAAAAACAACAACAGTTTTTGTTTGCTTTTACGTTGGGTCAGAGAAAATCCCATCATCATAACTTACTAGAAGTTGCCTTTTATGTTACCTCTGAATTTCCATTTTCTCTATGGTTTAACTTGCAAGGTTTTAGGTGAATTTGTTTCATTTACCCTCATATTCACCCACACAGATGGAAAACTCTGCAAAGGAAAAAAAACATGGGTAGTTTATAAAAAAAACCTAACAACTACAGAATCCATAATTTGTGTGACAACCAGGACATAAATTCCACTTTATACATAATCAATTCAATACCAAAATTTGGTTCAGTGCAATGTGTTACTAGTGGACCATCAAGTACATAGACGTCAGACATTGAGCCAACTCTAGCAGCAATTACCTGCCCTTCTAGTAAATATTAGATCTACTGCATAGACAGACATATATTCTTCCTTCATCATTGATTTGTTCAAGAGATTAGATGTGGCATTCTTGCTCTATCAGACTGTGGTGAAGATATTCATATTAAAAAATTGCCTGTTTTCTTGTTACTTGTATAGTTGGATGGTAGAAAATTTCCATGATAAATCTCAGTTTTCATATAGTCACAGATATATGAAATATTCTCTTTTAAGGTTGAAATTGTACATGCCTAGTCTCTTTCAAAAGTTGAGTTGGGCTTTGTTTTCTGGGTGTGTTTTTTCTTTCTCTTGAGATATGAAAATTTAAGATATTTTTTATGTTTTGAATTTAAAGCAGCAAAATACTTGCTTCTTGTTTTATACAGCCCGACTACTCAAATGGTTAAGGTTTGAAAGAGGCAATTTGGCATGAAAATATTTTTTGCCCAGGGACAGAGGGATAGATTTGACTTGATTCTTAATTGACTGAGTTATGGCTGCTTGAATATTGCATTCTCTAAATACTAAGCTTTTAAAGTATGTTCTTATGGCTCTTTCCATAGTGATTTAAATCAGTGGATAAACTCCCATTATGTTCAATGATGGAAGACCAAACTTGTAAGGAGTGATACCCTGTGCATAGCTAACAACTCCATAATGAGCTTATAAATCACTAGAATGGCTTCAGATAGCTTTGTAAATCCACAGAAAGGGGGCAATATTTCACACTGAGATATTGGAGATAGAGAAAGTGTAGAAACACAGAGGGGACCAGAAGATAAATAAGACAATGAGGCAGATGAGGGGTGGAAGATTGCTGGAGGACATGGTTAATTCTACTGTGGAATTTGTAGCAGAAGAGCTCAGTAGCTCTTGTTCTTCAATCCTTTGAAGGACTGCAATAAGAGTTGGGGGACGTTGCGTAACTGGTGGGTTTGGTTAGGAATAGAATAGACATGGAAAAGACTAGTAGTCAAAGATAATAAATTCGTTTCAGGAATACTGAACTTAACATATGTGTAAAACTGAGCTAATAGTATCTGGAAAACTGTCTAGAGCATTCAGAGGAAAGATGGGAGCACTTTCAAACTAATCTTGATGTCCAAGGACCTGATTACATCTTTGACTTACTCAACAGAATTATTACTGATTTACTCTGGTGTAACAGTGTAAAATCAGGTTCCAAATCTTGGGGTCATTTCTAAAAGTAAGGCTGAAGGATGACTAGCAAGTTGGTATAACATAGCCTTGGGTTTTGAAAATGATGGTCGTGTGGGCTTGATTTACCCCGAAGTACGTGGCTATCTTTTTGGACCTTCAGCTGTGTCAGAGGATACAGAAGTACATTTAAATAAATGAATGTCTGTTTATTTCTCTGCAACTATGTGACATATTTCCTTAGAAGGTGAGAGAGTGAATTTACAGGCTCATTTCTGTTTCAATAGGTGATTTTTTTTCTTTTAAACAGACAATATATTTGGACAGAAATGCAACGCATCCTTTTGCTATCATTGTCGTTAAAAAAGGCTTTATATTTATTTCAAAGAGAAATCTTTTTTTCAACAAGCAGTGCATCCCATTGCATAGCCAGCATATTTAGAGTAGCCAATATGTCTACTTCAAAAAATGTGAAGCGCCTGATCCAACAAGAGCCATTTCTAATTTAATAAGAAATGATTTTGGTTTGGCAATTGAAATACAATATCTGTTGCAATATGAGTTCTATCTTATTTGCAGGTTTCAGTGGGTGATACACGTAATATCTGTTCTAGTATTCAGAATATATGTTTCAGTGAGAAATATAACCGACTCAATGGCAACGTATCTGATTCAATAGGAACAGCATCTCATATCTAATGGATAATTTATGAATATATTGCAACAGATGATTTTTCTATAAACTACAACAAATTTACCATACCATGTTTTTTTTTCCTGATCTCCATAATTCATGGTATTTTATTTCTGTATGTTTTAAAATATAACCATATCACTTCTACATTTTCAAGTGAACACATCTTCATGCAATGAGAAAACAAAGAAGAATCTGTAATACATTCATCCTCAACTGTTCAGGGACCCATTTTCAAATCAACTGTCATGTTCAGGTTTCTCAATTAACCCCACAATATTCTACTACCCAACTAACAGCACTGTATTCTCCTAAACAGTGCATTCCTTTCCTAGTGTTAGCATCAATAAATACTTGTCTAAAATGGTTTAAAGTGTGTCTTACAAAATTTAGAGATGTAGAATTCATATATATATAAAATAAAAAAAAATTCCCCTCTCACCCCTATGGGTGGTATGTGTCTTCCTCAACCTCGGGTCCTCTACCAGAGGCCTGGGAGTTTGAGGGTTCTGCGCAGTATCTTAGCTGTTCCTAGCACTGCACTCTTCTGGACAGAGAGCTCTGATGTTGTTCCTGGGATCTGTTGGAACCACTCACCCAGCTTAGGAGCCACAACCCCGAGTGCTCCTACCACCACTGGGACCACTTTGGCCTTCACTTTCCACATCCTCTCTAGTTCCTCTTTCAGGTCCTGGTACTTCTCCAGCTTCTCATATTCCTTCTTCCTGATGTTGCTGTCACTTGGCACTGCTATATCTATCAC
>NC_133773.1:105427539-105447282 GCF_003597395.2 Chelonoidis abingdonii
TCCGAGCCGGCATGACTCTCCTAGTTCGTGTCACTCTCATATTTGAGGTAGGCAGGTGAAGCGTTAGGGGGTCTTTTGCCCGAGGACCCCTACTGGAAAGTTGGGTACTAACCAGGATTTGAACCCCAGTCTCTCATATCAAAGGGCGGTCTCCCATATCAAAGGGCGGCGCTCCCAACCACTATGCTATCCAGTCGCATATATATATATATATATATGCTTGCATCTAATCTATCTCAACCCACAATGGTGAGAATTTGCTTGAATTTCTGTTTGGATTTTCAGCGTGATAGGCTTAGGCACTTTTATTCCATCCAAACCAAATTCAAACTTTGACAAGGCTACCATCTGCTTAAGGATCTTTTGAAACTACAAAGTTCAAATGAATAATTAATTCTACTTTTTGGGTCTTATTTTTGTTTTATATTTTTCAAAGAACTCCACTAGGATTGGCTGTTCTCTGTATGGGACCTGATTCACTTCTGCTTTATTTCAGCGTTACACTGATATAACTCCATTGAAATCAATAGCTCCGGTTTACCACTGCTTTACACCAGTTTCACACTGGTATAGCTGTTAAAGTCAATGGAGTTACACAGCTGTAAAACTGGAGTAATGCAATGGGAAATCAGGCCTATGGATTTCCTAGATATTCTATAAAATCAGATTAGAGAAATATAAATTGAGAGAATTAGCTCAGTCAATTCTCTCATTTTAATTCCCCTCTATCTACAATAGAATTCATTAAAAACTGGACCTCTAATACCCATAGTAGTTAAATAACTATATGTTTTATTCCTCTCATTATAAATATGAAAAATACTGCAAATATTGCAAAGAAGGTAAGTACTCTGGTGTAGTAAATGGCCAGTCTTCAATGGTGTGCCCATTATACCACTGTCATCATAGCATCAGAGAAACACTATGATAATGGTGTGCTCTCAAAATGCGTGCCTAAAGTCTTCAATGTACACTTCTGGGGCCTGATGCTGTACTTATAACTCAGCCAAAGCACCACATTTAAGTCACTGGGGAGTTTTTCCTGAGTGCAGAACTGGCCTTTTATCATTGGATTGGGAACCCTTAAAGTTAGGTAGACTGTGGCAAAGTTAACTTAGTAAATCACATCACAAAACCCAATCTCTGACATACTGGCTTTCAAGTGAGTTTCAGTCTTGCTGTATGTGAATTTTCAAAAATGGAATATTTTAAAACATTTGCTGATACTGGCTTGTCTTACAGTTTAGAATCCTAATTGGTGAAGCATATTATACTGACTCAGGAAGTGACAGATTAATTGTGAGAAATACATTATGGTTTGTGGTAAGAGAAAGTAGATACCTCAGAATAGACTGTTAAACTCTTTATACAATCCCTTAGTGTAAATCATTGGCAGGCTGCAGTAGACAATCTCATATTTAGTAACAGATAGCACACAGAGAACAGTTGATCAAATTTGAAAAAATAAGACTGTCTAATATTTCTTTTTATAGAGTCTTATGCGGAGGACACAGTTTTCTATTAAGTATTTCTAAATGGATTATAGATATTACTTAGGGGAAAACAGATTTAATTCTGAATGTAGAGTTTTTAAATGTGTTTGCATAAAGATTTTAAACATGTGGTGCATTTATTGACATACTTTATGGCTCATAACTTTCTCAAAAATCTTTTTCATGTTATTAATCTAATAGAATAAAGTGTTAAAAATACAAGAAAGGATCTATTGGTTACTTTAAAATCAGTTAAAAATCTCAACCTTTCTCTGTTCAAATAACAATAATTAATTTTCTGCTTAACTGTGAATCCAGAAACTTGAAATAGAATGGTGATTTGAACCTCAGTGCTGCCTTACTAAAAAGAGAGAAGATACATTCTCAAGTGACTATAGGGATTGTCATTTACGTCAGAGCTCCCTTTCTCATACACAGAAAATGTGCTCATATCTAAACACATGAGGAAAGCTCTGTACTTAGAATAATAGTGGGGACAGATTATCAAAACACACAAAAATTGTGAACACCTGACTTCAATTTAGCACAATGATAGCTGTGTTGTACTGACTTTATGACCCCACTTTTTAAAACCTATTTTAAAATAACTGATTATAAAATTATTTTGGACATTGTTTGGATGTGATACGATAGTCCAATCACTCTTTGACTTCAGTAACTAAGTCAGAGCTTATGGGTCTATTACAAGTGTGGATGGGTGGGGTTCTGTGGCCTACAATGTGCAGGAGGTCAGATTAGATTATCATGATGGTCCCTTCTGGCCTTAAAGTCTATGAATCTGTAAGACTGGGTCTCTCGGTTATAACCCCTGCTTGCAGCTCAGATACCTAGCAAGCCCAATAGGTTTTGCACCTCCAAGAGTTCCTTTCAGGACCCTATGGATACTAACAGTTTGCAATGACAGAGAAACAGCTCCTTCAACATAAAGTATGATTTGTTTACCAAAAGGTGCCCAGCATTCAAAGAAATGAATTTCAAACAACTGGTGGGTCCCTCTTTGAACTTCCAATATTCATAAAAAAATAATGTAAATGTTTCCCAGATCTCTACGGTTTCAATCTCAATTTGTTGAACTCTTGGAATATGGATAGTTTGGACATGCATAAAAAATATTATTATCCTCAAAGCTACTCTGCCCTCCTCTTAAATTAATGAGGACTAAGGAATTTTAATGCATGCCAGCAGGGTCCATTAGTGCATGACACATGTACTAGAAATTACACTTCTCTGATGTGGTCTAATGCACTGTGTAGCCAAGCTTTAAAAGTCTCCATTGACAGATTAGGTTTAGTAACCTGGTAATTTTTAATTAAAGGGGTGGGGGAAGAAAAACTCAAGCTTGCTCAGCAGGCATATTTATTTCTGACTCTCCTGGGTGTTTTTATGCACTGGGCTGGACTGTGCTTTCTCCTTACATAGGGCTGAGAAGGAATTAGGGCTTCCCTCTGCTTGCATGGTTTATGTAAGGGCCAGACAGAATTACAGCCCTAGTGCTTATGAGAGAGAAAAAATAGTACCTAAGATACGTCTCTCACCTGCTTCCAGTAGCATCTTGGTAGAAAAGAAGCTGTAAGGGACACAGCTGGTGAAACTATGGCTCTGTTGCTCCTCCTCATCATGTCAGCACAGCTAGGTAGCTGTCTGTGAGTGGGAAGTATGCTGTACACAGAGAGATATAGAGTAAAATATTCCAAAGTGATCTAGGACCAGATGTTCAAGGGGATGTATGTGTCAAGACTCAGACAGGCAACTAATGTCTGGAGTAAGGGTCCTGCAGCTAGCTGGCTTACCTGCTACCTTAAGCCCCAGGCAGTCTAATGAGACCAGATGGGCCCCAACTGAGCTGCCTGATGGGCCAAACTGCCCAATTAGCTGATCTCCTCCTAAAACCACTACCAGCCTTGTTCCTGGCTTTCTTGACTCCAAATAATCTGGTTCTGACCAATGGCTCCAATTCCTGGCTCTGACTCTGGATTGACTGTTGACTTTGGCCGCTGATTGCAGTTCTGACCCTCCCTTCCTTTTCCCGAGTAGGCCTGATACCTGTGCTGCCCAGTAAGCCTGACAGCCTATGTCCTGGTGTCTAATATCTAGTGGGATTACGAAAGTGCTTAAAAGCAGGATAGGTGCTTATCTCCCATTGATTTCACCCCAGAGTCATGTCTTACCATGGGCTTCATGCTAAAAGCATCATCTAGCCCTAATTTAGTCATTTTCCTATACTTATAAAATATGAAAAAGATCTTGGTCTGAGTTTGTTCTCCAAATTTTTTAATTTTTTTTATTTATTTTGTTAAATTGTCTTTTTTATTGTCTGAGGATAATTTAACAAATACATCAGGACAAAGATTACATTCCTGCAGACAGAAGAATATAGCTTGATTTCAGATTTAATACTGTACTACCTATTCTCAGTCAATCACCAACAGGACAGATGCATAATGTATGTTATTAGTAGAGCATCTCAGTTGCACCAACCTTCTTTGAAAAATGTTTTATTCTCCAAGGCCATGTCTACACTACCACTTATGTCAGCAAAACAAATGTCACTCAGGGATGTGAAAAAAACAGCTCCCTGAGTGACATAAATTTTGTCACCATAAGTGGTAGTGTGCACAGTGCTAGGATGGCAGGAGAGCTTCTCCCATCAACATTGAGTGGCTACATGAGCGGTCTTACAGTGGCACAGCTCTGATCACTAGTTAGACATGGACTAAGTCTGAAAAGGAAAGAAATAAGAACCTCTTCTGTTCAAGGGATTATCTAGGTGGTCAGACTCCAGGTAATATTACCAAGAACCTTGCAATGGCGAAAGATGTTCTAGAATGCTCCAGAACATTGTTCCAATGTGGGTTTTTGTTTGTTTGCTTGTTTTTGAGGATTGGAATGATGTTCTAGTACTTCTGAAAGTTTTAAAGTAAACCAATGATTACTCATGCTAAAAATACTGGAATTTTCATCAGAGCCCCTTTTCAAAAAGCATGCTTTATACACTTGTATTCTGGCAATTTATATTTCTTTTTAGGACTTGAGCACTGAACAAATTCCTATATTTAAACAAAACAAAACAAAAAACTCTGATGAGCCCTACTTTTCAATATTCAAATGTCTGCACTATAGCAATAGGGGAAAGAATCCTGCATTTGGAGAAACAGCTCAAAATTTGTCTACAATTTCAGGATGACAGCCTGCAAGTGCAACAATGAAAATAATTCCTAGAAATAGAAAATTGAGAACCAACGCTATTAAATATTCAAGAACAGAATTCAAAAGCAAATCAGAATTTTTCCACCAGCCCTAAACCTATACTTAACTTTGTAGAATGTCAATTATCTAAAAAAGAATTAAACTATTTCAGATACAGGAAACTGAAACCAATATTAAAGAAACTAAGTTATAATAATATATATTTTTAGAAAGGAGGTAAGGGCCTTCAATAATAATAAAAAACAGTGAATAAAACACCTACCTATTTGACTATTTCCTGAGAATAGTTAAGATTTTATTTCCATTGTCTTGAATATGTAGAATACCTAAGACTTTATTTTTTAAATTCACTTTGTACTTTCCAGTAAATATGAGTTGAATGACATAAATATCAAACTGTTTTAAATGACAGAATGGCTGTGTGACAGAGAGACCAACTTCCTGGATTATATTTGGGAGATCAGATTGTATTGTGTGTATGAATGACTTATTTATCTTTGTGGAACGGGGATTTTACAGTCCTCAAGGGGAGATATACTTCTTCCAGGAATTGAAAACAATAGGAGATTATTAAAGCAAATCACTCAAGTTATAACACCGCTGGAGAGGTACCAGCTCCTGGGGAGGCTCACATATTCTGGTTCAAACTGGATTCTCCACAGACCAACAGACAAAAATGATGATTGGATAAATATTCTGAGCTTAAACTGACTTGGGACCTTCCTTCTGGTTGCTGATCTCCAGGGATCCTAGAAATCTGTTTGCCATGGAAAAATGTAAAAAAAAATGTAGAATTTGTATTTTTACAGAGAACCTTTACTTTTTACATGTTGTGAAAAAATAAAAACGTATATTAATTCCGCTTATCTGATCTAATTGGGACCAGGGTCAGATCAGATAAACAAAAATTCAGTTAATTCGGAGAATGGGCAAAGACCTTCAACCCCGGGCTGATAGCGTGAGCCTGTTCTCTGGATTATCTGAATTTTTGCTTCTTTGATCTGACCACGGTCCAAATTAGATCAAATAAATGGGGTTCCACTTTATATTGTGGCTAAGGAAACTAAGTTCAGTGTTTCATTTCAATTACAGAAAAAAACATGGAGATCTGTTTTTTATTCGAGAATTTTTTTTGTGGGGGTGTTATCACACAAAACTAAGGTCTCTGCTGATCTACAAGACTGATATGAACTTGTAACCACAGGGGAAACCCAGCTGTAGGCTTGAAGGACTGAGTCCTACCAGAGCCCAGTGTTGGAGCTGGGGGTGCCTCTGGTATGTTTGCTAGCATGTGTTTAGGTTTTTTATTGTTTTAATACAGTTTCTATGTAATACTTTTACCTTAAAAATAAATGTGCTTGCTTTGAAGAAGCTGTGTGGCAACTTGTAACTGATCTGGCAGAGAAAGCAAAACATAGTCTGGCTTGCTGGTGATATTGCAGTGTAAAACAGAGGACTGTGCAATCATAAACAAACAAACAAACAAAAAACATCAGAAAGTCTCTGTCCCGGAGAAATAATGGCTGGGAACCTGAAACCTTTAAGTGAGGTGTCCTCCAGAGATTACAGAAAGAGAAATATAGGTGCAGTTACCCTGAAATTGTGACAGCATGTAGGGTAAAATCAAAAAGGGGAAGGAAGAAGAAATTTAAGATAAATAAATAAATTACAAATGGAGAGTCATGTGATATTATTTCTATGCATGATTCACACAACTAACCAAAAGAGAGCAGTAGTAGTAAGGTCAGGCTTGACAAAGCCCTGGCTGGGATGATTTAGGTGGGGGTTGGTCCTGCTTTGAGCAGGGAATTGGACTAAATGACCTCCTGAGGTCCCTTCCAACCCTGATATTCTATGATTCTAGCATTCTATGATACTCAAGCCTATATCTTCAGCAATTTCTAAGTAAAGTTATCTAACCCAAGCAATGATAAATACTACGTGATGCATTAAATAAAAAGCAGTGTAAAAAGGAACTATGCCCACAAATTATATTGCCAGCTTATATTTCTTGTGCTATCACCTTGAAAAGTTACATCAACTACAAACACTGGTGGGAATCCATCCAAACACTAATCTGAGATACTACATAGTCAAAAATATTTAGTAAAACAAGAATACCTAGACATACACAAATGAGGATAAGAGATTAAAATTTTATTATTTTGATATATTACATGAATTAAAAGGTTACCTGCCTCTAGAATATAGGTGTCTGATGCATATTTTTTAAAAAAGTGATTGTACCTTTGTATAAGCAGTGAAGAGTCCTGTGGCACCTTACAGACTAACAGACATTTTGGAGCATGAGCTTTCGTGAGTGAATACCCACTTCATCAAGGTGCCACAGGACTCTTTGCTGCTTTTACAGATCCAGACTAACACGGCTACCCCTCTGATACCTTTGTATGTTAGACTTGGACTTGCTAAACATTAAAACCTGATTGGTACATAAATTTGCATCTATTGAAAATTGAAAATTAAATAAAACCAAAAACCATTTATTTATTTATTTATTTATACAGTTAACCATGCCCTTACCAGTCCCTGGGGAAAAAGACAGAGAGAAGGATGTGTTGAAGTTAAAGGAGATGCCAGATTTCACTAGCTGAGGATCTGCCTTTTTATGTTTTATTATGTGGAGTAGCCTCATTCATTCCAAAGAAGGATAAAGGAAATTAATATTGTTTCCATAGACAAGTCCATTATTCCACTTGGAATTTACTCTCAGACTTTTTTGCTCACTGGGGATTCTTTCATGAAACCATTAATAAAAAAAAATCTTCTTTAAAGACAAAAATATATCAAAGACATATACCAAATTCACAAGACTATAAAGTCTGAAAGTACAAAGACTACAAGCATGGATACAAATACCTTAGCTGCCTCTTAGGATACTTTTGTTCTTATAATTTCTTTAAAAAATAAAGATAAATTCAAAATCTTCTTAGGGGTGAAAATCACTCTGTTTTTCCAGTGAAAGAAAAAGAATAAGCTTGTTGTTTCCTTTTCAACAGAGGTAGCTGTTCACAGGCCACTTACATACTCTTCACACTATATGTGCCCAATATATGTCCATTAGAATGAACTCCATACTATACACTGCATGCCAGGGAGTTACAGCTCTACTCTGTGCATTGGACACCACTTGACCTTTACCTGAATTGTTGTATGGAACCGGCACCTGAGCTATGAGCTGCAAACCTCTTTGCAGCTGGTCTAACTGGACAGCAGGAAATCCTTAAAGTGCAAGATTAATGATCTTTATTAACAGAATATGTTAGATTCTCCAGGAGGTGAATGGCTATAAACAGTCAACATAGACCAGTATATGGGTATAAAATCACATGCACATGCACAGTTCTATGGCTAGAACTCCTAGGTACTATGGTAAAACTTCCTTCTCCTCTCTTGGAGAATTTGTTGTCTGAGGAAAACCTTCACCTTTTTTTAGAAAATCAAAATTTAAGAAATAAATCAAATAAATCAAGAAAACTATGTTATCATGAAGTTAATAAACACATGGTACCCTTCTGCTTAGGGATACAGATGGGCCAACCTCCCTAGAAAGTAACAAGTTATGCAAATGAGTGGCTACTGAAAAGCTCACATCATTCAGAATGTGTAGATATGTGCAGCAGATGAGCACACAAAGTGCACCAGCAAGGAAAATGCAACCTGGGCACTGGGAAAGTAGGCAGAAAAGAAATCCAGCATCCAGCATCTTGCCCCAGTTACACAAGCATAGTAGAGAGCATATAGTCAAGCAGACTTTAGAATGTCATTTTACATGTCAGAGGATGCACTAACTGTGTTGTTTTCTCCAATACTTTCCCTTTCTGGGAAGTAGAGATGAAATGTGTCACAGAACGCAAAGAATCCCTTAGAAATTCCAAATTATAGTTTGAGGTGGAGTGTGCGCATATGCATGTACGCATACCCCTTCATTGTGAGGACGCAAGGAGAGGATGGCATAGAGTCTTGTAAGGCAATTCCACATCACACGGATGTGAGAGGTGGCTATTGAAGCGAGCTTTCCATCTCCTTTTGGGATGCCTGAGGAATGAAGAAGGAATGAAGTGTGCCTGAGCATCTAATGCACACACTATCAAAAGTATTTATAGAAAAAATATTTCATAAGCAAAGATATTAGCAAACAATTTATCGGTGACACAGTTATAAATCATCAGGTACAAAAGATTATCATCTATTTATCTGTCTGAGAAAAATTGTCATATATAAAAAAGCTTTGGGTCATGAAAAAAGGAGGGGAGACACCATCACCATCTATTCAGTAATACGAACTGAGGTGAATAATTTATCTTTTAATTAATTCAATTGCGAGTAATGGAGCCATTACCAATTAAGAAGTTAATTAGAAGCCATATACTTTAAAAAGATCAAGCAAAGCCCCAAACTTGAATAAAACACATAATAAACATCATTAAAATGCAATTCCTGATTAATTATCATCAAGAATGAATAAACAGATCATATTCCTAAAAAGGAAAGTACTAACTGAAGTGTCATAAGTGCATAACAAACTTAATCAAAGGGTGAGAGTAGACAAAATATCTATTCAACTTTTTTCTCTATATAACATTCAGGCAATAACATTGTTGGTGAGACCAAGGTGAACAAATGAAGAATGTCTCCAAAGCCCTGAAGATAGTTGAAAACAACTTGGTTTAATGAACCGTTCACTTGAAAGATGCAGGCAAAATTGCTCTAAGAAAATATTCCCACCAGCATACACAATGTGCATTGCTTTCACTATCTCTGATTAATAAATATATAGGAGCCTGATTCTTCTATCACTTATGCAAGTGTAACCCATCTCCTCTCACTTACACAAGGAGTCACCACACTGACATTGTTGGCAGTGGGAGGAGAATCAGTCCCTCCTCTATAGCGCCATTGCCATCAGTCTCATTCTATATCACCATCTATAATCTTCTTTTCCTCAGAAATAAATTCAGATTATAATCTTCATTCCATCTAAAATGTGACAGAGTTCAGTTTTCAAATAAAAAAATATCCAAAAGTGTCCCTTTTATGTAATCTTAATTCTGTCTCCTCCTCTGTTTGATTTTAAAATATGCGCAGTCCCCATAAATTGGAGTGTACTAATAGAATCATTTTTATCTATAAAACATCTAGCAACAGATGTCACATAACAGATAGCATTGCCAGAGGTACTGCAGGATTTTATTGATCCATTTTGCCTCAATCCTAATTTAGAAGAAGAACTCTGGGGGAGTGTCCACACTGGGCACATACTTCCCAGTGTGGGTAGACAGACACATGCTAGCTCTGCTCAAGATAGCACACTAAAAATAGCAGTGTAGCCAGGGGCAACATGAACAGCGGCTTGGACTAGTTGCTGGAGTACTTATCCAGGGGTCATACCTATATGGCAGAGTAAACCTGGGATCAGACTCAGGTTTAAGCACAACATCTTGGGACATAGGTCTTTTCAATCACCCAGAAATTTGGGTCTGAGACCAAGTGCTTCTGTGGCACGAGTCCAAGCCCGCTCAATTTGCAGTGTGGCTGCAGCTGAAGTCCAAGTCACCAGGCTTGAGTCAAGAGTGTCCACCAACAATTGCACAGTCCCTGCCTTCCTATCCTCAAAGCTCCCACTCAATTCCCAAGAACTGGAAGCAATCTCCTGGTTGGAATACAAAGGCATGGCATTTAACCCTTCTTCTCCACAAAGAGTGCTCAAGAAAACATAGTTAACCATATTGTTCTTTAGCTATGGTCAGCACTACATCAGTGCACCGCAAGCAGCCCAGAGGAGCACAGCTGAATTCTGGTAAGTCTCTGGTGTGAAGCGAGCAAGACATTTTACTTCAGAAATGAACATTTGTACCTAGAGATATCAAAGTGGCTGGAGGCATTGAGGATCCACCAGCCTGACCGTCAACACAGAGAGCGAGTCAAGTGCCTCAAGACCAACTAGTGCAAAACCAGGGATAACTTCACTTCAGAGAACTCCCTCTTTATCTGCCTGTTCTATGAGGAATTCAGTTGGGTGCTGGGACCTATGTGAAGCCATAGTGAACCCATAGTGGTGCATGACCATTTGTTAAACGGGGAAGATACCCTTATGAATCCACAATCACACACAGCAGCAGCCGCCGGATCAAGCACCTGAAGTAACCCTGACGCTGGTCCTTGATCAAGCTACACCACTGGAACAACTACAGTACATCCCAAGTTCACATTCAGAGGACCTGTTTGTGGACAGCCCTGAGGAGCAGCTCACAGCTGAAGAAGCAGCAGAAGCAGAGCTCGAATCAGAGCTTGTTTTGGTTTTGCCACCATATAAGAATGGGAGGTGTTTCTGCATTATGCCTAGATACATTATTATTGCAAGCCAGGGGTTGTAGTATATTTCCCTTTAGAGTGGAGGCCAGGCCACTTGCTCTGGCCTCCCCCCTGGACACTACATGTCATTCAAAATGGATACTAGAAAGGTAGGAGGGAGATTAAACAAGCAGTTTTGAATTTTTTACTAGATTTAGACTTATCATTAGAAAATGGGTTTGGGTCTTAGACTTATGAGCCTCACATTTCCTTTCCTGCAACTACAGCGCACCTTATAAAATAAGCCACACTGGACCGGACCAGTCTGTCTGTATTATGAGTCCAAATACTGCAGAAGGTGTGTTTAGTCCATAGTTGCTTGTATCATGAGTCTGCATCGTAGCAGAGGATGTATTTAGTCCCAGGCTGTCAATCACATCTGTGCAGCAATGCAGGGTTCATGTAAGGACAATATAATGAGTCTCCATCCTATATCAATATTTTATTGCTTTTTACCACAATTTTTTACCCATTCCTGTCTGATTATGCACGCAAATTTCTCACAGTGTAGGAACTCCTGAGTGTTGATTAAATTCCTGGGTAAGTATAGTTATTAAAGCCACCTCTGTAGCTGACAAGCCTCCTCCATTTGTAGATATGCTAGTCAGTCACCGGATGCCTAAAAAAATCTCCTTAGAATAGATGGATGGTTCTCCTCCGCTGGCCTGGAACAGAAATTCACACTTGCACTTGGGCATGTCCAGATCAACAGTGTCCTCCAGAGGTTACCCAGTTTGATAGCATTGTAAATCCATTGCTAGTAACTTCATCCTTCACAAGAACACTCCACCTCACAGGGGAAAATGTGGGAATTAATAAATGTTTTTAATTGATTTTTCTACAAGCATCTTACCATGATGTGTCAGCTTGAAGCTTAACTTGCAGGACCTTCTGAGCGGGAAAGTGGTTTTGTGTGAATAACATAAAACTGAATAGTACAAATAAACCAATTCCCACATCTTTTGGTCTTGAAGTGATGCAGCTGCTGATGGCAGGAATGCATTTTTTATTCATGGTAAGGCAATGCACTATCTCATTTTCATTGGCAGGCCCTTCCACCTCTGCTTGGGGGAGGGCTGCCCAATACAAGGGGAGATGGTCATGCTTCAGGAACTGTGCTGACAACATGGTGGAGGAGAAAAACAGAGCGCTACAGGAGGAGCTTAAGGCCACCAAAATGCAGACTCCAGCTTCAGCTCCAGCTCCACATGCTGAGTCTCTTCCATGCTCAAACATCCTGCAGCCTATGCAGACTTTGGAAAGTTCTGGTCCATATTCCAAGCAATGAATGCTACATGGAACAGTCAAAATATACCCTGTACATGCCTCCATTCTTCTTCAGCCTTGGCCCATGCATATAAAATGAACCAGAAGGCAGTTTTGTTGTTAGGTACTGATAATATGGACTTAACTATAAGTGCCAAATACACCATCAAAGTAATATTTTAAGAACAAGTATGCTATGGAAATAGTACTTATAAACACATAAGTACAAGTAAAAGCGCTTTCAGCTCCCATATTTTTTGCAATTGTCTGGTCAATATATGGACAACTACCTAAATAATATAAGCACGTAACTTCAAGGTGCACTGAAACATAAGTAACGTTGTTTAACACCTTAAGCAGTCATAAGAAACTGAATGTAAAATTAAATAAAAAAGAATAGAAGGAGAGAGAACAATTATATCAATTATAAAAGCTTGGGCCTTGTGCAGATTGTTGACCTGTAATTAATGTACATGCATGCCATAAAGTTGGTGATTTTGTTGGAATCACCAAGCTCCACTTAAATTAAGATGATATCTGGGTCTGTAAACTCAGCGGGACATGAAACAGGAAGTGCAATCAATGATACAGGCAAGCAGTGATGGCGCTAGGCAGAAACTGACTAAGCAATTGCTTAGGCTTCAATTTCTCAGCAGTCCCTTCAGCAATGGAGTATGCCCAGTGGCTGGTAGGCCTTTCCTACTTCAGCCCACAAGGGATGCATCTATTGGACTTGTTCTCTTAATGTAGGACACTGAGAGATACATGTCTGCCTAATGTCCCCACCATCCCTCACTAACTCACCCCTCCATTGGGCTGGGCTGGGTCAGGCAGCTAGGATCCCCACTGTCAGATGCAGTGAATAATCACAACTGAAGGTTGCAGGACCACCACCCATCCTGGTCGATGCAACAGCAGAGCCAACAGAAAAAAAGCCTTGGTAGCTAGAACTCAGGGCCTGAAGCTCCCACACCAGGACATTGGGTTTTGGGGGTCAGCCAGAATCTGGAACAGCTGGGAAAGATGTGATTTTCTTTTATTTTAAAGCATTTGCAGTTTTAAAAAAAGTTATTTATGTTTTAAGTATATTTTAAATAAACTTAATATATGTGCAAAGTGCAGAATATTTTAAAAGTACAGGTATGTAGAGTACTTCAAAAATTCTTAAGTATCTGCTAAGTACAAATGTCCATGGAAATACTGGCAGAATGATTTATGAGGACAGGGGACATACAAGGAGTGAAACTGTTGTGGTAGCAATGTATGTACAGTAAAAACTGTGTTATCCAGCACTTTACCAATGGGAAAATTCTAGAAACTGGCATTTCTATTATCTCCCAATACAAATGTTCAATAGGGTTTCCAAGTGTCCAGTTTTTAACTGGAACACCTAGTTAAAAAGGGACCCCTGTGGCTCCGTTCAGTACCACTGGCCAGGCCATTAAAAGTCTGGTTGTTGCAGGGACAGCAGGCTCCCCACCTGGCTCTGCGTGGCTCATTGGAAGTGGCAAAACGCTTCTCTGCTGCTTCTCGGAGGAGCGCAGGCTCCTGAGAATGGCAGCCAAGGGGAGTTGGAGAGGTGGCACCAGCGGACGAAGGCAGTGTGCAGAGCCACCTGGCTGCACCTCTGCCTAGGAGCAGCAGAGATATGTCACGACTTTTGGGGAGCTGACTGAGGTGAGCACCACCCAGATCTGGCACCGTGAAACATCCCTGCACCCCAACCCACAGCCTTGTCTCACATTCAAACTCTTTCCCTCCATTGGTTAGTATAATTCTTAGTTTATGGGATTTTTTGACTAATCAGCACCCCCCATTCACCCAACATGCCGAATAACAAAGCTTTTACTGTGCTTTGACTGTTTTGCCTTTTAATTGGTTGATTTCTTAATATGCACTGGTTTTTATTGACTGTTTTTGTACCAGCTTTTACTGCTTTTTATGTCTTGATAGCAGCTGGTCCACTTAGTAGTTCCATCTTCCCCCCACATACACACACATTTATTTGTCATTTACATTCATGTTTAAACTAGGGCTGTCGATTAATCACAGTTAACTCACACAATTAACTCAAAAAAGTTCATCGCATTGTAAAAAAATAATCATGATTAATTGCACTTTAATCGCACTGTTAAACAATAGAATACCAATTGAAATTTATAAAATATTTTTGGATGTTTTTCTACATTTTCAAATATATTGATTTCAATTACAACACAGAATGCAAAGTGTACAGTGCTCACTTTATATAATTATTTGTATTAAAAATATTTGCTCTGTAAAAATGATAAACAAAAGAAATAGTATATTTCAATTCACCTCATACAGAAATGAAATCTCTTTTTCATGAAAGTGCAACTTATAAATGTAGATTTTTTTGTTACATAACTGCACTCAAAAAACAAAACAATGTAAAACTTTAGAGCCTACGAGTCCGCTCAGTCCTACTTCTTGTTCAGCCAATCACTAAAACAAACAAGTTTGTTTACATTTACAGGACATAATGCTGCCTGCTTCTTATTTACAAAGTCACCTGAAAATGAGAACAGGTTTCCATGGCACTTTTGTAGCAACATTGCAATGTATTTACATGCCAGGTATATTAAACGTTAATATGCCCCTTCATGCTTCTGCCATCATTTTAGAGGACGTGCTCTCATGCTAATGACACTCGGTAAAAAAAATTTGTTAATTAAATTTGTGACTGAACTCCTTGGGGGAGAATTGTATGTCTTCTGCTCTATTTTATCAGCATTCCGCATATATTTCAATTTATAGCAATCCGGATGATGACTCAGCACACATTGTTCATTTTAAGAACACTTTCACTTCAGATTTGACAAAACACAAAGAAGGCACTAATGTAAGATTTCTAAAGATAGCTACTACACTCGTCCCACGATTTAAGAATCTGACGTGCTTTCCAAAATCGAGGCGGGACAGGGTGTGGAGCATGCTTTCAGAAGTCTTAAAACAGCAACACGCCAATTGGGAAACTACAGAACTGAAGCATCAGAAAAGAAAATCAACCTTCTGCTGGTGGCATCTGACTCAGATAATGAAAATGAATATGTGTCAGTCTGCACTGCTTTTGATCATTATCAACCAGAACCCATCATCGGCATGGATGCCTGTCCTCTGGAAGGGTAGTTGAACCATGAAGGGACATATGAATCTTTAGCACATCTGGCATGTAAATATCTTGCAACACCAGCTACAACGGTGCCATGCAAACACCTGTTGTCACTTTCAGATGACATTGTAAACAAGAAGCAGGCAATATTATCTCCTGCAAATGTAAATAAACTTGTTTAGCTGAGCGATTGGCTGAAAAAGAAACAGGAATGAGTGGACTTGTGGGCCTTAAAGTTTTACATTGTTTTATTTTTGAGTGCAGGTATTTTTTGGTACATAATTCTACATGCGTAGGTTCAACTTTCACGATAAAGAGGGTGTACTATATTATTTGTATTAGTTAAATAGAAAAATACTATTTCTTTTGTTTTTTTTTACTGTGCAGATATTTGCAATAAAAATAATATAACGTGAGTACTATACACTTTGTATTCTGTGGTGTAATTGAAATCAATATATTTTAAAATGTAGAAAACATCCAAAATATGTTAATAATTGTTATTCTATTATTCTTTAACAGTGCAACTAATTGCATGATTAATCATAAGTAATTTCTTAATCACATGATTAATTGCAAAACTACACAGGATCTTTTCAGGGAGCAAGAGAAAGATGCCACATTTATTATGATAACAATTTGATTTATGACCAATAACTAACCCTTAATCCTTATACACACACATTATACCTAATACCTATACACACATACACACACACACATCCATCAGATGTTCTGCGGCTGCTGTATAGTTACCAGTCCTGGACATAGCTTAAGTTCATGGTTTGATTTTGCAGCTTGGGTTCATAGCCTATGGCTACTAACTGGCCAGGAAAGCCGGGCACAAGGACGGGCTGGGTCTCTGATGGGCCTGCATCAATGTTCTTTCATGTTGGCAGCAGAATGTTACCCTCCAAAGTCTTTCATCTCACCCATCCTTTTTGTAGGCTTGAGCTTGAATCCAGAGTCTATAGGTCTTGCTGTGTCACGCTGCCTCGGGGTTTGGTGATTGATCACCCGTCAATTGCAGGTGTGACTTTCAGCCTTGGACCTGGCTTTGATCTTTCTTTTCTTTTTAGGGTGGACACTTCTTACTTTGTTAGGGCTCTTGTCTGCATCTTCAGCCGCTGGTGTCTGACCTTCATTTCATCAGGGACGGGCTCGGGCTGGAAGTTGATTCCATCATCCATACATAACTCAGTCACACATCTAAACTAAACTAATAAGATTAGAGCAGGGTTTGCAAAAATGAAGGTTGGAGGAAGCTTTTACAAAGTGGAGTGAGCGTTTTAAAATAAGGTTTGAATTACAATATGGCAAACGAACAGAAGTTACAATATAGGCAAGTGTAGCACATGGCAAACAGTGAACAGAAGTTACAATGTAGGCAAGTGTAGTGAATGGTGAACAGAAGTTACATTAATAAAGTGAACAATTAAAAACAATTTCATTTATCAGTTCTTGTCAATAAACAGATAGCTAAGGGTTAATGTTTACTTTTACCTGTAAAGGGTTAACAAAGGAACCAAACACCTGACCAGAGGACCAATCAGGAAACCGGATTTCAAAGTGAAGGGAGGGAACTTCTGGGTGTGTTTTTGTCTTGTTCTGTCTGTTTGTTTTTCTCTCGGCTATGAGGGGAAAGAGCTTTTTTTATATCTCCAAGCTTATTCTACCCTTGCTGTTCCAAGTTGTGAGTACAAAAGGAAAAGCAATAGGTTTATATTGTATTTTGGTATTTACCTGTGTGGAGTTGCTGAAATGTTAATTGGATATCTTTTTTGAATAAGGATGATTATTCATATTTCTTTTAAGCAATAGCCCTGTGTTATGTACATCTGAATGCAGTGATCATGTCATGTGTTTTTTCTTTCCTCCTTTAATATTAAAGCTTTCTTTTTAAAACTTGTTGGATTTTTTTCCTAGTTAAGGCAAGGGATAGGAATCTCTGTGCAGGAGTACTGTCTCTCTCAGGAAGACTGGGAGGGGGGAGAAGAAGGAGGGGGAAGGTAAATCGTACCTCTCTGTTTTGTGTTTCAAGGGATTGAAGCAAGGGAAAATCTAGTATCCCCAGGGCAGAAAAATCTGGGAGGAAGTAAAGAGCAGGAAAAGGGAAGTGGGTTTTCCCTGTGTTGGAGCTCAGGGCATCTGAGGCTTGGGCGTCCCCAGGGAAAGGTTAGGGGAGACCAAAGAGTTTATTAGGTACTCAGAATCCTGATTGTGCAAGCGAGATAAGATCCAAGCTGGTAACTTAACTTGAAGTTCATGCTAAGGCACCAGATTTGAACACTAAGTCCAGATTTGGGACAGGAGCTTATTACATGGTGGCAGTGACGTGGGAAAGATAGAATCCAGAAGCCAGTAGCAATATTGCTTTTCTTTTTCTCTGTAGGTGTTTTAGCAGAGAGAAAGGTTTGGGTTTTAAAATAGCCAGAGAGAAAATCTTTTTTTTCTGCTGCTTTGGAGGTCTTGCATATTAAGCAAGGAATGATTAAGGGAATTAAGGGTCTATTGTTAAAGCAATAGAATTCCAATTGGGAATACAAGTACCCAGCAAACACACACAGGTAAATAAAGTGGCTTTTGTTTTGGTTAATTTACATATCAAAGAGTAGCAAGAAGAAGAAAAACGAGTGCTAGGCATGAACCCCAGGGACAACAGAGCCAGCAGTTCAGACAAGAAACCACACAGAGGGCACCCCAACACAAGAAAACAGGAACCCATGACTGCCAAAGATGCCCTATAAGCAGGAACGCGTGAGACTAGATGGCAGAGGAACAATAAAAAGACGCTGATCAACAGGCAAAGACCTGAAAAAAAAAATCAAGACATGGAGCTGAAGAAAAAGAAAAAGATGCTTGCTTAACACAAAGAGAACAAGCAGCAAGATGTAAGCCTTCCAACGAGAGATGGAAAAACACAAAACAAGAGATGGAAAGGCTCAAAGAGAAAAAGCAGGCCAAAAGATGCAGCCTTCCAAGAGAGAGGGAGAAACACGCCAAGAAATGGAAAAACAACACAAAAAAGTGAAGAGAGGGAAAACAGAGAAAGCATGAACTGGAAGTCAGAACAGGCTTAAGCATCAAACGCAGCCAATCCTAGACCCCCGTCGCCAGTTGTTTGTTCACCCGCACAAGAAATTTCCACTACAAGGCAAGGTGATGACACTGAGACCTCTTAGAAAATTTTGAAAGGCCTGCGTTGGGTACACGCACGCTGAAAGACCAATACATGGTAGAGCTGAGGTCACACCTCAGTGGACCCTTAGCAGAGGTGGCGCGAAAATGCCAAGGACAAAATGAATGATTATAAACTGTTTCATCAAACCAAGGCCAATACAGAATGGGGATAAACCCCGGATCACGCCCGAGCCGGCGGTTCAGAACCAAAAGTGGGAAACCAGATGGGTCATTTCCCAAACACGCCTACTACATTGGGGAAGGCATTAATGACGCCTGATATCACGGAACCAAGGTTCAATCCATTGATGAACTGCACCTCCCAGAAAATGGAGCAGTTCTTGATGGTGTTCCTGAGACATAACACGGTACATCCTAGATGGAAAAACCCAAAAATCTACCGAGCAGGGGAGAGTTGGAGCCAAATGGATGAAGTGGCAGAAAGCAAGAAAGCTACTGTAAAAGGGAATGAAAACCCCAGGGGCATCACCGACAAAAACCCTAACAACAGAGGCAATCCCAACCACCTACAACCCAGGAAGCCACCGACACCTATCCTTCCACCTCAACCAAGTCTCGCAAGTAACTTAACCCTCAACCCAGTGACCCGTTAGCTGGAAGATGCTATAGTGTACATAACTGGGACATATAAAGGCCACTGCCCAAAGAACCCCACCCGGTGCACTCATTACACCCACCATCACACCAAAGATCCCAGGCTCAGATACCTCTCAAATCCCTTCGGAGCGAAGGAACATTTGAGAAGTCGGGCAGAAAGAATTAAGCGTGGAGAGACACGGGGCCACAAGTGTCAGCTATCCACCATCCTTCGTGATCCAAAACTCAATCAACCCAAAGGCCAAAGTGACCATTTACCCCTTCATGTCACAAGCTGTAGAAACTTAACCTACAGCTGAAACTGCCTGTCCATACAAAGGCTGTCAGGAATGTGGACTTTTGGCAGTCTAAGGACAATATTCCATCCCCATGCTACTGAGGGATATCAAAGACTTGGCCAACCAGGTGAAGGGGCCAAGAGAGTTGGGAATGGTTACAACGCAGCCAAAACAA
>NC_133773.1:105447593-105597386 GCF_003597395.2 Chelonoidis abingdonii
GAAACAACCCCATCACCTACATCACTTCCAGAGGGACCAAGCCCAAGTCCACAGTCTGAGGAAGAACTGGTGTCCCCAGCCTCAAGGGAACAGTTCCAGACTGAGCAGGAAGCAGATGACAGCCTTCAGAAAGCTTGGGTGGCGGCAAAAATGAAGGTTGGAGGAAGCTTTTACAAACTGGAGTGAGCGTTTTAAAATAAGGTTTGAATTACAATATGGCAAACAATGAACAGAAGTTACAATGTAGGCAAGTGTAGTGAATGGTGAACAGAAGTTACATTAATAAAGTGAACGATTAAAAACACTTTCATTTATCAGTTCTACACTAGTTTAAGCTAAAGTGTTCAATTTGCACATAAGGTTACATAGGTGAGTTTTATTAAATTTATTAAAATGCAGCTACATCACATTGGTCTACAAACTGTGTTTTAAGGTACATGAGCAGTGTTTATAAAATTAATTAAACATTTCATTAAAAAAAGTAACTTCCCATATTGCCCCAGCCCCAGAAATATGAAGGTGAGTTTGGCATAATTACAAAACCGAAATCATCTCCTCTTATCCACAGGACCATACAAACCCTTTATGTGGGTATGGAAACAGAAATAGCTTATTTCTGTTGTACATGTATATCACGTCCCAGTAAATATACATTTACTTTCTGATTGTGCATATGGGTCCAGCAATCCAGCAATGTCTTGAGTCTACTCCTAGCAAAGTGGCCTACTTTTTTCTTGCACACATCGTGCAGTGCACAGCAGGCCACAATAATGCTGATGGCATGGACAACATTGGCATCCACACAATTCTGAGGGCAGCAGCATCTGGATTTTAATTTGCAAAATGCACATTCCACCACCATCCCACTGCTACTGAGCATGTAGCTGAAACTTTTTTAGCCAGGTCCTCTGGGATCAGGATACAGTTTCATATGCCACGGTGTTTATAATTTTTTTTTTTTTACATTTTGTTTACAGTTTCCCAAGAATTTATCAGTTTACACTAAAAATTAAAAATGGATGAAAATCATTGCAAAAAATTAACTTCACAGTTATCTGGGTAAATATTATTGGAGGACAGAGAAAAGCAATGGATAAAGAAAAAGTAAAGGCAATTTTCTGCTTCTTATTACAAGAACTGCATATTAACAGTATGTACACATATGCATGTTCATGCATGTGTATTTTCCACTACATTGCCTTTCTTTGACAGCCTTGCATTTACAGTTAGACTAATTTATTATTAACATAAACACATCTATCTAATGTAATGTACTGGATTTTCTTAACATAATCAATGTTTTCATATACTTGAGTGGTGCAAAATTTGGTCAAAAAAATCAGTTAAAGAATAAACAGTTTTGGTAAAACCTGGGAATTTTTTGATAAAAGACAGCAAAAACTAAAAAGAAGGGGCTTAGCAATGGCAAAAGTGGGTAAGGTAAGTGAACTTTCCTAGCATAACTGTGGTGACAAAGACATTTGGTGGAAATAATATTCCAATTTACCCGTGAAGGTAAAATCCTGATCTCTGGAAATCCTTGTCACCAGGGAACTTTCCAGTACAATATTTCTTGGTGTCCATGAACCTGTGTCTATGATCAACCGGAGCATGCATAATGATGGAGTAGTACCCTTTACAGTTTATGTAAACATGTACTCCTTGCAGAGAACAAATGATGGACACATAAGTCCCATTCAATAACCCCAACACAGTCTGTGAAGCCTATTCTTTCAAAGCCAATGATAATTTCAGAAACATTTACCCACCATCTTTGAGTAAATCAGTCTTGATTGCCTCAAAAATCTCCACCATCACAACCCTCCACGGTTGACTTGTCCAAACCAAACTGGAACCGGTAGCAATAACAATCTAGGGTAGCCATTTTCCAGATGCCTATAACAACTTGCTTCTTGACCAGCATATTTGACCAGATGCTGGCAGGTCAGGGCAAGCTGATCACAAAGCTGTAGGAATGTCTGCTCCTGAGTACAAAAATTCTAAAGCCACTGTTGGTCATTACAGGGCCACATAATCATGTGATCCCACCAGTCTGTGCTCAGGGACCTGCTCCAAAATACCAGTTGACATACCGGGAATCTGCAGTTATTGCTGTAGGCATAAGCTGCATCACCTAGTCATGGCTGCCATGTCTGTAAAACACTCTGAGAAGTGCCTTCACCAGGACAAATAACACCAACAAAGTGTCTGCCAGAGTCTCAAAGATGCTCATCCTGATTCTTGGAATAAGTGTGAAAATGTGAGCAGGCAAAGTCCTTCCACCGATGCTGGATCCATGTTGCTGAATCTGTTTGAAGGGAGCATACAGACTTAAAAATGACTCAGCTGGATATGTTGGCATGCTAAAGGACTTTCAGTTAAGTGCAGCAAGAATGACAGACAAGTTCTCCCAAAATACACAATGAATCAATCCCTAGAATGGCTACAGCTAGCAAAGGCACCAATAACACTGGAATATGCCCCCAGAACCAAACACCTGCCTTGGGTCTGCATAGTGCAGTAGGGATGTTCTTGGCCAGCCTTGGGTCTTCGTAGTGCAGTAGGGATGGATCAGCATGGTTATGATGCTTGCATAGCAATTCAGTGTGGACACAAGCTTGAAAAGAATAGACCTTCAGGCACAGGTTCCAGAAACCCAGGTTTACCAGACTGGAGATCTGGACAATTTTGTACTCAAGTAGCAAGGCCAACCCACCACACATGCTAACCCCAGCTACACTGCTATTTTTAGCATGATAGCTCAACACCTGCCACATAACACATCTTGAAAGCCACAGAAATGGGAGCCTGGTTGCTCAGTACGCCCCAAAGAATATTTTAACTTTCTGCCTATGGACAAAAACTAAGGGTATGGCTACACTTGGAATTTCAAAGTGCTGCCGTGGCAGCGCTTTGAAGTGTGAGTGTGGTCAGAGCAGCAGTGCTGGGAGAGATCTTTCCCAGCGCTGCACGTAAACCACATCCTTTATGGGTGTAGGGTGCAGTGCTGGGAGCTGCGCTCCCAGCGCTGCCGCCCTGATTACACTGACGCTTTACAGCGCTGCATCTTGCAGTACTCAGGGGGGTGTTTTTTCACACCCCTGAGCACGAAAGTTGCAGTGCTGTAAAGTGTGAGTGTAGCCAAGCCCTAATACTAAAATGAAGATTTTAATGTTTTCCAAGAAATATATGTGTGCACATATGTAAACTTTAACATTTGAGATAGAGTTCCAAAAGCATTTGCTTCCCATTCAGACACCAAAATAAGTGGTTAGCTAACTGACCATCAGAGTCACAATGCGAGCTTCAGGTTGCTGATCACTTTTGAAAATCTGTCACTAATCATGGGTGCTGAGTACTTGAAAATCTGCTCCTGAGCTCTTCTGAAAGCCTGTCCCCTGAGGTCAGGAAAGTTTCAGTGGAAAAAAATGAGAGCGAGAGGTGCAGAGACAGACACAGCTACTTTATTTAACATTTGTGAAGTTGACTTTAAAAAAATTACACATTCTAATAATCTCTGTGCAAATGCAAACTGTAGCAGCCTCACTTTTCACATTCAAACTAATGGCAATGGATGGGACTAGATAGCGAGGAATAGGTCTCTCCATTTCATTGATCCTGTGAATGTGAGGCCTGGTCTACACTACGCGTTTAAATCGATTTAAAGAGTGTTAAATCAATTTAACACTGTACCCGTCCACACTACAACGCCCTTTATATCAATATAAAGGGCTCTTTAAATCGATTTCTGTACTCCACCCCGACGAGAGGAGTAGCGCTAAATTCGATATAAACATATCGGATTACGGTAAGCGTGGACAGAAATTGACGTTATTGGCCTCCAGGCGGTATCCCACAGTGCATCACTGACCGCTCTGGACAGCAATCTGAACTCGGATGCAGCGGGCAGGTAAACAGGAAAAGCCCCGCGAACTTTTGAATTACATTTCCTGTTTGCCCAGCGTGGAGGTTCTTTTTCTGATAGCACGGGTTGGCGAGCAGTCTCAAATCCAAAAAGAGCTCCCAGCATGGAACCGTACGGGAGAATACTAGATCTGATCGCTTTTATGGGAGACAAATCTGTTGTATCAAGCCGTTACAGAACACGAAATGCCAAAGCATTTGAAAAAAATCCCGCGATCCAGCGCTGCGTGACAACGTATGGGAAGCCAGAGACTCAATGACGCTCAGGGTGACTCATGGATGGAGGGGTACTGAGGACTCCAGCTATCCCACAGTCCACAGCAGTCTCTGAAAAGTATTTGCATTCTTGGCTGAGCTCCCAATGTCTGTAGGTTCAAACACAGTGTCTGGCGTGGTTCAGGGAATAGCTCCTCAGTTTCCCCCCCCCCCCCACCACCATGTGAAAGAAAAGGGAAAGAAATCATTTCTTGACTTCTTTCAATGTCACCCTATGTGTACTGAATGCTGCTGGTAGACGCGATGCTGCAGCAGTGAAGAGCAGTATCCGCTCCTCTCCCCTCCTCCCCGGTGGTAGACGGTACAATATGACTGATATCCGTCGTCACCATCAGCCGTGAGTGCTCCTGGCTGGCCTCAGGTGAGGCTGGCTGGGGGCGCCTGGGTAAAAATGGGAATGACTCCCAGTTACTCCAGTTATGGTACAGAACGTTCTGGTAACGGCTTCATCATAGCAACTGGGGCTGAGCTTCATCAGCCCCCTCCCTTTCCTGTGTAAAGAAAAGATTCTGTACTGCCTGGACTGTCATAGCCCCGGAGGCTGCCTCCCCCTCATTTTATCTCACTAACAAGTCTCTGTTTCTTATTCCTGCATTCTTTATAATTCATGACACAAATGGGGGGGGGGGGGACACTGCCACGGTAGCCCAGGAAGGTTGGGGGAGGGAAGCAACGGGTGGGGTTGTTGCAGGGCACCCCCTGTGATACTGACACGGAGCAGCTGTGCTCTGATACACTGGTCCTCTAATACACTTGCCCCTTATTCTAGGCAGGACTGACTCTATTTTAGAAACCATAAGGGAGGGATTGACTCAGTCCAAAGTTGAGTCAATCCCAATTTTGCTTTTGCGTTGCGCCCCCGGCCGATTTCAGCCAGGGGCACTCATGATAGCAGCGGACAGTACAGAGGGGGAGAGATAACCGTCATCTCATTGCCAGTTTTCTCCGGCAGTAGACGGTACAGAACGACCGGTAACCATCTTCTGCTATCATTGCAAAAGCAAGTGAATGCTGCTGTGTAGCGCTGGAGTATCGCCTCTCTCTCCGCGGCATCCAGTACACATACGGTGCCGGAAAAAAAAAAAGGCTGAACGGGCTCCATGGTTGCCGTGCTATGGCGTCTGCCAGGGCAATCCAGGGAAAACGGCGCGAAAGGATTGTCAGCTGATGTTTTCCCGAGGAAGGAATGACTGACGACATTTACCCAGAACCACCCGTGACAATAATGATTCAACCCAGAATTCAAGGGGCGGGGGAGGCTGCGGGAACTATGGATAGCTACGGAAGAGCTACCACAATGCAACACTTCAGAAATCGACGTTAGCCTCGGACGGACGCACAATGCCGAATTACTGTGCCTAGTGTGGCCGCATGAAATCGAATTTATAATATCAGTTTTATAAAACCGATTTTAGCTAATTCGATATTATCCCGTAGTGTAGATGTGGCCTAAGTATCGATCTCTGCATCCTCATCTACCGTAAATTTTCATAGCTCTATAACTTCAGTGGAGCTACATTGATATACACCAGCTGGCTCATTATTTTTTAAAAAGTATCTTCCTTGGCTAGAGTTGTAGGGATTTGGGGAATATTTAAAACATGAGTTGGTCTCTAACTTCTTTGTGTTATTTGTGAAAAAAACAAAATGTCTAAATTTACATGTCTACTGCTGTGTGGGTATTTCATTGATAGTCAATCCATATTCTGAGCATTATCACGAGGATTCCCCCCCTTTTTTTTTAATCTATAGAAGGGTTTATATCATTCCTGACACAGAATTATTGCAATATTTGATTTAAGGCTTTGTGTGGCAACTGTGCTGGAAATGAGGAACTATTTGAAATTAAAATGAAATACACAAAGGACTAGGACCTCAGGCAGCAACTACTTTGCATAAAGGGATGGTACACAGGGAGACCACAGGGTCCAATCCTAACACTTTCATATAAGTTTAACTTTACATAAGTGCACAGTGGGACAACTGTTTTTGCAGGAAGAAGCGCCAAAGCAAAAATTACAATATCTGGGGAAAATTAGTCACTTTATGTTTCTCTAATAGTGTAAAGGAGGCAGAAAACTGGTGCCATTCTCCAGATAGGGATTCATCCAGTGAAGTCAAACTCCAAGCTGGCTTCTAGGCCATACCCTGCAACTCTCCTAGAAGACAGCATAGTGGGAAAAGGGAAAGCAAAGAGTGCACTGTGTTCTGGCATTCTCTAGTTGGTAAATAGCTATTCTGCAGCCATAATCAGCACGTGTAGATTACAGCAGTCCTGTGACTACTCTAAAGTATGCTGTGACAGATGCAATGAACCAGCCTCAGGAAGAGGGAGACCTAGGGGTGTCTACACTGCAGCTGGGAGTGGTCCTCACAACCAGATTAGACAGACTTGTGCTAGATCTTCTCAAGCTAGTATGCTAAAAATAGCAGTGTGACTGTTGCTGCATAGGCTATTCACCTGATTACAGACATGCGGGCTGCAGGGTGGGAGATGTTTGGCAGGCTTGTACTCAGGCAGTTAACCCAAATCACCACCCATGCTGCAATATCCACACTGCTATTTTTAGTATGCTAGCATTAGAGGAGTTAGCATATTTCTGTTCAATATGGCTGGAAGGCACATTTCCAGCCGCAGTGTAGACATACTCTAAATAACTCCCTGCTGCACCCAGAGAATATTAAGTGTAGGGGAGAATCTGGTTTATTCTGTGGTAAAAATAGAAAATATCAACTAGAGCACACACAGTATTCTTCCCTAAGAAAAATTCAAAACTAAGCCGTATTTATTCATGTCCACTGTTAGAAACTTTGGTTCTAGATACAACAAAACAAAAATAAAACAAATAAAAATGTAATAGTGGAGAAGTAGCCAGCTCTGTATCTGGAGCCCTTGTAGCTGGAGATTGTTAATCACACACGAAAGTTCAGCTTTGGAAGTTAACACAGCTTTGTGGTAAGCAGTAGAACCCAATTTTCCTGGGTTCAGCCACTTCTAGTTCAGGTAATGACTTTTTCTTCCATATCTCCCTGCTTTCTTTTTTCTTTCCAAGTGTAAAATGGATGTAGGAACAATTCTGAATAACAGAGTAGCTTTCAATGACATTAATATTAGTTGATATTAGCCTCTTCATTGGCCCATTTGAAGCTCATTACATAATTATTATATACACCTTACCAAAGAAGGGAAGATTATATAGGTCACATACATTTTATAACAGATGTCAGATTCAATTTAAGGAATACTTTTGATACTATGGAAATATAAATGAGAAAGAGTAAAGTATTCTGCATGAAACAGCAGATTCTTTAGGCAGTGAGGTATTCATGGACAACTCAAGGTATTACAGTATTAATTTGTGGAGTTTGAAGTATCAGATTGGCAGTAAAAGTGGAAATGAATAAATTCAAGCCATTGATCCATTACTACAGCATATCATCCACACCACAATATGCATCCCATGTTTAAGCTGGATTTTTTTTATTATTTGAAACATGACAGCTGCTTTGGAGATTCTGGCCTTGCCTTCACTTAATGTCTCCCCTGATACAAAGGAAAAAAGTGACTTGATAGATTGGTCAAAGTTGTGATTTATGCATACACACAAAAGTTTGTTCTATGCTTTCGCTTATAGGCTATGGAAAATCATCATATTGGGACTTCCCCCCCCATTTTAACAGTTAGCCTTTAATCTTCATCTTCAGTTGGCATTGGATCAGATTTCTTAAGACTGAAATAATGAACTCACACTGAAACTATAAATTAGGAAGCTTATTTCCTCAACAGCCCATCACTGTTCAAATAACCATTAATGTATGATTTGCAGAGATTGTGAAATTTATTAGTTGAAAGACTGTGAAAAATTATTGTACTACATAAAGTCTAAGGATCAAATTCTTGATTTTGACATCTAGAAGCCAAAAGCATAATACCAGACAGAGGGATTTAAAGAGTCTGCTTTTTGCTGACACAACTGCAAATGACCCTGTATATTCTGACACCCAAACTGCAAAATCCTGCAAACAATGTCCATAGAAATGTGCTAACAAAACAGAGCTGGCATCGAGGAAACTCTTCCCTGGAGATGGGATGAATGGCTTGTATTTGTAGGGAAAGTAGTTGGTGTTGCAATTTTTAGTTGCTAGAGAAAGAAGAATAGAAGTTGAAGGACTTGAGATACTTTGTGTACTTTTAAATGAATTACGTGCTGTATAACCTACAGATAAAGCTGAATAAAAGAAACAAAAAGACAATTGAACAAGAGCAAACAATGACCTATGGCAAACAGCTTGACTGTAGATGGACACATATATCACTAATGACATTTCAGAATGTGACTTGGAAACATATGCTACAAGAGTAGAATAAAAAACAGGAATTAATTTACCTTTGAAGTCTCACAGGATGGACATGCCAAATCAAGGACAATCAATTCCAACATATCTGTCTCTTCTGCTTTCCTATTAGCACTCTAAGCTTAAAAATGATAGTGGATTCCTTTACAATAGCATGGTATACTTATTTCTAAAGGGTAATTTAAGTGTATCATATAACAGGCAGAAGTGAAGTTTGGCAGGGAATCTATTAGTAGCATATTCTTACTAAATATATTAAGTTCTGCTGTAAAAACATTTTGTTGGTTTAGAGTATTGGTTAAAAACATCTAAATGCAAAGGCTTGCAGAGTGTTTTGCAAACATAACTTCAGGGTCAAATTTATAATTTTAAGGTGTATGGGCATTGGGTATTGTTGATATCTGTTTATAGCCTGCTTTTCACTGAATATAGAGAAAAAGGAATATATGAATCAGAACCAGCAAGTTGGGTATATAGGTTCCAATCCAACAAATACTTAAACAACTGCATATCTTTAAGCACAAAAATATTGAAGTTAGTTGAATTGTTCATATACTTAAAGCTATGCACATGCTTAATTATTTTGTTGGATCAGTGCTAGATAACCTGTGTAGTCACACATTCTTCCTACTCCTGTTATCATTGTACACCCCTCTTAATTTTCTGCTTTTGGCTTCAATCCTGCAAATACTTACATACCTGAGTTATGCAAGCTGCATGAGTAGTTTAACTGAAATTGATGCGGCTAGTCATATTTGTACAGTAAGGGAGCACTTTATGTGTATAAACTGCCCATGAGTCAGGTTTTGCAGGCTTGGTACCTTTTGTTGCTGTTGTTGTTTTGTTTTTACAACCACTTACAATGTCTTGTCTGAAATTAAATTGTAATCCCCTCAAGGCAGCGGCCATGTCTCTGAATGTATGTACATAGCACTGTATGATTGGCGACCTTTGAATGATCAAATTAACATCCCCCACTACATACATAGGTCACAGAAATATTGCACGTCTATTTACCTAGTTATCTGTTCATATTTTATCACTAGCTTTTCACATTAAGATATCTTGATGAAGTCCTTTCTAATTCTTTTATTCTTTGCAATATATGAATACTGAAAACAAACACAGAAAGCAACACAGTGATTTAAGCAAAGAAAAATCTTCCCCTCCCTCAATGTCCTAAAATATGTGTAAATTTCCCTTTACATGTTCTAACCTGTTTAATGTGTTTCCCATAATATACATTCTCTTGGACTAAGCTACAAAACCGTACTAAAGCCTCTAAAACTTCTACTGTCAAAAGCCTTTTTAGAACTGGTTGGGGAATTGGCTGTCAAAAGGCTCCCTTGTTCCTGGTTCTGAGAATCATCATGATAGCATACCAGCATGTAACCTTTTCACTCATGACATCTTGAATTAATTTGTTTCAAGATACTGCTTACAAGTAAAAACTTTATAACTTTCAGATTGTTTTTTCTGTCTTCAGCAGAAGAAAGCAACTAGAAACTTTAATTCTAAACAATCCAAATGAGCAGTCTACTAACAAGGTCACTCATGTTCCACAGGGAATTTCTGTTTTAATTTTGGCAAACTCATATCCAAAAGCAGAACAGGAGAATGAATCACGGGCCTAATTCTGCTGTCGCTGATACTGGTGTAAATCTGGACCTACACCATTATAAGAAAAAAGAACGGGGGAGAGAGAGCTCAGTGGTTTGAGCATTGTTCTGCTAAACCTAGGGTTGTAAATTCAATCCTTGAGGGGGCCATTTGGGGAACTGGGGTAAAAAATCTGTCTGGGGATTGGTCCTGCTTTGAGCAGGGGGTTGGACTAGATGACCTCTTGAAGTCCCTTCTAACCCTGATATTCTATGTTTTCAGTGCAAGAATACTGTAAGTGCCAGTAGCTAAGAGGAAACAGAATATTTTAGTGAAACACTCCCGGTGTTTGCAGCATTTCTTCACCTTTACTATTAGTTCTGCTAGGGTAGAGATGCTGGAGGACAATATGACTTTCTGTTCTGTTTACCTGAAGTACCATACAGCAGTCTGAATTTGCAGAGAAGCTAAACAAACAGAGTCTGTACGCAAAAGGAAGAAGATAAAAAAATTTCAAAGATACTTAATGCTTCAGCATGCACAAGCTAGGGAGAAGACTGCAGGGGAATACACTGGAACCTACTTTTTGTGAGCTTAGATACAGTGAAACTGTATTGTTCATTTTGAACTTCCATCTTCTTATTTCAAAGTATTGTAATATGCAAACTGCTCTTCACATTACTGTGTTCCCATGCTTAAAGCTAAGCTTTTCAGTAGGAAAATAAATGACTTTGTAAAAGACTAAATAGTGAGAGTTTTTTTCCTCCTCCATTTTCACTCAAGCAAAACTTTACTTACATGAAGGCAGGAGGAGTTTACCAAGGACTAATTAATAACTGAGTCCTAGTTCATTTCCCCTATTCCCAATTTGCAAAAAGAAGTTCACATTTGTGAGCAGATCTCCCAAATCCCAAACCATTTTCATTACATTGTTTCATCCCCTTACCACTGCAGTGGAGGGACCTCTATCAATCCATGGTAGGGAGAAGGAACAATATAGTGAAGTTGGTGGAGAATAGGCTGAGACAGAATGGAACATACCTCATCGCTTCTCTAGCCCTGTGGAATTTGTACCAAAAAGATAATATATACCAGCACTGTAGTATCTCTTCATGGAACATTGCACCTCAGAGGACCTGGTCAACAGAACTCCACAAAGGGATCATCATTGAGATTTCCTCCATCACAGGATCCTCACTTTTTAACCCCTACAAGAAGGCAGGATGTGGGAGCTATGTTTTGAGGGTTTGCTATTAAAAGATGGTTTCACAGTATGGTTAAATCAAGAGTGATGTTCTGGAACAGCATTCCAAGGGGAGTAGTGGGGGCAAAAGACATATCTGGCTTCAAGATAAAGCTTGATAAGCTTATGGAGGGGATGGTATAATGAGATTGTTCTTTGACTATTAGCAGTAAATATGCCCAACAGCTTGTGATGGGATGTTAGATGGGGTGAGATCTGAGTTACTACAGAGAATTCTTTCCTGGGTGTCTGGCTGGTGAATCTTGCCCACATGCTCAGGGCTTAGCTGATCGCCATATTTCAGGAAGGCATTTTCCTCCAGGGGTGATTGGCAGAGTCCCTAGGGGTTTTTCGCCTTCCTCTGCAGTGTGGGGCACTGGTCACTTGTTGAAAGATTCTCTGCACTTTGAAGTCTTTAAACCATGATTTGAGGACTTCAATGGCTCAGAATGGGTTTGATACAGGAGTGGGTGGGTGAGATTCTGTAGCCTGCATTGTGCAGGAGGTCAGACTAGATGATTGTAATGGTCCCTTCTGACCTTAAAGTCTATGATTCTTATGATTCTGAAGTAAACGTCTCTGCACGATCAGGAAAAGGAAATTGGCTTTACACATTATATATATCTTTCTGGACCAGTGTAATATAAAATTTGCCATCCAACTGCCGTCCCTATACATGGGTTTAATCACAGAAATATGACTATCAATACCTGAGAGGGCAGGGTTGCTATGTGTTGAGGTGTTGGCGCTCCGGTGTCCTTTCCGTGTGCAATGTGCTGAGTCTGCTCTGGACTGTGAAAACACATGAGCCCACCTGTGCCAGACTCCCAATAAACTGGAGTTCTCTTCCAGGGTCTGGCACTCGGTCCCTTTGTTCACAGGGAGAGGAACAAGCTGGCTCGTATCTGTACCAGGTCAACCTCCACATCAGCTCGGCAGAGATTCCTTTATACCGGCAACCGTATTCAGCTCATGCGACCATGCTAAACACACCTCCCTACCACCATTCTCAGGGCTCCGAGGACTGACAGTCTCTCGGTCTTCACCAGAAGTCTCCCTAGACTTCTGGAGCTTGCCAGTCTTTCCCACGATCCTCTCAACAACCCGAAGAAAGTTCCAGCAACCGGGGCGACTGAGCACCAAAAGAAGTATGCATGATCCGAGATATCCTCTACACAGCTCCACCATTCATGGCACGTGTGGTTGGAGTCCCTTGGTGTCAGAGGATGGTCTGATTGGCCACCTTCCCCAACTCTCTCACTTACGCAACAGTGGGGTTCGGAAGGCATTCGTTTCCCACCTTCCATCTCATCTAGAGCTCATCACAGGGGCCTGAACCTGTGATCTCCCTGTCTGCACCAGTACACATTGAATTAGACTTCAAGCATCAGCTTGGTCTATCCGCCAAACACACCCCAAAGCATAATGGACAAGCATTGTGGCTTCATACTATCCATACCTCACCTCAGTTCCCTGCCTGTACACTGAAAGGTGACCTGTGCCAACTCAAAGAGGTAGGAGGACCCCAGTGGGCAGACTTGTACACGCACGCTGGTTCAAGGGCTGTTGGGGATATTAGCTGACAGTCCTTCATAAATAGATAGCTAAGGGTTAATGTTTCTTTCACTCTGTAACGGGTTAACAAAGAAACCACCACCTGACCAAGAGGAACAATCAGGAAACCCGATTTTTTTTTAAAAAGCTTAGGGAACGGAATGGTTTGGGTCGGTCTTGTCTGGCTCAGCCTATGAAGAGGGTCTCTTCTATCTTAAGCTCTAATCTTCAAAGTGTTGAGTACAAGGTTAGAAAACAAAGCTGTTATGGTTTTTGTTGTATTAACATTGTGTAGTTGCTGGAATGTTAATTGTTATTCTTTGAATAGGCTGTTTATGTCATTTTTTTCTTTTAAGCAATTCGATCCTGTAGGTTTTTCACCTGTTGATACAGAGATATTTTTGTATCTTTTCTTTCTTTTTATATAAAGTTTCTTTTTAAAACCGTGTGAAGTTTTCTCTGTTAAGGCTAAGAGCACAGGGACGGGGAAATCTCTTGTGTTAGCTTGGACGTAGGTCATGAATTGCGCATGGCCTCAGGGAGAAAGGAGGGGAAGTAAATTGTCTCTCTGTTTTGCATTCAAGGAGTAAAGTACATAATCGCCCAGTGAACCCAGGAGGGGGCTGGGATTTGAAGATTAAAGATGATAAAGGGGAGGAGTTGTTTTCCCGTTGGTGTGAGACTCAGGGGCTTCGAGTCTTGGGTCGTCCCCAGAGAGGTTTTGGAGACCA
Organism: Chelonoidis abingdonii; assembly: GCF_003597395.2. Classification (NCBI taxonomy): domain Eukaryota; kingdom Metazoa; phylum Chordata; order Testudines; family Testudinidae; genus Chelonoidis; species Chelonoidis abingdonii. Next base: position 105,461,277 of record NC_133773.1, read on the forward strand.
TAGAGGGAGTCAGCCTGAAAATTCCTGGCTAGTGGCAGCAATATCAGATCTAAGCTGGTAATTAAGCTTAGAGGGTTCATGCTAGCTTCTCAGTTTATGAACGCTAAGGTTCAAATCTGAGTAGGAAGCTATGACAGCTCCTCCATTAAGCCATGAGCACAGGCATATACCTGGCCTGATAACTGTTGCTGCTGCAACAAGAGGGTGACCCTGGCCTCCACTTACGTAGAATGTGCCAGGCTGCAGACCTTCTTCCAGCTCCTCCAGAGCCTCTTATTGAAGTTCTGGCTGCATGTTTTCCCACACTTACTTATCCTTGGACGCTCTAGCTGTGGCCCTTTGAATTCACAAGACATCCTCATTAACCTCCTCCTGGCACTTGCCAAGATGGCCAGCCATCATACCACAAGGAGGAAACTAGATGATGGTGCTTGTGACTATGGGACCTTTTCTAGTCCCTCATCTGATCATGCCTCTAGGCAGCGTTCCTCTGGGAAGCATCCACTGACTCCTTGGGCACTTTTGAGGAGCAGTGGACATTGTTAAGGGTTCTCTGCTAGGCATTGCTCTCTGATCCCTCATTTTTAACCTTAAATTTTCTCTGTCTTTTTTGTTTGTTTGTTTTTCCCAGTATTCACTTGTGGTGTGGATTCAACAGTTCCTGTCCCTCAGTTGAAAAGGCAGGCTTTTAGCTTTCTGCAAACTTAAGCCCTCCTATCTGTAAGCCCAATGGGAATAGATCTGAGTCTTCAATATTAAATACCACAGTAGAAAAACTAGGCCCTATATTTGTCTTTCCTGAATAATATAGCCAATAAATGACAGAAGTGGTTGGTCTCTAGTTCAAAACTGGTTTACTGCTTAGTTGGTTGGTCTTTCAGATGCCATTGGCTTATGTAGAAAACTACTCACCCATTATGCAAGCAGTAGGTGCAGGTATCATGAGACAGGTCTTATAACAGATTAATGGATTTTAGGAGAAGACTGTCTGACCTGATAGAAGATTGTGTGGAATGGCAGAATTGGTGAAAATCCTCAATTCCTTTCAGAACTGAGAAAATGAGAGTGAAACAGATCCTTTTACCTGAGGACTTACTCAGAAAACAAAATAAATCTCCTTAAAATAGTCACTCTCTGGCCTTAAAGGGGAGGGAATACTTTTATTGGTAATTTTTTTTAAACAGGGTTGAAGGCAGCTTTTTTATTTACTAGTCAATACAGCACAATGATTTTTTTTCCCTACCACCAGACAGGATTGTAATTAAGAAATCACACAAAAAATATATTATTGTGTCTGAAAACTCTTACAAGAACCAGGCTCCACACATTTTAATACAGATAAGTAGCAAAAAAAGATAAATGTAAAGCTGAACTTCAAAATTATTTTTCACTTGGACAGAAAGAACACTCTCATCTTTAGCTATTAACTACATGCTCTCATGGATTTTGCTTGTGCCATCTCCAGAAGCATAACTGATGGCAGATCAGTCGCAAGTGATATGTTTGGAGTTAGTGAATATATACTACATTACTTACATCAAATAATTTATATCAAATAAATTATTTAAGCAGCTTAAAATACTTAAATTAGTTTAATAAACTACTGTTTATTCAGAGAGCTATCTACCACTCACAGGCCATCAGAACAGTATGTGGTACTGCAGAAAGTTTTCAATAACTGGAGGTATTAGGAAACTCTTGTGATACAACTATATTCCTACATTTCAAACATTATTGGACCAGTTCATTCCACTTTTAACTTCATATTTTCATATAGATTCATGACATTTTGCCTCCTTGAATATCAAGTATGAAAGTATGTTAGGATTAATGCAAACATTTGGTGCAGTGTTCTCTATTGTATGTATATACAATTTTTAGCATAATGAGGCATTGGCTCTGATTGAAGCATTTGGGCAACACCCTAATACTGATAAACAACAACAAATAGAGTGATAAAATGTGTGTAAAGGGGTTAGTGACAAGTGGTTTAGCCTTGCCTTCCATAGTTGCACTTCCACTGATGTCAATGGGCCCTGCAGGTACTCAGAGCCTCTGAAAATCAGGCCACTTATTTAGCTGCCTAAATATGGATTTAGGTGCCTAAATTGTGTCCCCCAAATTTGAAATTCTGGGCTTCACTTCTGGAAGCCTTGTTTTCCACATCCATAAAATGGGGACACGTATATATCCATTATAAGTAGTATTACACCAGTTACAGACAAATGAAATTGGCAGTACAAGTTAAATATAAACAGATAATAGACAAATGGAAGGTGGATGAGAGTTACAACAATGAAGTATTATCCATTAACTATCCTGGGTTGTTTTGCTTTTTAAATTTTAAATAAACAGTTGAAACTCTGGGATGCAAATCCAGGATGGGAGGCAAATGTACTTCAAAAAGGTGTTGTATAAATAATTCCTGTGGGTGCTATATAATAGCAAAGTATCATTCACCTGTCAGTAGCCATGACTGAAATAAAATGTAGCAGTTCGAAGCACTGAATACATTCCTATAATCTACGTGGCCTCTTACACCATCACCTCCTCCACATTTCACACACCATTTTCACTCTGAGTGAAATATTTCTGCCAAATTGCTGCAGATTCAAGCACACAAACTCAGCAAATTTTGTAAAACCAATAGACAATGATCCCCCGTTCCAGCAAAATAGACATTGTTATTTTAACGGACAGCAGTTATGCAGTATTCATAGTTCCCAGAGTTAATCTCTCTTGGAGAGAAGATATACCAGTCTTTTCTTGAAGCCAGTAGTTTTTTTATAAAATTCTAACAAGAGAAATAATAGAGTTCATGCACCATATTTCACCAGGACTCCTATAGTACTATAAACTTACCTAGTAAGCATTTAAAACAATAGCAAGTGGGGGAAAGGGATAGCTCAGAGGTTTGAGCATTGCCAGCTAAACCCAGGGTTGTAAACTCTATCCTTAAGGGGGCCATTTGGGGAACTGGGGCAAAAAAGTCTGAGGACTGGTCCTGCTTTGAGCAGGGGGTTGGACTAGATGACCTCCTGAGGTCCCTTCCACCTCTGATATTCTATAATTGATTAACCTAAACAAGTCTAGAGTGTTTCAGATTAAACAGAGAATGTAAAAAGTGCTTTAGCTTGTCAAAGCTATATGTACATACTTCATTTTGCCATTCACTACTTATGAATTTGCATAGATGTAAGAGCATAAATGATAGTTCTGGTATAGACTCCCATGAAGTTTAGAAAAGCAAATTCCTTTGAAAGACACTGCCAGTGCTTACAATGAATCATATTCATGGGCATGCCAGAGTATACTTAACCAACAAGTTTCCACATGCAGCACCAGGGCAAAATTTGCAGAGGATACATTTCCTGAGTAGCATAGAGCAAAGGCTGCCATTTTAAACCATTTCCTTTCATCTTAATAATAGAAATCACACACACAACCAAAAAAATAACCCCAAAAACACACCTTGGAGGGTCATTTTTAAAAATGAGAGGATTTGTTTGTAGAAGCTACCAGCAGAAATATTGAAATTGCATTACTAATTAGAGATCTGATTGTGCATAGCAAAGAAATAGAACAGGATGGAAAAAAATTAGCTTTTTTCTATAAAATGCAAACTCACAGAGAAGCACAAGACCTAATAGAAATCTATGATGTGTGTTGGGATTTAATTTCTTTACTGGTAATTATTTTGTAGGGAAAAGAAAAAGTATGTAACTAATGGGTGATATTTATAAGAATATAAAATGTCTTGCAATTCTGTTTGGCTCTCTTGTCATTATGCCCTGGATTCCTGTATAGAAATATGGTCCAATCTTCTTTTGAACCTACTATAACATGACTTTGTTTTGTCTACACTGAAGTCACGACCACATTTACTACAAATCTGCACTAGCTGACAACATTATTCTCAAGTTGGATGTTATCTTTGGAACAGGTAGTTTTTGTCATCCTCAAACAGTAACAGAGGAACATTTTCATGTATTGATTCAGAGAAGGCATCTGCATTGAAGTCAACTTTCACCTCATGCCTTTTTTTAAAAGTTATATTGGTTCATGACTTCCAGCCACTAAACCAGGCAACTATAAAAGAAAATTTACAATGCAGAAAAACTTCAATCTGAAATCTCTTGCAGCAAAATTCCCCTTGGCAAACACAAGGTCTGATTATTTATAAAGCAACAAGGGACTACTTAGTACAACACATCTAGATAGTGAGTACATTTTACTGCTTAACAATGAACGTTCCACATCAGGTTTCTTCCTTTTTCATATTTGTTCTCTTCCTTAGTACCCATTATTCTGGATATCAACTTACCATAACTTAGTCTTTCAAAAACATATCAGCATTAACGCAGCCAACCTATACATAAAACTATACAGTAATTAAGCTTTCGAGAATGAATTGACGCTAATAATAGCAAATGCCAGAAAGTTTGGTTGATGTAAGCCCTCAGACATCTGGATGCTTATCCAAATTATTTGATTCTTTATAGGTTTTCAACAGAGTTTTTGTAACATTTTTGGGCATCAAAACATCCTGCTATTGCAGATCTTTCTAGTACCACTTGTAAAAATGCATGGTGTTATTTATTGAATGAAATATTTATTTTCAAGCTAATTCCACCATTCATGATGGAAGTGATAGTCTCCCTTAATGAAAAAGGGGTGCGGGAAAAGCTTAATTAGTCAAATCAGACTGACTCATCTCCATGATTAAAATAATATGATTAAAAAGGGACACCTGAGTGGAAAACCTTATGCTTAAGTTAATTTATAAAGATCAAACAGGTTTAATAAAATCACGCCAAGCCAAAAAGTTATAAATATCCAAAGAATATTACAAATTCTCCATTTCATTCAGTTGCTAAGTTCCCCTTTTCCTTTGTTTTACATCAATTGGAGAAATTCTTAGTTGGGTGGAGTGATCTTTTCTTTCTGCAGTCAAAGAAAATGGATAGGTGACCATGTCATTTTAACACAGCTTACGATTTATGTACAAGGTCTGAAAATAGTATTCAAGATAATGGTGGTTGTCTAACCACTGATTTTACTTATCAAGATAAACTCATCTAGATGTGTCAGTCCTCTCTATTTTACGTTCTAACAATTGAACATTTGGCCTAAATGTTAAGAGAAGGCCCAGTCAGTCATCAGAGGGAATGGACAATAGAATTGCATTTTATAATAGCTTTTACTTATCCATGACACTGAAATAGCATTCCCTAGTATTATACATTTGTGAGGAATTAATAACCTTCTCCAACTTTAAAACTGTGAATTTTACAGTTAGGGCCTGAGTCAAAATCGATTGAAATAATTGGAAAGGCTTCCACTGACTTCAATGGGCAATAGATGAGTGCCACAATTAGAATTGCTTCTTTTCCATATGACAGATCCCCAAATAAATGAACTAGGTCATAATTCCCCTTCCAGTGAGCCAAAGCTTTTATTGCATTCCTAGGGACAAAGTAACCCAACATTTTAACTATCTCTATAAATTAAATTTCTAAAGCCTTGACTCTGATTTCATACAATAACCATCTTATGAGACATCTTAGTATGCCCTGGTTGGGAAAGCATAACACTTATAAAAGAGATGATTCTCCCTCCTGTCCCCCCATACACTCCCCCCACCCCCACACACCAAATTTGTTTCCTGCAACAGATTCCTCACTGCTCTTCCTGATTTCCTTTTTGTCTTTTAGAATGAAATATTTTTCAGGTCCTGTGGGGATTATAGGAGGGAATATATCTAAAACTCAGAGTATGATGAATTCCTTAAGGAAAAAGGAAGAATTACATTTCCAAGTATAAAATATTGCTACCCGCTTAGCACTCTTGCTCACTGGCCCAAAAAAGGATATGCAATATCATATACAAAGTCATTTATTTGTATTACAGTAGCACCTAGGGACCCAAACTAATACTGGGACCAAATTGACCTAGGCATTATACAAACATAGAATGAGAGTCAGTTCCTGCCTTGAAGAGTTTCCAGGGGAAGTAAATTATCTTTTGCTTTAAAAGTAGAATAAATACCATTTTCTGATCCTGATCTTATTTGAAGCACATGAATTTCCAATCAATTTATTAAAAATACAGTCAAGATATAGTGGAAAGTTGCTAAAACGAGTAAGTTTAAAACATATCCATCCCCTCTAATCCCAGTTCTGGCCAACCTAAGCTTTTGTTCCCGCATTCGGTACTAGAGTTTCAAAAGTCACTAAAATGTGACATCATTAGTTTGTCACAAATTTTAACTGGTGCTGTTGTAATGACTAGGAACAAGTGCAGTATACCTTGGATTCCAATTCTAACAATATTTTCAGATATATCATTATGTTCTTTAAAAAGATTCAGGCTCCGATCCTGCAATGAGCTCTCTGTGGGTGAACTCCAACACGCACGTCGAACACACTGTAGGATCACAGCATTGGACATTAACAAGGAAATTCATTATGGCCCTATAGCCCACATTCCCATCTTACCTGGTTGTTACCTCAGTCTTGGATACCACACTGTTGAATGCAGTACAAATGTCTAGGTTAGAGTGAGAAATTGAGGAATGTACAGTTACTGAAAAAAAAAAAAATATGTATCTGGTCCCAACTTCAGTGCACCATTTCACTATATAAAAATGCTCCTAGGGAACACTTTAGCATAAGTTCTACTTTATGCTCTTCATGTTGCAATCCCACTAGTATCAGTGAAGTCAAATAGGACATGTGTTTGGACAAAATTTGGCCCTTTTTATTTATGGAAATTCTACATACTTGAAGCTAAGAAATTTTAAAATAACGTGTGGAGCTTGGCAGGGTTTGCCGTTTTTGTCAAAGCTATTATGGAGCTACTTTAAATGACAGAATTCAGAGGTTTATACATCTCCTTTTTTGATTATTAGTTGGCAACATGTTACCAAGTTTTTTCCCCACAATGGAATCCTCTGTGTGTTCTTAGCTTCCACTACTGTGAGAGAAAAGAGTTTCATTTTGTATGACTTGCAGCAAACATTGAATCCTCTTCCCGGAGTACATATGGACTATCAATGGAATAGCATTATTGTCCTACTGTGAAGCATGAAAAAATGATTTACTTAAGAAATAGAAAATGCTGGGTATTGGCAGGGGTTTGGAGTGCTGCAAGGCCTCTGCTTTCCTTAGTCACAAAGCCAGGAAACACTTCTCATTACTTTTGATCGCCCCCTCCTGGATAACACAAAAGCAGCTTGGCAAACTCCAGATTAGAGAAAGTGACAGTAATGAATAATCATTTATTAGGACTGAAATGTATGCCTATGAAGAAGGACCTCAATATAAGATTGATGTGGGACTTCAGTGGTGAATAAGGCCTCATGGTATCCCTTTCTGCAGTTTGAATTTTACTCGGTTTGTAATTCTGTTGAAATATAGGATTAGACCTCAATTTAATGTGCAAGTTTCTTCTTCTTTAAAAAGGAAGGGGGAAAGAATAATAATGTCACTGCATGACAGCTATAGTTTTTGCCATAAATAAAGCATCTACTAAAATAATATTGTATGACTCTACAAAAATATGAAAGAATCAAGTTCCAAAGCTAGGTACTATCAGGAAACTCCCAAGGATTAACTTTAACATTTGATTCAGTGCATGCGGGCATGATAATGCTCTTTGTTTACTATTGTGGTTCAAGTCATGATTGTGATTTAATATGTTCTGAGATTGGGATATAAATTTCATATATATCTCATGTTTAGGGTTTAAATCAATCAATCTCTAAATGTTAGGGATTAGCATGAGACCTCCATGCAGGGCAATTATCGCACATCCACTTGCTGTAGGGTTCTTGTGTCTTCCTCTAAGGCTTTGTCTACACTGACAAAGGCATGTAGGGTAAATATAGCTATATGGCATAGTGAAAGGCAGGCTGTGTCCATACTGTGGCATGTAGCTACATGCAAAAGTGAAAGGTTGGGGGGGAGGGGGAGACAAACACTCCTTGGTTATGCAGAATATTTAACCTAGGGTTCTGGTGTGTCTGTATTCTACTCTCCTAAGCAGCTTTTCTCCATCTACATTGCTATTTATACCCATGCTACCCTCTACACATCAACATAAGTATAGACATTGGCCAGCACCACCTGATTTAGTCTCTATTATCATAGAATCATAGAATCATAGAAGATTAGTGTGACAGGTTGGATCACAGAAACCCCCTGAGAGCTGCCACCTGATGTGCCAAGACTACTTCTACCCCTGCTTTCCCTGCCAGCTCGGGACCCCAGCACACTGTCTTGCTGTCTTGCTGAGCCAGACACTTCCGTCTGTTCCAACAAGGACCCAGGGTGTGAATTACTTGCCCCAAAGCTGCAGGTTTACCTGAAAGCAGCTAACAGAAGTGTTCCTGTCTTTAAAACTCAGATGCCCAACTCCCAGTGGAGTCTAAACCCAAATAAATCCATTTTACCCTGTATAAAGCTTATACAGAGTAAACTCATAAATTGTTCGTCCTCTATAACACTGATAGAGAGAGTTGCACAGTTGTTTTCTCCCCCAGATATTAATACATACTCTGAGTTAATTAATAAGTAAAAAGTGATTTGATTAAACACATAAAGTAGGATTTAAGTGGTTCTATGTAGTAACAGATAGAACAAAGTAAGTCACCAAGCAAAATAAAATAAAATGTGCAACTCTATGTCTAATCAAACTGAATACAGATAATCTCACCCTCAGAGATTCCTCAGACTGGATCCCTTCCTGGCCTGAACACCATTCTTTCCCTAGTACAGCTCTTGTTCCAGCTCAGGTGGTAGCTACAGGATTCTTCATGATGGCTCCTCTCCTCACTTTGTTCTGTTCCACCCCTTTATATATCTTTTGGATAAGGCGGGAATCCTTTGTCGCTCTCTGTGTTTTCACCCCCTCCTTCTCAATGGAAAGACACCAGGTTAAAGATGGATTCCAGTTCAGGTAACACGATCACATGTCACTGCAAGACTTCATTGCCCACTTGCCAGCACACAGGTATACAGGAAGACTTACAGGTAAAACACACCCATCTGCAGACAATTGTTCTGGTTAATGGGAGTCATCATGGTTTCCAGGTGTAAGGACACTTCTTTGTTCTTACTGTGGAAACTTACAGCAAAATGGAGTTTGCAGTCACATGGGCCAGTTTCTGCACACCCTGCTGAGTCACAAGACGTATCGCCTCCTCTCAATGGGTCAATTGTGTAGCTAATGGTCCTTAATGGGCCATCAAGCAGGCGAAGCTGAGCTGACACCAACTTGTCTGGGATCTTTCCCAGTAACACAGCACAAGTTTTGAAAATACAGACAGTATGCAGCCAATATTCATAACTTCAACTACAAAAATCATACAGACATACAGACAGCATAATCATAACCAGTAACCCATAACCTGGTCTTAGACACCTTATATGACCCCCCTTCACATAGGATTTGGTGCCGCTACAGGACCTTGGTTGCAACTCATTGTTCTATATGGTCCCAGTTTATATCAATAACGTCACCCCCGGAACAACTGAAGAGCTCTCTGTCTAGCAGAGTGCAGTTCTAGGAACAGCTAAGACATTGCGCAGAACCTCAAACTCCCAGGCTCTGATGAGACCCGAGGTTGAGGAAGACACATACCACTCATAGGGGTGAGAGGGGAATTTTCATATATATATATAAAAAAAAATTCCCTCTCACCCCTATGGGTGGTATGTGTCTTCCTCAAACCTCAGGTCCTCTACCAGAGGCTTGGAGTTTGAGGGTTCTGCGCAATGTCTTAGCTGTTCCTAGCACTGCACTCTTCTGGACAGAGAGCTCTGATGTGTTTCCTGGGATCTGTTGGAGCCACTCACCCACTTAGGAGTCACAGCCCCGAGTGCTCCTACCACCACTGGGACCACTTTGGCCTTCACTTTCCACATCCTCTCTAGTTCTTCTTTCAGGCCCTGGTACTTCTCCAGCTTCTCATATTCCTTCTTCCTGATGTTGCTGTCACTTGGCACTGCTATATCTATCAGCACTACTGTCTCTGGTTCTTGTCTATTACCACGATGTCTGGTTGATTGGCCAGTACTGCTTGTCCGTCTGGATCTGTAAGTCCCACAGAATCTTAGCCCTGCTATTTCCCACCACCTTCTGTGGAATCTCCCATCCGGTCTGGGAGGGTCTAGCCCATACGCTGTGCAGAGCTCCTGTACACAATGCCAGCCACTTGGTTGTGCCGTTCAGTGTATGCTGTTCCTGCCTGCATCCTACATCTTGCCACTATGTGTTGGACTGTCTCTGAGGCCTCTGCACAGTCTGCACCTTGGGTCCTCTCTAGTGTGGTAGACCCCTGCTTCAGTGGATCTGGTGCTCAGTGCCTGTTCCTGTGCTGCTATGATCAGTGCCTCAGTGCTGTCTTTTAGTCCAGCCCTTTCCAGTCACTGGTAGGATTTCCCAGTGTCAGCCACCTCAGCTATCTGTCGATGGTACATCCCATGCAGGGTCTTGTCTTGCCATGGCATTCTTCTGCTTCATCTTCCTCCATGTCTGCTGCTGCTCAGGCATTCTCTCAGCAGCTCATCTTTGGGGGCCATCTTACTGATGTACTCCTGGATGTTCCGGGTTTCGTCCAGGACAGTGGCTTTGATGCTCACCAAGCCCTGCCCGCCTTCTTTCCGGCTGGTATACAGTCTCTGGGTGTTGGACTTGGGGCGGAAACCTCCGTGCATTGTGAGGATCTTCCAGGTCTTCACATCGGCAGCCTCCATGTCCTCCTTTGGCCAGCTCACTATACCGGCAGGGTATCTGATGACCGGCAGGGGCGGACGTTGATGGCGTGGATCTTGTTCTTCCCACTGAGCTGGCTCTTCAGGACCTGTCTTATCCTTTGGTGATACTTGGATGTTGCTGTCTTCCTTGCCTCCTCATCGTGGTTTCCATCTGACTGTGGGACGCCAAGGTACTTGTAGTTGGCCTGTATGTCTGCTATGTGGCCCACTGGTAGTTCCACCCCATCAGTCTTGACTGCCTTTGGATAGGGTAGTGGCTAAGAGCACTACCCTTTGATACGGGAGACCGCCCTTTGATACGAGAGACTGGGGTTCAAATCCTGGTTAATACCCAACTTTCCAGTAGGGGTCCTTGGGCAAAAGGCCCCCTAATGCTTCACCTGCCTACCTCAAAAAATATGAGAGTGATACGAACTAGGAGAGTCATGCCGGCTTGGACGTCGCCTGGATTAACAAGGTCCATGCCAGATTTTGAGGAATCAGGACAATCTGACGATAAGTGGGCTACTGGAACAAACCATTCATAGATGAGACAATAAATATATATATAAACTGTCCAGTTTGCAGATGAGAGTCTTCCATAGCTCACAACCTCTGTATTTTAGAAAGGGAAATAAAGGCATTTTAAAAATTAAACAGTTGTCAAAGTGAAACTCCTGATTGTATATTGCCTATGATTGGTCATAGTTTCATTTTCAAATATTGGTGTATATGTAAACTGAATATTGAGATGAATATTTGCGAGGGAAGGGAGAGGGGAGAAGAGAATACATAAGTTTATAGTCAATTTTCCTCAAAACTTGAGATTCTTTCCCTTAAGCATAACTCCAAGAAATAGAAAGCGAGGAAGAGCATGGAGTCTGCTCGGTATAAGAGTTTACGTGCTGGTTTTCTTTTGAATTCCAGACAGAAATTTAATTAAACTGTTTCTAGGCTCACAAGATAAGTGATTTTATTGAAGTAAGCTTTCTTACCTATAAGACCCTGTCCAAGCTCTTCCAAATTAATCTGCAGTCATTTTCATTAGTGTATCCTTTAATCCATTCCAACTAGTTCATTTACTATAAGGATAGATAACATCACATCTAGCTGATCTGAAATTTATCGTAAACCTCCTGGATAATCTTGGAACCTAATACAAATTAAATCAAACTGACCCAATTTTACAATTTCATACTGTTCACTAGAGTAATCTGTGTCTTTAAGAGAAGTTAATTTATGAGGAGGAGCACTCTCTGACTGTGATATACAGAGAAGTCAGCTCTATATCTCCCTCGGCATAGCTAGGCAGACATTGATGCCTAATTTAACAATTTCCAGTTACTTCTATTTTTATTTGTTTGGTTTTAGGCAGTCTGGTTTATCAACTATGCGTAATGATCAAGCTATTCTGGGAGGCTTTGAGAGATACCACACCTTGTCATTTACCGCTCACTGAAGTCCAATAAGCTTCAAAATAGCCCAGTCAGTCCAGATATCCAGCAGCCTTTATGTGCACCAAAGTATAATCAAAGCTTCAGCAGTCAATGATAGTGTTAGTTAGTTAGTTATAAGTAGAGCTGGGTAAATAACTAATCATTCAGTACCCTGACAGTTATAAATAGAGTTTGATTCTTGTCAAACAATCCAGAAATTCCCTGCAAAACCTAGTTACCAGGTACTTATTCACATATAGACAAAGGAAAATAGGGCACTAGACTCATAAATCAGCTGGAGGAGGTGGTGCCCCTTATAGCTTTTAGCCCAGTGGTTAGGAGATCTCAGTTCTTTCCTACCTCTGCCTATTGTGGAGTAGGGATTTGCACTTGGGTTTCCCACATTGCAAAGAGAGACTGAGGCAGTGGACTATAGGATAGTCTCATGGAAGGGAGAAGAGAGCAAGAGAGGTGATTATAGCCAAACAGTTAGGGCACTAACTTGGTTGGTAGGGGACCCAGGTTCATGTCCCTGCTCTAATGACTAATTGTTTCCTCACAGTGAAACAGCTTCAACAGGAGAATCTTATAACCCTTGGCCTAAAATGTATAAGATCGGCATTTCTGCATCTGCCCCTTTTGTAAATAGAAGGTAAGGCCAAAAAAATTCTTTTCCCCCCAGAACTGTTAGCTGAATCTATGTCAATTCATTACTAGTTTCCAGTCACTTGAAACTGCATTTTTTTTGCCAAATGAAATATTTGTCTGAAAAATTTTGGCCAGTTTAGTTATAAGTCCTATCTTTAACCACCAGAGGTAGTTACTATTTTGAGTCACTGGATTTAGATCTTTGGCCAGTGCTTCTACCACAATTGTCTACCCAGCATTAACAAGGTGAGTTTAAACTGGGGTTAAATACTACCAGATGCTTACCAGCTAACTATTTTTAGATGATGTTGTAAAATTGTGACTGCATTGTGCTGCAGACAAATATATGTTGGATTTGGACTGTGTATTTTCTGTGTTTGCATGCATATGAGTTTTCAGGCTCACAAACTGCCTTCTGGATGGATAGGAATTCAAATGGTAAATATACGGGCTGTTGATAAATTTGAAATTAAAGATAATAATAAAGAAAAAAGATGCCTACCTTGCAGTATGTGTATAAGGTGCTTACCTTACAGTACGTTAAATACCCACAACTGTCCCATGTCAGCCAATTCAGACTTGTGAGGCTCAGGCTGCAAAATTACAGTGTAGATGTCTGGGCTTGGGCTGGTATCTGGATTCTGGGACTCTTCTCTCTCCAGTCCAAACCTGAACATCTATGCCAAAATTTTACAGACTCACAGCTCAAGCCCAAGTCAGCTGACACAGGCCAGCTGCAGTTGTTTAACTGCAGTGTAGACATAGATTAAGGGCCTGTACACACTACCACTTAAGTCAGTAAAATATATGTTGCTCGGTGAATAAGCCACCTCCTTGAACAACGTCAATTACACCAACCTAAGTACTGGTGTTGACAGTGCTATGTCGGTGGGAGAGCTTCACTTGCTGACATAGCTACCATCGCTCACGAAGATGGTTTGATAGCTCAGTCAGTCCAGATATCTAACAGCCTTTATGTACCCCAAAATATAGTGAAAACTACACTACAGCAGTACCATGTAGCATTTCTAGTGTAGATTAGCCCTTGGTGTATAGATTAGTGAAGATCATTCTATTTAACCTATTTGCTTTGTTATTCCACTACTGAACATTTTGACTGTGAAATGATAATATCAGAGGTGAAAATAAGCTAGTCTGGTCCAGTATGGCGTACCGGCAAGAGCCAATATGCTGTGCCGGACCGCATCGACTTCCACAGCAGGGATTGAAAGGGCTCTGGGCTGCCCGCAGCTGCGGGCAGCCCAGAGCCCTTTCAATCCTGGCCGGGGCTGAGATTTAAAGGGCTCAGAGCTCCCCGCCGCTGCGGGCAGCCCAGACTCCGCAGAATCCTGCTGCAGCTGGGATTTAAAGGCTCAAAGCTCTCCGCGGCTGCGGCACCCAGACCCTTTAAATTCCGGTCGTGGCTCGGCAGCCGGCTGGGGCCAGGATTTAAAGGCTTTGGGCTTCCTCAGCGCCCTTAAATCCTGACCCAGCCCCGCAAAGCTTGCGGGTTCCCCTGGCGGCCAGAGCCCGGGCCCTTAATTTGCCACTAAGCCCCGGGGGGGTCCCAGGCACCTCTTCAGCTGGTTGATTTAAGGCTCTGGGTCTCCCAGCCACAGCTGGAAGTTAGCTAATGTACACCAATATTTTAAAAAGGGCCTATAGGTGATCCTGCAATTACAGACCGTAAGTCTAACGCTGCTCGGTTACGGGCAAATTAGTCGAACATAGTTAAGAATAAAATGTCAGACACATAGAAAAACAAACTGTTCAGCAATAGTCAATGTGTCTGTAAAGGAAATCATGTCTTACTAATCTATTAGAGTTCTTTGAAGGGGTCAACAAACATGAAAAGGGATCAGTGAGCATAGTGTACTCTAGATTTCCAGAAAGCCTTTGACAAGGCCCCTCACCAAAGGCTCTTATGTAAATTAAGCTGTCATGGGATAAAAGGAAGTCCTTTCATGGATTGAGAACTGGTAAAAGACAGGGAACAAAGGTAGGAATTAATGGTAAATTCTCAGAATGGAGAGGGTAACTAGTGGTGTTTCCCAAGGGTCAGTCCCTAGGACCAATTCTATTCAATTTATTCATATATGAACTGAGAGAAGGGATAAACAGTGAGTGGCAAAGTTTGCAGATATGCTACTCAACTACTCAAGATAGTTAAACCAAGCGCAGATTGTGAGAACTTCTAAAAGATCTCACAAACTAAGTGATGGGCAACAAAATGGCAAATGAAATGTTAAGTGGATAAATGTAAGTAAAGCACATTGGAAAAAAATAACCCAACTATACATACAATATGTTAGTGGCTAAGTATGTCGTACAACAGAGGGAAGATATTCTGGCGTCATCGTGGATAATTCTCTGAAGATGTTCACACAGTGCGCACAGGCAGTCAAAAAAGCAAACAGGATGTAGGAATCATTAAAAAGGGGATAGAGAATAATACTGAGACATATTTTGCCCTTATATAATCCATGGTACGCCCACATCTCCATATATGGTGTACAGAGATGGTTCTCCTCACTTCATAAAAGATATTCTTAGCACATAAGTTATAGGTCAGAAAAGCGGCTAACTAAAATGATAGGGTTTGTCGAGGGGTCCCATATGCAGGAGATAAAGCAATAGGCCTCTTTAGCTGGGAAACATGTCTTTGAGACTAAGGTGATATATATATATATAGTGTAAATCATGATGTGATTTTGAGAAAGTGGTAAGGAAAATTAGTTACTTATTCCCATAATACAAGAACTGGGGTCACCAAATTGAAATTAATAGGTAGCAGGTTTAAAAACAAATAAAGAAGTTCTTCACACATGTGCACAGTCAACTTGGGAACTCACTTACTTGAGGGTTGTGAAGGCTGGGACGTATAACAATGTTTAAAAGAAACTGAGATCATTCATGTAATAAGCAATAGCCATAAATGGCATTGGTAAAAGAAAGGGTAAAGAATGTGTTTCCTAGCCTCTGTTCATCAGAGGATGGAGATGGATGGCAGGAGAGAGATCACTTGATCGTTGCCTGTTAGCTTCACTCCCTCTGGGGCACCTGGCATTGACCACTGTCGGTAGACAGATACTGGGCTAGATGGACCTTTGGTCTGACCCGGTACAGCCATTCTTATGTTCTTATGTTCTAAATCTTGAGAGGCCACGCCTCTTCTGGATGAAGCCATGCCCCCCTCAGGACTCCAGCAGCACTGGTAAATCCTGTAAGTTACTTTCACCCCTGGATAATATGTTTGCTTTCCATAGGGTGAATCAATGCAATTTAGAACAGTGATACCCTGGCTTTCAGCCTGTGTGGATTTTATAAGGCTCTAAATCTGCCAGTCAGGAGGTAGGACAGAAAGGTAACAACTGCTAGTTAAATCAAATTGCTTCCACTAAATTGGACACATTTGGTTAGCCCCTGATGCACCCTGGCCCAGGTGCATGTCAGCAAGGACAACTGCTGAAGCAGACTAAATTCATGGATGAACTAAACACACTCGAGGGATGCCATAGCACGTGTTGACTAAGAAAGCATTTTTATGCGAGCAAATGGATGTCACTTAGACTTGACATACAGACATGGCTAGAAACAAGGACTTGAATACTCAGTATAATAGACAGATACAGAGTTTTCCATGCTTTAGCAAATAAGAAAATCTTTATTCATCTACTTCTGAATTTTAAACTGATACCTACACTTTGTTAAACCTACACATTGAAAGTCTATTTTTGGAAGATGGAATGTACAATGTCAGGTATGTTGTTCATAGAAGAATCTGGTAGCTATATATGGCCCTTTTCATTGTGAACAAATAGTAATTACTGCATTTATTAGTAAACAGTACAATCTTACCATTATACAGCAACATCATCCACAAATTACATAGACTACATTATAAGGGATCACATCATCTGACGCTGAAATGCAGCTACCTGTAGTGTGAGACAAAAGCAGTTTAACAAAGCACACAAAAAAACTTTAGGACAGAAAATGGAGTAAAATAAAATATTGCATTTAAATGACCCTGCAGGGTGAATTTAAGTAGGCAGAGTTTAATGATGCCAACCACAGTCTGATTACGACATTGGGGAGTACACATCTGCTTCTGCAAAAAGGGCTATACAATTTTTAATGATCCTCTTTTATAATAATATGAAATCTTTCCTGAACTTCCTCTTCTGGTATTCAAATACTCACGCCTCGCATAAACCTAATCATCAATACTCACGCCTCCCATAAACCTAATCATCAAAAGCAAGTTCCCTTCAGACCAGGAACAGACCAGACACTAGATCCTGCAATAAAAATAGAAGAAAAACCTGCAGTCACATTTCCATTACTGTGATGATCAATATCACCCCAGAATACACCTTTCAAGATCCATGGGTCTTACATATGCCTATCACAATATGGAGTACCTCATCCAGTGCATCAAATGCCCTAACAACAACTATGTAGGTGAAACTGGACAGTCATTATGCTCTTGAATGAACCCAGGCAGAACAAATGATAAAAAGCAAAAATGCTCCATTACCCACAGGTGAAAACATTTCACAACATAATCACTCCATAATCTGTCCTCTCAGTCCTCATCCTAGAGGGAAATCTGCACAACATCTTCAAAGGATGACTCTGGAGCTTAAATTCACAAGTCTGCTAAACACTAAAAAAAATCAAGGATTCACTAGGCACATTGGTTTTGTGTCTCCTTACAACAATCTGTAACCCACTAAATCTCCTTTTTCCTATAACATCTGAGGTGTTAATTGCCCACTTCACTTTGAATGGTTATAGAAGCCATGGTTACACTGGCACTTTACAGCGCTGCAACTTTGGTGCTCAAGGATGTGAAAAAAACACCCTCCTGAGCGCTGCAAGGTACAGCGCTGTAAAGCCTCACTGTAAACAGTGCAAGCTACACCCATAGAGGATGTGGAGTACGCGCAGCACTGGGAGAGCTCTCTCCCAGCACTGGCGCTGCGACCACACTCGCACTTCAAAGCGCTGCCATGGCAGCGCTGCCGTGGCAGCGCTTTGAAGTTTGAAGTGTAGCCATAGCCTTATGTGCTAACTTCTTATGCTCAACAACCTGTTCCACAGTGTACTTAGCTGTGACACTCTGATTACCTTGCCTAGATCTCAAGAAGAGCTCTGTGGTGCTCAAAAGCTTGTCTCTTTGACTAACAGAAGTTGGTCTAATAAAAAAATATTACCTCACCATCTTGTCTATCTTATAGTAGGTATAGTTGTGATTATAGCTCTTTCCTGGCTAAGAACTGTACAGATACTATTTTGTCACCCTGTCTCTAACAAGTATCTAAGGCTTTGTTACACTAGTACTTTTCTCGGCAAAATTTTTGTCGATCAGGGATGTGAAAAAACACGCTCGTGACAAATATAAATTTCACTCACAAAAGTGCCAGTGTGAACAGGGCTATGTCAGTGGGAGATGCTCTCCCATTGACATAGCTACTGCCGCTCATTGGGGATGAGTTAACTATGCCTGCGGGAAAGTTCTCCTGCCGGCACAGAGCAACTACACAGGAGACCTTACAGTGGTGCAGCTGCAGCTGTGACGCTGTAAGGCCCATATTGCAGACATAGCCTAATATTAATAAATAAATAAATACATACATACATACAGGTTTAGTTATCCTTTTTATGAATCCACCCAGAAGTCAAAACAAACCCCAAACCAACAAAACAAACCACACACACACACACACACACACACACACACACACACTTACTCTTCCGTAGAGATATTTTCATAGTAAAAATAAGTGCTAATCAGAAAACTGCTATAAATCAAATATATATTGTAATGGGAAGACTTGACAAATTTAACTCTAGTTAGTATTTCAAAGTTTGAAACAAATCTTCAGAAGTTCCTCAACACCTTCACTAAAAGTATTTTAAAGAGAATCTAAATAGTCTTTACCTTTTGCCCTCTGCTCTAACAGTGACGGTTCTGATATTTGTCACTGGCAAGGCACAAAAATATTATTTCTTCTCTGAGATCAGCCATCCAGAAGTGTCTGCTAGGTCCTGGTTACAGGACTAAGGAAAAACTATGGGTGATTGAGTCTCAAGACTTGAAACTGAACTTTAAGTATTCTTTATGACTGAAATTATAACATCATGTAGGTTGTGGAGAGTACACTCAGTCATTCTGATCCTTGCATCATGATAAATGTTTGGCAGCAATGTGCAGAAAAGCAGAATTGTTCCAAAACAATGAAAAATAAAATGAGCCTGGGAAACAAGAAAGTGAACTAGAAATGCATCAAATGATGGAGATTATGATCTGGCAGATACAATAGCAGCTTGATGCAATTATTCTCCTAACTGGAATGTTAAAATAGATGGATTGTATCTGTGTATGATATATTGAAAGTTAAGACATTTTAAACTGCCACTATCCATCAGAAGTGTTTACTGTTTGATAATGAAGAATGTGATGGAAAAATGCATCTGCTATAGACCACCAATAAAGGAAGAGGGTGAGGGGAAAAAATCCTAGATGAATTTAAAAAGTATTTCAAGATGCACGAAGATGTACCCAGGGGAAATTTCTCTGTAGTTTTGGGGTAACAAGGAGACCCAAATACTCAGAGCCAAGGAAGGTCTTCAGTTATTTAGAAGATAACTTTGTACTTGATTCAGCAATGAACTAAGTGTCCTAAAGTACTCTGTTGCATCAGCAAAAAGAATAGGAATACTTGTGGCACCTTAGAGCCTAACAAAGTTATTGTAGTATAAGCTTTCGTGGGCTACAGCTCACTTCATCGGATGCATATAGTGGAAAATATAGAAAGAAGATATCTATCTATCTATCTATCTATCTATATATTATCTATATATTATATATATATACACACACACACACACACATATACAGGGCACATGAAACAATGAGTGTTACCATACACTTTATAAAGAGAGTGATCAGTTAAGGTGAACTGTTGTAAGCAGGAGAGAAAAATAACTGTTTGTAGTGGTAATGAAAATGGCCCATTTCAAGCACTTGACAAGGAGATATAAGGAACTGGGGGGAGGGGGAGATAAGCAAGGAGAAATAGTTTTACTTTGTGTAATGGCCCATCCACTCCCAATCTTTATTCAAACCTATTTTAATGGTGTCCAGTTTGCAAATTAATTCCAATTCTGCAGTCTCTCCTTGAAGTCTGTTTTTGAAGTTTTTTTGTTGTAATATTGCGACTTTTAGGTCTGTAATCGAGTGGCCAGGGAGGTTGAAGTGTTCTCCAACTGGTTTTTTAATGTTATAATTCTTGACGTCTGATTTGTGTCCATTTATTCTTTTATGTATCAGGCTTTTAAAGCAAGAAAGCAGAGAAGCCAACAAGAAGAGGAGCCATACTGAATGGATTTCCCATTGATAGGAAAGAACTGCTTTTGAATATGGGAATAACAGGGTAGCTTAGAAACAAGGTCCAAGAGCTATTAGAATTCATCATAAGACAGGATGAGTTTAAAGACAAAATCCAACCCTGTGCAGAGAGCCATCAAATGGTATATGCATTGTTTAAATCATGTTAAAGAAAATTTAGAAATAATCTCAAGTTGAGAGTTGGAGTAAGTAACAGATAGATCAGATAAATAATTCAAAGGCACTTGAGCATGTCTACACCAGAAACCCTACAGCAGCACAGCTGCAGTGATGCAGCTACATCACTGCAGTGCCTCTGGTGAAAAAGCTCTATGCAGACAGCTCTCCTGTCAGCATAATAAAACCACCTCCATGAGAGGTGGTAGCTTTGTCAGCAGGAAAAGCACCCGGGAGTGTGATTTATTCACATCCCCGAGCAACATCAATTATGCAGACATATATTGTAATGTAGACATAGACATAGTCTTGGAGAAATAAGAAACAAGGTCAAGAAAGAAAATAAGATTCATCCTGAAAAAATGAGAACTAATGCAGATACAGAAAAATAATCCAGAATAAGAACTTTCCATAGGAAGGAGAAAAATCATCAACTAATTATAGCTGACAGTAAACTTCACATGTGTTTGTAACATGGTATGAAAGGATAGAAAAAAAAAGAAACATATGTGGGCTGCATATGCAGAGGCACCATGCCATGGAATTGGGATGCAACAATCACTGTCTATGTGATCTCACCCAGAATACTCTATTCCAGTCTGGGTAACAGTAAATATAGACAAAAAGGAAGGAGTTCAGAGAAGATCAACAACATTTTTCATTGGACTGGAGGGATTGACTTAAAAAGGAGAGATTGACTTAAAAGGAAAGACAGTACTTATGTATCCATGGGTTAGTCAAGCTATGTCTAAAACTCTCTGAAATAGTTGATCAATATTTGAAGTGTGAAAATACGAAGGATATAGAGGAAATTCTTATGGTGAAAATAAAAAGGGTAACCAGAAGCAAAAGAATGAAATCTAGACAAGGAAAACTTAGGCTGAGTACCAGGAAAAGTGTACCTACAATGATATGTACTACCCTGCTAAATGGTCACCCAAAGAAAGTGTGGGACCCCATTTTGGGGGGATATTTGAAAATTGGAAAATTGCAGGGACGTGGAATAAATGATTTTGCAGTTCTTTTCCATCTCTTACCAGTACTTATGTCGGACTATGAACTTGAAGTCAAAAAAAGGCTCTTGGTCCTGTTGAATGTTTCTACAAATCCCTTCAAGCCTATTGCTTCTGAGAACTCTACATTCAAAAGACCACTATCTTGCTGATGTGGCCAGTGTCCATCCTGCCCACAAGTCCATTGGGCAACCCTTGAGTTGGGGTAGGTGGAATTACCCTGAGAACTGCAGTGGGAGAAAAAAAACAAACACCTTATCCACCACTCCCTTTGACTCCACATACTATCCAAGCCTGAAGAACCAAAGGAGCAGTACCTGTTTCTGGTAGCTAGAAGGAAAAAGGGTGGGCTGCCTAAAGATATCTAAGAATATGTAGGTCTGGAGACTATAGATGGTCTGTGTCCCTGAGAAGAAGAATGTGAGTAATCCTGTTGTATCCAAGAGAGCTCAAAGAAGAGCTTGCTTGCTATCAGCTCCCTGAAAAAACTAAGGTTCAGTTTGCATAATCCACACAAACCAGACCCAGCAAGGTTTACCCAGCACTGGTGCCAAAGCTGCAAAAATGAAAAATAATGGGAAAAAACTATTAAGAAACCTTATCTGGATCTCATAAAAATATGATTTAAGTCTGGAAAAAAACATTCAGGATGATTACTTTTAAATCCTAAAGCATTTATCCAGCTCTGCTAGCAATACTTGACAAACACCATATGGCATGTACTGTATATCGATAATAGCTACAGAAACTTGAAATCTTTCCTAACAAGGGATGTATTTTTATTTTTGTTTCTCCTCTCTACTTCCCCTGTGCACACGCAGCTCCAACCCCAACCCCAGCACACCACTGCATGTATAGTGGAATATCAGATATATACAGCGACTGTTTCAGGCTTTCTACCCACCTCTACCTGCAGCTGCTGGAATACTAGGTACCATCAGCAACTTCTGTAAATTTGAGTATATCTTACTCACTACAGGATACAGTCATCCAGCAGTGAAGAAGCCTATACCCACACCACTATCTGGCAGATAGACAAACCTTGATACCTCAGGCTGAAGTACAGCACAGCACAAAGATGATAGCATTTGCTTTTCTTTATGATGAGGGTAATGAGATCTTCACTAACAAACCTTTCTAAACTGGTTTGTCTGAAGACTGGTGCAGTAAAAAAAAAAAAACAACATCAGGAGAATAAGCCAATAAACATCAACTGTTCCACTGCCAGTCATCATTCATAATGCTCAGAATGTTTCTTGGTGAGTTCTCTGTTACCTGGACAGCTGCTTATGCCCTGACAGTCCTTCAGCAGATGCCTTAACAGATATTTGAAAATCCACAGAGAATCAGAATATTCAATAAAAAAAGAGAAACATCAGTTTTCTACATAAAATTTCTGAAAAACATCGGTACCTGGTGTTTGAAGCCATTCCTACAATTTAGTATAAGCTTTAGAAGGCACCAAAACAAAATCACAAGATATTACTTCTAAGAAGCCTGTCTCCACACCTATGATTGAAACATAAATGTATTATATATAATACATTGCATTCTCCCTACTTAAAATACTATACCAATTCCAAATAATTTTATAATATTTGGTTTAAATAACCAACATTAACAGAACATTATATTTGCATGGTGTTTAAAAGTTGAGAAATGACAGCATAGGTTTCATGTACAACCTTAGTGCTACCTTCTTTTGTGTATATAATACCATCATTTACTTTATAATCAACTACATGAATTGAATTATTTGCAATCCTTTTTCCTAAATAATAAAATATAATATGTTATCTAAGCCTTAAATAGGGTTGCTGATGTTTATTCTTCTATCAGTGAATGGGAGCTGTTGGGAGCTCAGCATTTTTGAGAAAGAGATTACTTATTTAAGTGCTTCAATATGGATTTCAGGTCCTAACTTTAGCCCTCCTGCCCACCCATTTAGAAAATCCTATCCATAATATAGAATACTTATCCATGACCACATGAATAATGTGAGTTAAAGACCACATGGAGCAACCAATAGGTAATGAAATATTGTTTTCTATATTTTTTGCAACATTGTGGTATTAATTTGCCAATTAAATACATAAAAAACCCTATTCCTTTGTTTTTGTTATTTTTCACTTTTCTCTTTTCACTCCATTTTCTTTTTCCTCTGCTATATAAGATAGTGGCTTTTTTTTTTGTCCTTCTTTAGCACATATTTTCCAGACTACTTTCTATGATTTTTACTCCATTTTCTATTTGTCTCCATTCATCTTTTTCTAACGCCTCTGTTCATCTATTTTGTATTGTTTACTCCCATCCCCAAAGTTTTCTTTCAGTGATTCCCTACTGCACTTCAATCTTTCTTGCCTTCTCTAGCATAGTTCCCCATTAGTCTCAGAAGCACTGATGTAGGAAAGGGAAAGAAGATTCAGTGCTGCAGTGCTGTCATTTCACACTCACACATAGGTGATACAACAATAAGACAAAAAGAACAGGAGTACTTGTGGCACCTTAGAGACTTACAAATTTATTTGAACATAGCCCATGAAAGCTTATGCTCAAATAAATTTGTTAGTCTCTAAGGTGTCACAAGTACTTCTGTTCCTTTTGCAGATACAGACTAACATGGCTGCTACTCTGAAACCTAACAATAAGACAATGTTTCATACAGTACAATCACTCATTGATTTTTGTGCTTGAAAAATGTGTTAAAGATTTTAAGTGCCAATAGACTTAGAGAAACCATCTGCAAAATGGACCAAAAAGAGTTATTCTATGTGGTTCCACCTCAGAGGTGGTAAGGGAGGGAAGGGTCACAGATAAAAAGTTGTATTATTATCTCTATCTTGTTGAATAGAGATAGACCTATTAGTAGGTGCCTTTATTAACTTGCCTCCAAGATCCTGCTATTTGGGAAGGAGTTAGGGGATGTTATTTGGTAAGTATATGTGTGTTGCTTGAGTCTGATATTCACAGTAGACTCAGATACCTGATTCCAGCAGCTACTCAAAGTGTCAGTAACCATAACACTTGAAGAAATTATTTTAATCACAATTTTTAAAGTTTAAAATACAAACTTAATTACTGAACACTGAAGTGTTTTTCCATTCTTGGTTATATGTTCTTGTATTTCCAATATATATGTTTTCAAGTTCATCTGAAGCGTGAATTATGTGTACCATAAAGCTGAGCACACCAGCATTAAAAACATTCACACATCCGTAAAATACTATGGATTGGTTAATCCAGAGATTTGCAATACATAACAAAATTGGGGATTGTAAAGGTATTTGCAGTGAACAAGTTAGTAAATCATTATAAATTAGTCCTTGGAAGTTTTGTTTTTAATAGGCTGTCCTATTTGGGGGCTTTTAAACTCAGTTCTAATGTTCTGATTTTAAAGGAGTCACAGTTAACACAGGTTTATAGAAAATAAAAGCTATCAAACTATCAGTTCTATGACCTGTGTTGATATCTTTCTTCAATGAGATTACAAGTTTTGTAGACAAAGTTTTGATGTAATATACTTATAATTCTGTAAGGTGTTTGACTTAGGACAGCATGATATTTTGATTAAAAAACTGGAAAGATGTTAAATCAACAAGGCATATAGTCAATAGATTAAAAACTGGCTAACGGACAGGTTTGTAAATAGAGAATCATCATCAGGCAATGGTGATTACAGTGGGGTCCCACAGGGATTGGTTCTTAGCCCTACACTATTAGACATTTTTACTAATCACCTAGAAGAAAACAAAATCATCTCTGGTAAAGTTGGCAGATGACAAAATTTGGGAAAGCAGTAAATAATGAAGAGGGTAGGTCACTGATTCAGAAAGATCTGGATTGCTTGGTACACTGGATCCAAGCAAACACTATGTGTTTTAATATGGATAAATGTAAACACGTTAATTTAGGAACAAAGAATGTAGGTCTTACTTACAGGATGAGGAAGCAGTGACTCTGAAAAAGATTTGGAGGTGATGGTGCGTCATCAGTTGAATATGAGTTCTCAGTATGATGTGGCCAGGAGAGCTAATATGATCCTGGGATACATAAACAGGAGATTCTTGAGAAGGAGTAGAGGTTATTTTAACTATATATTGAACACTGCTGCAACCTTGCTGGAATACTGCGTCCAGTTTTTGAGTCCACAGTTCTAGAAGGATGCTGAAAAATTGCAGAGAGTTCAGAGAAGAGCCACAAGAACAATTAAAGGATTAGAAAACGTGTTTTATAATAATAGACTTAAAGAGGTCTATCTATTTAGCTTAAAGAAAAGGTTAAGGGTGACTTGATTATAGTTTAAATGGGGAACAAATATTTAATAATGGACTCTTCAATCTAGCATAGAAAAGAATACCACCATCCAATGGCTGGAAGTTGAAGGTAAATTCTGAATGGAAATAAGGTATACATTTTTGACAATGAGGGTAATGAACAATGGGAACCATTTACCAAGGATCATGGTAGTTTTCTCCATCACTGACAATTTTTAAATCAAAATGTGATATTTTTCTAAAAGATCTGCCCTAGGAATTATTTTGAGGAAGTTCTATGGCTTGTGTTAAACAGGAAGTTATATTAGATGATTATCCCTTCAAGTCTTAGAATCTATAAAAGAATTCACAGCTAACAGGACCTAGAATTAAACATATAGGATTTGTGGATGGTATTTTTAATGGAGATATCTCTTCTCTGGAATTTACTTTCCCTGTTTACCTGAGATGATCCAAGTCAGTTGAAACACAGATCTCAATGTGGGTCCCATCTCTTTGCTCAAGCATTCAGTTGATGGGGAGGTTTGAAGGGAGAGCTCCTTTTCCATTCTCCTATTAAAATTAGAAGGAAAAAATCTATATAAACTTAATATATGCATCATTGTACATGAGCTTTGAGATATGTCATAAATAGGATATATTTTTATATTGTAGATATACTCATTGATAACTTTGCAGGGAAAAAATCTTTCAAAAATCTGGACCATTATACATTAATGGCTGTTTTGTCATGCTGACCCTTGAGGACAACATGTTCATGACATTTGGAGGAGGACCAGTTGGAAGTATTGTAACCTTTTAGGGGAAAACAACAAACAAACATCAAAAACATGCAATGTCAGAAAAAAAACAATGTTATTTTTTGAAAATCAAATGAAAAAGAGAAGCTTGCTAGAGTTATGATGGCTGACAGCACTGGCTCTGTGAATGAAATTTTTAAGAATTGTATTGCACAAACTGTATAACTATACTTCATAAGCATGCAATTGTTGTGGATATTTCCATAAATTAAACTGCCAATTTAAATCTTTTTTTATCCAAAATAAGGACATCTTACAACACTTAATATCAGTTATAATCTCTTTTTCTGTCTTTTTTTTTTTTTTTTACTATGAACGGTGCATAAAATTAATAAGTGAATATCTACGGTACTTTTATGTAAAGCCAACCCATCCTGGCGCACCCTGAGATGCTTGGAATTGAAATTATCTGAAACTTAACACGTTCTTTCTGTATAATTTCTTTCAAGGTACAAGGTCATCCTGACACTAACAATCTACTTTACAAGAGAGAGGACTTAAAGAGGCAATTTGCATATTTTCTGATTTACCTCTGAGTTAGAGGTTTTCTATTCCGAGTAATTTGGAAGGAAGTTGTATCTATTCAAAAAGTAGAAGTTTCCCTTTATACCACTTTTCAAGTATACATATTTTCAAGCATTTTATTAGAGTGTACATTTTAGCAGATGAAGTATAGATTTGCAGGGAAAGGCATAAACGTGAATGAGTATCAGACCATAACAGTACAAGCAGGGACTTTGAGCTCCATATATGTTAATTGAATTGACTGTAACCAATAAGCAATCACTATAAGCTTCCTATAAAGACATTTGTGCTCACCTAAGTGACCCTATGCACACTCCAGGCATTGCCTAAGCATGATAACAATCTATAAATCCCAAAAATCAAGTAAGCCATAAAAGCCTAAAATTGGATCCACTGAGACAGATTAGGAGCACAGAAGCCCACTCCCATGTCAATGGACCTGGGAAAAAAGACCAAGCCTTACTTATCTTTCTCAGATGTGTAGACCTACAAGAGAAACATAGGGTCTCACATTCACCCAGACACACAATCAGTAAGGATATGTCTACACAACAAACAAAAACCATGGCTGGCTGCTGGGGCTCAGGCTAGAGTTGTATTTGGTTGCAGTGTTGACTTCCAGGGTTGGGCTTTGGGATCCTTCTACCCTACACTGCAGTTCGTGCCCCACAAGCCCAAGTCTGCTAGCATAGGTCAGTGGCAGGACTTTCTTTGTTGTATTGACATACTCTGTGAGAATGTCCACATCAAGTGGACACTAAGAGATAATAACACCTGTACAATGGTATGGGGCTGGTTATGACTAGAGCTGGTTGAAAATTTTTCAAAAAAAAAATTCTGTCAGAACTGGTGTTTTTTGAAAACATGCCAATTTTGACAAAATTTCCATTGGGTCTTGGCAGGAATTGAGAGAGGTAATGCTGGAATAGCCTGGTGGATAAGGAACTAGCCAAGAAGGTAGAAAACCAAGTTCAAGTCCCAGCTCTAAATCTCTTTCAAAACAGTCATTGTTGTTCCAATGTGAAACAAAAACATATTTCAAACCCAAGACATTTTTCATGAAATGGAATTGTTGTTTTCCAGCCATCCCTACCTATCATGCAACACAACATTATGACAAGAATGGAAATGGTGGTCTGTATGCCCATTGACACTAACAGGGTGAACCACTAAAGCATCCCTCCAAATTTGTTTACAATTGCTGCCCTGTAATTTAGACAGCTTAAAGGTAAGCAGTGTAAAGCTTCTCTTACTTCTATACATACAGAAATAATTGTGTGGCACTATCAGACTGCAAAGTAAAGAGAAAAAAACCCTACCTTCGTTTGTCATTCTCAGAATATTAGTTTATTGCTAAGAAAATAAATGGGGCACTGAATAACAATATTTAGAGTTTGGAATATTTAAGTAGTTTTGATACTATGGTGGTAGATGCCTTCTAAATGCTGGTAGATTCTATTCAATTAGAGATACAAATATTACATCTCTTATTGCTAAATACTAAATCATGTAAAATTATAAATTGCTTTGCATCCTTCAAAATGAATCTGGGAGAAAAAAATAATTTACCATTGATGCCACACTATAAATGAAGTATGAAGGATGTTTAAAGTACAGTGAAAGCAGAGTGACAGATATATTTTTTTTCTAAGGCAGATTCTCTTATGGTTTTATATGTTTAATAAATGTTATATTTTAAATCAACATACAAGCAGCAATATCACTTTCTATCTCTACATAAAGTAATACAGTCACCACTTATCTTTGAATAAATATATAAACCAAATACACACATAAAATCTCCCACAAAATATGTCAAGAACATCCCAGAGACAGTAAATACTATCCAGTATAGAAGTTAAATGAGCCAAACCTTTGGGGATGTTTCCAGATGATAGCCACTTTATCTTCCAAAAACCTTAATTCAAGGACTGTCGAAAATGTGCTGCCAAAACATATATAAAACTCTGCAATGCGTTGTAAATTTGCTCATTTTTTTCCTTCCATAAGCTGTGTTTTCCCATTATCCTATTCATTAGCTCTTATCTCAATCATTACTAATTAATTCTAAACATTTTAAATTTACTGTTAAAAATGAATCATCAATATATGTATACAGCCATCAAGACATCCACAGGATTGAGCTTGTGACTAACATCCATTTTCTTTTCTGTCTACCCATTTCTTTGTTGTTGTTTTCACTCACTGAGCTGTTTCAGTTCTTCAGAGAAGGAACCATTTATTTTATCTTACTATAAAGTACAGTAAGAGCACTCAATACTTCTTAACTTTTTCCATATAAAGCCCACATTTCAGATACAGGGATCCACTCCCATCTAGCAGCGACCTAGACTAGACCCTCCTCTCCAATACCAACATGGGAAATTCAGTATGGTCACAACTACCTGACATAAATTTGCAACCATGCTGGGATCACAAGCCTCAGATTAAGACTCCATGATATAAATAATAATGAGAAAAATGTTAGAAACTGAAAAGATATAGCATTATCTAGATTATCATTATCTAACAACTAGTGTTAAACCATTTTCAAATCACAGTTGATTTGCCTTACCCCCTTTCATTTGTAATGAGACTATTTTCTATCTATTAACCAAGATTTATCTTAGAGGTAAAGATTTTGGTTCTTACACAATTTGGCCCTATATGTCTTTTGCCTCTAATAAACATTTCTTATTCCCCCAAGCCTTTGTGGCTTTATTAACTTGTAAGGCCTTTACATTTAAAATCACCAGCACAGACCCTCTATAAACTCCATTCCCAACTTTCATTTGAGGATACTAATATGCATACAGGCTGTTTCCGTATTTACACTTTAACCCATCTCTAAGTTGTCAAGTTCATAATGTGCTAGAAAGATTAGATGTCCTTAATTACTACTAGATACTTCCTATCCGTAGTTTAGTGTATTTTTATACACCACTACCAAAACAAACCCTGGGTGCTCATTTCAACTCAGAATTGAAGAAAAAAAATAACTAGCACAATTGCTAGTCAACAAATTCTGTTAAACTAAGTCCTTGTGTCTGGTGATTTTTGGAAGCAAACTGAGAAGTGCAATATTGTTTAGAAGTACAACAAAATTAAAATAGGCCAACATTACTGAAAATGTAACCTATCTTCTCTATATTTTAATTCCATTTTGAAAGGTCAGAAAATCCAGCTCAAACAACCCTCTGCATACTTTGTCTGCATAATTATTCTTGTACTAAGAAAATACACACACACATACACACAATGTCTGGGTGGCATTTGATCTGATTATATATTCTCAGACAACAGAAATACTTTTTTACTCTGACAGGGTCATTTCAAGTTAGGTTATTAGTTTTAAGAAAAAAAGTCACCTGGTGACTGCAATGATTAAATCCAACATCAAAACATCACTGAAAACACTAGGTTGTTTCTTAACAGTGTATCACCAGCTGAGTAACTGGGCCTAGCTAGGAAAAGGATAACTCAGAATAAGTTAAATAAAATGGGTAAATAGAAAAAAAAATATGGCACAGTAATGTTGCCCCAGTTTCAGACCATATCTGTATTCCTGATTTCTACATCTGGAGGATTTTACTAGAGACTTATATTCACCATTCTCAGAGGTCTTCCTTAACATTCTGCAGAATTTCTGGGCTTTTCTACAGAAGAACTGTCTCATCTGCTGTTGATTGGTTATTGCTCCCCCTTAAATTATTGCAGTGCAGCCCTGGATGCAGCCTAATTAAAACAAATTATGAAGAGCTAATTGTGAATAGCAGTGAGAGACAGAGAGCAAACAATTAATTTTTCTTCTTTAAATGAAGGGCACATAACTCTACAAACTGGGAAAAAAAGAAGAGAGGAGACATATGAGACTTCTCTCTTCCCCACCTTGGCTCAGTTGCTATCACGTTACAGTTCTTCTATTTACTTGTTAAATAGAGATATAATACAAGAAAGCAAGCAGGAAAGAACAAACAAACAAAAACTTTCTGTATTCTGGGGAAGATTGGATTAGCTATATGGAATGTTGCAGTGATTTAGTGGAATTAATAATAAAGTACACCAGAGATTTATAATAGTCCTAGTTGAAATATTTAGCTATATCTTTACAGTTTTCTAGCATTATTAGTAATTTACAAGAGATTTAACCAAAGATTTAAAAGAAAAGAAAAGTCTTTTCCAATTCCAAACACTAGATATCAAATCCACAAGGTCTATATAAGCTTCTTTTTCCTACTCCCTTTTTCTTCACCAACTGTTTTTCTTCCCTGGGGCATTTTTTCCACCACTAGCTTATGAAATAATGCAGAGGGAAGGAAGCAAACACAACTTAGCAAACATTCTCATACCATTCAGCCGATCAAAGATTTCTGATCATGGGCCTGCTGGAGATCAGACTTCAGATTTTTGAAGTAATCACACATTGTTTCTCACTCCTTTCCCCAAAAAGCATATCACACTACAAGATCAAACCTGTAACAAAAAATAAAGATTTATACTGATCCTGCAAGTTGTTTCATGTGAATGTGCTCCCATTGACTTACAGGACTAGGGCCTAAGGATGTTATTCTTGATAGAATAAAATAGCCACTATACACTGCTACTGGGAAATGTTCAGAAAATACTGAATTCCTTCAAGTGAAAATGGTCTGAATTCTTCCTAAAGAGCAACTTGGCAGGTTTATTAAGTTCATGCAAGGGTTTAATTTTTAGCAGTAATTTTTGGTAGCAGAATGAAAAAGATTTTCCAATCACATTTGATAACATTTTCCAATCATTATAATCTTTATTAAACAGCTTATCTGGAGTATGCAAAAACTGTGAGGTGTGACTGTGTAATATGTATCGGCCATCTACCACATAACCCCAACAGCTGCTACTTCACAGTTTTGTGAGAAGCTTATTCACAGGCTTGAGCCTTTAAAAGGTCGGATAGATAGATTAGCATAGGATGAATGCCACAGAAAAATGTAATTTCAGTAAACATCCATTTGAATTTTTAAATAAATTGTTTCAGCCCCTTTCATATTGACTTCCTACAAATATTCTAGTAAATATTATTTTTAATTTTTATGTCTGAGGCACTGAACTGGCCCCTGTTACTGTACTATCCAAGCATCTGATGATTCTTGGTAGCCGGCGAGGTAGAGAAGTGCAATTATCCCCATTTTACAAATGGAGAACAAAGTGATTTCCCCAAGGTTACATAGGAAGTCTGTGGTATAGCAGGGACTTGCACTCACATCATATGAGTCCCAGACTAGAGACTTACTTACCAAATCACTCTTTCTTGCACAATTATAAATTCATAGACTCCAAGGCCAGTAGATGCCATTGTGATGATCTCTAGTCTGACCTCCTGTACAACAGAGGCCATAGAACTTTTAGAGAAAACATCCAATCTTGATTTAAAAATTGTCAGTGATGGAGAATCTATCGTGATCCATGGTAAATTGGTCAATTGGTTAATTATGATCACTAAAAATGTATGCCTGATTTTTAGTCCAAATTCAGCCATTGGATTGTATTATACCTTTCTTGGCTAGAATGAAAAGCCAATTATTAAATATTTCTTTCTCATGTAGGTATTATAAATGGTAAACTTCTCTTTATTAAGCTAACTGGATTGCGCTTCTCGAGTCTCTCACGATAAGGCATTTTTTAATCATTTAATCATTATTGTGGCTCTTCTCTGAACTCTCTCCAATTTATGAAGATCCTTCTTGAATTGGGGGCACCACAGTATTTCTAGCAGCAGTCATCCCAGTGCCAAATACAGAGGCAAAATAGCCTCTCTGCTTCTACTCAAGACTCCTCTGTTTCTGGATTCGGGATCACGTTAACCCTTTTGGCAATAGCATCAAACTGAATGCTCACGTTCAACTGACTATCCACCATGACCCCAAAATCTTTTCAGAGTCCCTTCCTCCCAGGATAGAATCCTTCATCCCGTAAGTACGTCTACTTTCTTTGTTCCTAGATGTATACGTTTACAGTTAGCATATTAAAACACACAATGTTTGCTTTTGATCAGTTTTAGCAAGTGATCCAGATTGCTCTGAATCACTGACCTGTCTTCTTTATTATTTACTACTCCTCAGTTTTTGTGGCACATGCAAATTTTATTAATAATTATTTGATATTTTCTTTCATGTCATTAATAAAAATGTTAAGTAATATAGGGCCTAGGTCTGATCACTACAGAACCCCACTAAATACACAACTTGATAATGATTTCCATTTTATAATTCCATTTTCACACATATCAATTCGCTAGCTTTTAATCAATTTAATATGTGCCACATGTGTATAAACAGATAGCTAAGGGTTAATGTTTCTTTTACCTGTAAAGGGTTAACAAAGGGAACCAAACACCTGACCAGAGGACCAATCAGGAAACCAGATTTTTCAAAGTGAGGGAGGGAACTTCTGGGTGTGTTTTGTCTTTGTTCTGCCTGTTTGTTTTCTCTCGGCTATGAGGGAAGAGCTTTTTTTTCCTTTCTCCAAGCTTTTTTCTACCCTTCTGTTCCCAAGTTGTGAGTACAAAAGGAAAAGCAATAGGTTTATATTGTATTTTGTATTTACATGTGTGGAGTTGCTGGAATGTTTAAATTGGATATCTTTTTGAATAAGGCTGATTATTCATATTTTCTTTTAAGCAATAGCCCTGTGTTATGTCATCTTGATGCAGTGATCATGTCATGTGTTTTTTCTTTCTTTTTTATATAAAGCTTTCTTTTTAAAACTTGTTGGATTTTCTTTTCCTAGTTAAGGCAAGGGGATAGGAATCTCTGTGCCAGGAGTACTGTCTCTCTCAGGGAAAGACTGGGAGGGGGGAGAAGAAGGAGGGGGGAAGGTAAATCGTCCTCTCTGTTTTGTGTTTCAAGGGATTGAAGCAGGGAAATCTCCTAGTATCCCCAGGGCGGGAAAATCTGGGAGGAAGTAAAGAGCAGGAAGGGAAGTGGGTTATTTCCCTTTGTTGGAGGCTCAGGGCATCTGAGTCTTGGGGGTCCCCCAGGGAAAGGTTTGGGGAGACCAGAGAGTTTATCAGGTACTCAGAATCCTGATTGGTGGCAGCGAGATAAGATCCAAGCTGGTAATTAAGCTTGGAGGTTCATGCTAAGCACCCAGATTTTGGATGCTAAGGTCCAGATTTGGGACAGAGGCTTATGATAACATGTAATTTAATCTTTCTATTTTTAATCAATCTGTCAAGCACAACATTAGATTTCTTCCAGTCATCTGGTGTTCCAAAACATATTGAAAAATCAATATTAATGGTCCTCTTGTGTAAAGCTCTTCAGCCAGCTCTTTTAAACCTCTTGGATGCAAGTTACTTGAACATGCTCATTTAAACTGTTTAACTGTAGTGGCTGATGTTTAACATCTTCCTGCAATGCTAGTGGAATGGAAAGATTTATCATATGATATGACTACATCTCTGTTTTTCCCCCCAAATATAGAACAGATTTTTTTTAAATGTCTGCTTTTATTATTAATAATTCTACCATTTCCATCTAGTAATGGACAAATGCCATTGTCACTGTTCTTACTATTTTTAAATACTCCTTATTATTATCCTTAACTCTGCTAGCTATACGTTTACCTTGTGTCCTTATCCATTTTCTACAGTTCCTAGCTTCTGATTTATACTCATTGCTATCAACTTCCCCTTTCTTCTATTTGTTACATATTATTTTATAGCTGACTTCACTTTCCCTCTAAACCAGTTAAAAAAAAATGGTATGGCCTTCTTCCTCCATTGTGATTGTGGGGGCATCTAGTAAGCTGTTCTTAAACAATTACTAATTATCATTCAGATATTCCTGATTCAGTTCTTCCTTCCAGCTAATTTGTCTCATAATTATTTTCAGCTTTTTTAAATTGACCCTTTTAAAACACGAAGTGTATATATACTAGGTGAGGACTTTATTCTTTGTGTACATTATAAATGTGGTAAAGTAATGATCACTTTTATCTAATTTATTATTTTTTAGTTCTGTGATAAGTTTCTCTTTATCCATCAATGCAAGGTCTAATATAGAATTTCCCTTTGTTGGATGCAACACTTTTTGAGTTAGGAAATCATCATCTATAATATTTAGAAATTCCAAAGATATTTTAGTATTGGGAGCAAGAGACTTCTACTAGAAGTCACTCAAATTGAAGTCCCCCATAACCATGAAGCATTTTTTTCTTCATATACATTATAGATTGGCTCCTTCTGCACCTGGCATGTGGTTCCTTAGTGTGATTTTGTGGTCTGTAGCATATATCAACTAATACCATATCATGTGCTCAGTCTGTTGGGACATTAATCCATAAGCATTCAATAGCATTTTCTTTTGAGTTATCAGTGACTTCGAAACAGATAGTGCTGTTTTCGTTATAGAGTGTCACTCCTCTCCACTTGGGCCCACTTGATCCTTCCTGATTTTAACATTTCAATCATGAGAATCACCTGGACAAGTTTCAGTAATACCAACTAGATCAAATTTATGCTTATAAATGAGCAATTCCAGTTCTTGTTTGTTATCCAGGCTCTTAGCATTGGTGTATAAGCAATTGAAGAATTATAGGCAGGTCTCCATTGTGTAGGCATTTTACAATCACAGAGGTACATTGCACAAGGAAATGTACGTCTATAGCCCCAAACCTGCAAATTGCTGTGCTCCATTGACTATAATGGGACTCTGCATGGGTGCAGAGTTCTGCCTACATAGAACAACTGGCAGGATTATGTTCTAAGGACCCAATATTAACACATGCATAATTTAGTATTACCAATTCTAAGAGTTAAAAAAGTCAGGCGATATTAAAAAATAATATATTTGGGATTATTTTTATTTGTCTTCTGTTTTCTGAGCTGTTAGGATGCACTTAGGTCATGTTTTCAAGCCATTCTCCACAATCATGAAGGCTAGAAACTAACTAAGGATCTTTCTTCTCTCTCTTCTTCCATGTTTTTTAAATTAAAACTGAGATTTTCCTGCAATCTCTTGATTCTAACAGATGACGCCTAAAGAAAAAAAACACCAAACATCATGAGATCTATGATCAAAATCACAAGAGTTGGAAACACTGATATCTTTACCCACATGAATAGTTCCAATGATGTCACTTGATTATTTTCCTGAATCAAGTTGCACATGTACTGAAGTATCTGCAGACTTGAGGTCCTAAGACAAGTGACACACAAAGGGTGGGAAAAAGAATGAAGTTGTATATACATTTTTTATTTATAAATATAATTTACGTTATCGTTCCTTAACAAGCCGTTAGCTTACACCTCTGTTGGTAGATTTATGCTAGGAATAGTGGCAGAAATGAGTCTTGGGGAAGGATTTAAAGACCAGTATGGTAGCTGCTATATGGAGAAGTTGAGGGAAAATGTTTCATGAATAAGTGACAGCATGGAACTAGGATTTGTATGACTAGGGTGGTGCCAAGGGTGGTGTCAAGCAGGAGATTAAAAGTGGTAGCACTGGCATAACATGAATACTAGATTTACTACTATATGAAATGTATGGATACAAAAAAGGAATTTTAAACTTGCAAAATTTGCCAAAAAGCCAAGAAGAAACATTTCCAAGTTGTGAGTGGTGGGACTTCTAAAATTCCTTCTCCTAAATTGTTTCCTACTTTTGCTAAACTACCAGTACTGCCACAGGTAACAGTAGAGTTCCTTTACAGAAACAGACATGGAAGTTAATGAAAATAAATGAACTGTCACTATTGGCCCATATGCAATTTATCTTATCAAACATTTAAAAAGAAAACAAATACACTTAACTCTCATGTAACATTTTATATCTATTGATTGCAATTCACTTTACCCTCATTTTATAGATGGAGAAAGTGAAACAACTAGTTTCAATAACAGCAGTTCAGTGGCAGATAGGGAAACATAACTCTGCTCTCCTGACTGTCACTCCAGAACTCTATGTAAGCTGTTTCCTATAAATAAAGCTGAGTTTTTATGTGGGTCCATAAAACTCCACTTCATCCTTCCTCTAGGAACAAAGCTTTTCTACTTGTCAGTGCTTGACTGAATAAAATATTCAAAGGCTATGCAGCTAAGTCAGCCAACAGTAGAGATGAAATAATATGGCAATGGTAGATGCTTCAAGGTCAACTATTGATAGAAAAAGGATTTTAAATAGAAATTGGCAATTATTTCTAAGAACTTGGAGGACAGGTGAGGCCTCAAGAGACTGGAAATTACACTTACTTTTCAGAGAGGGAAAAGTGTCAGGAAATAGCAGACCAGTAAGCAGTAAGTTAACTTCGATATTTGGAAAGATATAAGAAATATAATAAAACTGTCAACCTCTTAGAACTTAATGATTATTATCACCGTTTTTCAATATTTATAGGATGGCGGTGCCCAAAGGCCACAGTAAAAAAACAGAGACACATTCTGCCACACTCTATACCAGCGGTTGGCAACCTTTGGCATGCGGTCCATCAGGATAATCTGCTGGCAGGCCATAAGACATTTTTTTACATTTACTTTCCACAGGCACAGCCCCCTGCAGCTCTCAGTGGCTGCAGTTTGCCATTTCTGGCCAATGGGAGCTGCAGGAGTGCCCTGAAGCACAAGAATACCAAGATGAGAGCAGCCCTCACAGTTCACAAGCAAGTGGTGATCACCGTCTGGAAGCTTGCAATGCCAGACAGCTACCTTTCAGTCAGGAATCAGTTTGAAGTGTGCAAATCTACCGGGGGGCTGCTGTGATCCAAGTAGTCAACACGATCACTGAGCTGCTACTATCAAAGGCAATGACTCTGGGAAATGTGCAGGTCATAGTAGATGGCTTTGCTGCAATGGGATTCCCTAACTGTTGTGGGGCAATACATGGAACGCATATCCCTATCTTGGGACCCGGGCACCAAGGCAGTCAGTACATAAACCGAAAGAGATACTTTTCAATGGTGCTGCAAGCACTGGTAGATCACGAGGGATGTTTCACCATCATCGATATGGGATGGCCGGAAAAGGTACATGACACTCACATCTTTAGGAACTCTGGTTTGTGTGAGCCACTGCAGAAAGGGACTTACTTTCCAGACCAGAAAATAACCACTGGGAATGTCATTCATGGGGACCTAGCCTACCCCTTAATGCCATGGCTCATGAAGCCATACAC
Organism: Chelonoidis abingdonii; assembly: GCF_003597395.2. Lineage (NCBI taxonomy): Eukaryota > Metazoa > Chordata > Testudines > Testudinidae > Chelonoidis > Chelonoidis abingdonii. The sequence continues at coordinate 105,499,453 of NC_133773.1, forward strand.
AGGCACCCTGGACAGTAGTCAGGAACTGTTCAACTGTAGACTGAGCAAGTTCAGAACATGGTAGAATGTGCCCTTGGATATTTAAAAGCATATTGGCGCAGTTTACTGACTCAGTTAGACCTCAGCAAAACTAATCTTCCCATCATTATTACTGCTTGCTATGTGCTCCACAATATCTGTGAGAGTAAGGGGGAGACATTTATGGTGGGGTGGGAGGTTGAGGCAAATCACCTGGCTGCTGATTACGAGCAGCCAACACCAAGGTGGTTAGAAGAGCACAGCAGGGTGCACTGTGCATCAGAGAAGCTTTGAAAACCAGTTTCATGACTGGTCAGGATACGGTGTGAAAGTTCTGTTTGTTTCTCCTTGATGAAAATCCTCCCCCTTGGTTCACTCTACTTCCCTGTAAGCCAACCAACCTTCCCTCCCCGCTTTGATCTCTGCTTGCAGAGGCAATAAAGTCATTGTTATTTCAAACTAATGCATTCTTTATTATTTCATCACACAAATGGGGGGATAACTGCCAAGGTAGCCCGGGCGGGGGAGGTGGAGGGGAGGAAGGAAACACCGAGTGGGATGGTTGAGGAGGGGAGGAGGGAAGGACAAGGCCATACTGCACTTCAAAACTTATTGAATGACAGCCTTTTGTTGCTTGGGCAGTCCTTTGGGGTGGAGTTGTTGGGTGCCTGGAGCCCCCCCACCAGCATGTTCTTGGGCATCTGAGTGAGGAGGCTATGGAACTTGGGAAGGAGGGTGGTTCATTACTCAGGGGCTCCAGTGGTGGTCTGTGCTCCTGTTGCCTTTCCTGCACCTCAACAATACACCAGAGAATATCAGTTTGATCTTCTAGTAGCCTCAGCATTGCATCCTGCCTCTTCTCATCATGCTGACACCACCTATCATCATGATGCTGATGCCACATGTCCTCAAGTTCATTTAGTGCTTTCCTGCACTCTGACAGTGTCTGCCTCCATGAATTCCACTGGAGTCTTTCAGTGTGAGAGGACTGCATGAGCTCAGAAAACATTTCATCGTAAGTGCATTTTTTCTACCTTCTAATCTTTGCTAGCCTCTGGGATGCAGATGATATGGGGAACATTGAAATATTTGCAGCTATGGGAGGAAAAAAAGGGTGAGTAGTTTTTAAAAAGACACATTTTAGAGAATAATGGGTAGACTCTTTCACGGTGAACCAAGCTGTTAACATTACACAGTTTCAAAGATCAGTGCCCTTATCATAAACAGATAGTTAAGGGTTAATGCCTCTTTTACCTGTAAAGGGCTAACAAGTTCACCTAGCCTAGCTGACACCTGACCAGAGGAACCAATGGGGGAACACGAAGTTGCAAAAGGAAGGAGGGAAGTTTCCTTTGTTTACTCAGTTTCAGTTTCAGCCGGAGTGAAAAAGGTCAAGGAACCAGCCTCTTATCAGAGTAGAAGGTGAAAGCCCTCATTTCCCATACCAAGCATCTGTTGGGTTGGCCATTTAAAATGGGTTAGCCATTTAAAAGGCGGGGCTGCAGTTTTGGGGTTAAAGTTCAGCACAAACCCAACTAACCACCACCCCATTCTCTGGGATAATCACTTCACCTCTTCCCTACCGCATGGTGCACAGCAGGGATGATTTCTGTTCAGCCACAGGCAAACAGCCCAGCAGGAACAGCCACCTCTGAATGTCCCCTTAATAAAATTCCCCTGTTTCAACCAGGTGACCATGAATGATATCACTCTCCTGAGGATAACACAGAGGGATAAAAGACAGATGTTACTTGAATGGTAGCAAACACCAGGACCATATGCTCCCATGCTTCGTTATGCAGTGATTCCTGACTACGTGCTACTGGCCTGGCATACTAAAGTGTCCTATCATGGAGGACGGAATAATGCTGCCCTCCCCAGAAACCTTTTTCAAAAGCCTTGGGAGTACATCCAGGAGATGTCCCTGGAGGACATCCCTGGAGGATTTATGCTCCATCCCCATATATGTTAACAGACTTTTTCAGTAGCTGTACTGGCCATGTATGCATCCCAAGTATTCAGGGCAAATTAATCATTAAACATGCTTGCTTTTAAACCATTTACAATATTTGCAAAGGTACACTCACCAGAGGTCCATTCTCTGCCTTCAAGGTCTGTGAGCCCGCCTTGGGTGTGTTGGGAGGGTACTGTCTCCAGGGTGATAAACAGTTTCTGGCTCTTGAGGAAAATGTTTTCTCCACTTGCATGCTGTGTGCTATCTTCAACATCCTCATCATCATCATCTTCCTCGTCCCCAAAATCCAAATCCCTGTTGCATGAGAATCCATTGATGGAATCCACGCACAGGAGTGAGGTAGTTGTAGGGGCACCCCCTAGAATGGCATGCAGCTCATCATAGAAGCAGCATGTCTGGGGTTCTGACGTGGAGCAGCCGTTTGCCTCTCTGGTTCTTTAGTAGGCTTGCCTGAGTTACTTAAGTTTCACACAGCACTGCCGTGGATCCCTGTTATAGCCTCTGTCCTTCACACCCTTGGAGTTTTTTTCAAATATTTGGGCATTTTGTCTTTTGGAATGGATTCATCTAGAGCAATCAGAGCAATCAGATCTAGTACCTCCCATTCGGTCCATGCTGGAGCTCTTTTGCGATTCTGGGACTGCATGGTTACCTGTGCTGACCAGCTTGCCATGCTGGGCAAACAGGAAATGAAATTCAAAAGTTCACTGGGGTTTTCCTGTCTACTTGGCCAGTGCATCAGAGTTGAGAGTGCAGTCCAGAGTGGTCACATAGGAGCACTCTGTGATAGCTCCCAGTGACCAATACCATCAACTTGTGCCCACATTACCCCAGATTTGATCCAGCAAGGTCGATTTCAGTGCTAATCCTCTCATCGAGGAGGAGTACCAAAATCGATTTTAAGAGCCCTTTAAGTTGACAAAAATGGCTTCGTTTTGTGGACGGGTGCAGGGTTAAATCTAGCCAACACCTAAATTCAGCCTAAACTCATAGTGTAGGCCAGGGCTTAAACTGGGCAGGTTTCAGAAGTCAGCAGACAAGGGACCATTGGTGACAGTTCATATCAGCACTAATGACACTGTTGCAGGACATGTCACAGACAGCAGGTGACTTCACTGAACTCAGAAGCATGCTGAAAAGGAAAAAAGTCCAAACGATCTTCTAAGATCCTTCTTGTCCCGTGAATAAAGGAAGACAGAAGGCAGAAGATTCTGGAAATGAACTGCTGGCTCAGTGGTGTAAGGTAGATGGTTTTGGGGAACACTGGTCTACATTATTAGGGCGAGAATAGGTGGTACTTTGGATGGCTTCAACATCAGTAGAAGGGGGACCAATCTTCTCAGTAATAGGCTGGCTAGAGCAATCAGGAGAGAGTTAAACTAAATAGCAAAAGGAGAAGGTAAGAAGAGGGAAGATATAAGCACTCATCAGAAAAGTAAGGTGTTGATACCATAATTAATCAAGGAACTAAAGGACAGGAAGAGAAGAAATTTCTGAAATGCCTATACACTGGTGTTGGGAACCTGGTAGGAAACAAAACGAACTGGACTTGCTCATTGATGAGCAAAACATTAAATCTAGTTGGTATTATTGAAATCAGGTGGGATGATTGGCATGATTAGAATGTTAAAATCAACAACTATACCGTATTTAGGAAAGATTGAGTGGGAAAAATGGGGCAGAGGAGTGGCATTTTATGTCAAAAATGGCATTACCCATTTCTGACTCATCAATAACTTGGAAGACAATCATCTTGCATGCTTATGGATCAATGACCTAACAGATAAACTACAAGATGGGTATCAGTTGGTGTCTACTACAGACCATCAAATCATACTAAAGAACAGGATGACTGGATCTTTATGATTTTATCTGTAATATATATGGGAAATAAAACTGTGTGATCATGGGGAACTTCAGTTTGAGTGACATATTCCTGAGGCCTCATCTGCCAGTACTAGAACATTCCTGAAATTTCTAACTATTATTGATGACAGTTTCTTAACTTAAAATGTTGCAGCCAACATGGGGAAAATATTTATTAGATCTTGTCTTAACAGATAAAGATGAATTGATCACAGAACTAAACATTAATGGTTGCTTAGGTACAAGTGATCATGACTTGATGACTATGACAGAGTGCTGGCCATCAGCAGCTGTACCTGCACTGTGATCACTGGACAAATACTGGATAAATGTCCGATAGGCTGGGCTCCTAGGCAGGACCACATCTGGTATGATGCACCACAGTCCCCCTTGTGGATGAACCACTATTGTATATTATTTAGAGGTAGCCAGGCTCGTGAAGGGGAATAGACACAAGGTCCTGCAACATCTGTTGGGGGAGAGACACAGATTAATGATGAAAAAAGGTAAAATGAAATGTTTTGATTGGGTTCAACACACCAACATTTAATATTTTGAATTGAAACATCTCCATGTCAAATTTGTTTAGAGCTTTCCCTTCCATAGAAAAAATTGATATTTCAATTTTCATCCCATTTTGTCAGGGAAGGAAAGATTGAAGTTTCTCAGAGGATGGAAATTCTGATTTTGACTAGCTCAGAGCACTGACAGAGATGAGAATTTAATTCTTAAAATATTGCTTTTAGGGAAATGTGTTATTTCAAGTGACTCCAATGAATGAAGAATGAAGACTGCTTCTGTTGTATTATGTGTCATAGCTTTAGGTGTAGATGGATGGAGGTAAGAAGAATGGTAGTCACGGTGTGTCCATAATCTACAGGGTGGTCATTTAATTACTACCAAAAAAGCAACAAATTTTCTCTGATCAATTAGTAATCAGCCAGAAATAGTTGTTTAATGCCTAACTGAAGGGGCCAATGGAGCATACCAATAATGACAGCTTCACTGCAAGATATTTATCAAATGAAGTTCCCTGCCACATCTGTGATATCTCAAGGAACAGTGCACCATATGAGGATGTTTTAAAGTTACAAAACCTGTTTTTTTTTTCCTTGTGATTATTACATCGTAAAGGGGGGAGATGCACTGCTGTTTACAAAAGCACAGCTACTCTGAGTAAATCTATTTATTCCAAATAAGTGCTAGTCCAGGTAATTTCCACAGGGCTTGCTTCATTCCACCAAGTCTGTCCCTATTCTCAAATCAGATTGATTTTCTCCTTCGAAAGCAAAGCTTTTTAACCTTGCAGATCTAATCCCCTGAGCTAAAGTTCAACTGCTGTCTATAAAAGCAAAAGGGATTTGGTAGATTTCTTCAGTATAGAAAACCTGGCAGCTCCAAGAACAGCGCTCCACACAAGTAATTTACTTTTATAAACAGTATAAATAAAACAGAAATAGAAGGAAATAACTCACAAACTTACACCATTTCTCCTTTTACAGCACCCTGGATGGTTTACTTTGTTTCCTGCAGAAGGTCTTCAAGCTGTTTCAGCTGGCTATCTGTAGGAGGTCTCCAATCTGTTCAGGTGTAATTTAGGCAAGTAAAATTATAGGGTTTTCCTTCTTATGGAGTGGAGATACAAGTGAAGGTATTGCCACAGGGTGGTACTTAACTGCCTGCATAATTCTAACATGTTTGTTGGTAATTTTACAGCTACATAAAGGAGTGTGTACAAATTTCTTTTAACCATAAGAATGAATTGCATAGGGAGGCTATAAGAAATGAGTTCATGCAGTGCACACATCCTCAAACAGAATGTGTACACTAAATCACTTTCCTGCATTATCATAATTCAAATGAAAATAATATACAGTAAGATTTGTCAATAGAAGATTAAGTAATTACTAGCTATAGAGTTACACCATCTGTGTAGTCAGTTTCATCAATACCCCATCAGCTAATAATGGAGTTCTAAGACGTTTAGGGAAACAGAATAACCAAAACAACCAACAACTCAAAGTCTGGAGACTGAACTAAATAACATTAAATAATGTTAATAATACACCTGTACCCCGATATAATGCAGTCCTTGGGAGCCAAAAAATCGTACCGTGTTATAGGTGAAACCACGTTATATCGAACTTGCTTTGATCTGCCGGAGCATGCAGCCCCGCCCCCCTGAAGAGCTGCTTTACCACTTTATATCTGAATTTGTGTTATATTGGGTCACATTATATTGGGGTAGAAGTATCCTAATAATATTACAGTGGGTTGGAAAATATACAACTAAAGTAAATAAAAGTTTAGCATTTAGTAAATAGGACAGTAATGTTTCCCAGTAAATAAGGGATAGTTGGTACTGACCATATAGCAATAGAATGTACTGTAAGTGCACCACTTTTCATGCTTAATAAAATGGGAAAGTGGAATATTAAAACCTTTAGATCAGCTTGGTTGCTTTGGTTTCTGCCATTTTCTGTCCCTCCACATGTGAGCAGCCAGACAGGGTTGCTAATATTATCTGTAACATCTAAGGCACAATTTTATTAATTTATTTTCTTCTGAACAAAGTGATGGGAACAGAAATTCCTTTTCACTAACTCTGTTCTCCATTGACTTGAAAGTAAATCAGGACATTAGACTCCTACATTTTCAAAGAAAATATCATTTGAATTAATTTGAAAATGTTAATTATTTGAAAACATACACCTTAGAAATATTCCATTAAGTAGTATGGGCACACAGGATAAAGGGTACAAGAAAGATGGCTGTCATGGTTTAATGGGGACTGGTAGTACATAACTTATTGATGATATCATCATCATCCTTCCTTCCCCATCAAGTGGATAAATTAGAAGTCATATAGCATCAATTCTCTCCTAGACTCAATTTACAAGTCTTTTATATTGAGATGTAATAATGTCATTTCTGCCATTATTGTGCTGCAGATTGTGTTTCTATGTTGGTTTCTTCTTCTCTTGCCCTGGGGTTGCCAAAGAAATGCTTGTTTAGGTAGCCTATTATTGACATTCTTAACAGATGTCCCAAATATGTTCATCTCTTCTTCCAAAATATTTTTATTTTTATAGTTAGTTGTGCACATTCTAGGACCTCTTCATTCCTTATTTTATCAGTCCATGCTACTTAGAATATTCTCTGAAGACATATCCTTAAATTTACATTGATCTACCCTGAATGGTTCCTTACAATATGTGCTAACTACTTATGCTAAACAATCTGTTCCACCTTGCATTTTGCTGTGACACTGGGAATTCTTTTTCCAAACTTGAATAAGAACTCTCTGTGGCTCAAGAAGTTGTCTCTTTCACTAAAAAAAGTTGGTCCCATAAAAGACATTACCCCTCCCACTGTGTCTTTCTAATGATCAGAATGATGTATTCTTGGCTTAGCATCAATGAACACTGAAAATCTAGCTCTTACATATTTAAATAATCCAGTGTAAAAACAGTGCAATCTTCCAAGTGATAATGGAGCAATTTGGTATTGGTAGTAGTAGGTCTGATTCTCACTCTTGCTATAGAAGTACGGATCAATGTAAAGTACATAAATTATGGGGATATCCTACCTACTACAAAATATAAAGAATATTTTCATATGCATAGCATCTTCTGGACTCTAAAATGATTTACTGTTAATGTACGTAGGAAAGTTCTAGCTTTAATTTAAATATAAAGAGCAAATATTTAAGGACATGAACCTTATTCCATTCAGCTTCCAAATCACTTACTATAAACCAACAATTTTAGTCAGCCACAGCTCACTGATCACATTTACAACTAACTTTACTGAACTTCCTTGAGATTACTCTAAATGTAAATCTGTGACCTATTCGCTGATTAAACCCTTGGTATAATTATATGAGCTTGTAATTACTCTAAGGAATAATTAAACGTCAGTACACAAGTGAACTTATTTCTGAACTACCTAGCCCTCATTCAGACCAAGTCATAAAGACATACCTACAATTTAGTGAGAAGCTAATATATTGTGTTTTAATTACTTATTAATTATACTAATAAAAGTTCTCCTTCCATCTTATGTAAAAATGTAACTGGTTGAATTTTGCACACACAAAAAGAATATGTTCCTGCTATCTATTAGTAAAAATAGCATAATAATAAATAATAAATAAAATAATAATAATAATAATAATAATAATACATACATACTTATGGCAAAGGTGTAGAATATATTCTGTTATATTTGACTATATCCCTCTCCATCCACTCTTCATACATTGTTTTAGGCTCCAGTCATTCAACTAGTTATACATGAGTGCAGGGGTTCACCCACAAGAAAAAAAACTTGCAGGATCAGGCTAGGGCCTTAAAATATAAGCTCTTTGAGACTCATAATGTGTCTTCATTTGAGTTTGTACACCCAGCAACATGGCACCATGATTGAGGCCCCTAACTATTAATAAAATATGAATGTTAAATAAGTAAGATATTACATACAGTTAAATATACCTTTACTACACCAGTGGTGTTCTATAATCATTTATGTAATGAAGCATTATATTCTCATTTCATTTTTATTATCTTTTTTCTTTCAGTATTTTGATCATTGGTATTCAGACCCTGAGGAACTAAATTCAAGACCAAGGCGGTGAGCAAACTAAAAGATTACAGTGGAGTTTATGGGATGGGCTTCACTCATGTGTCCGGTTATTTGGGGAAGATCACCACAGTTTAACCAGATTTGAAATGTTAATGAGACAGCTATTCTGCCTAGTGAGTCATGCTCAATTTAGTTCAGGACTTAATCCCAGGTACATGTACCAAAGAAGATAAAATTGTTTTGTCTTCAAAAAGTATACTGTGCAATGGTTAATATTTTGCCTAAAACTTGTCCCTCACCTCCATGGAAAACCAAAGCAGTTGAGTCATCTTGGTAGAAAAACCTCAATTCAGCAAAAACAGAAACTGTGTGTGAGGCTTTTTGACAGAATACAGCCAATTAACTATTCCTGAAACCATTTTTAATTTACAACTATGATCTTTAAGATTTATAATACATATTGAACTTTGCATCTATTATATGTCAGCTTTAGTTTCCTAATGGACTCCCCTATATAAAAGTCAAAAGCTACCTCTCTTTAAGAAAGATGGAGGGAGGGCTGAGTTGCCCTGCAGCCAAGGCCTTGGAATTCATATTTTAGTTCATCAGCAAGCACTTGGCTCAGGCAGTATAGTGTGAAATTAGATATGTTCCAGTCTTCTGAAATGGAAAGCTCACACATTGCATCAAGTACCACAGCAAGAATATAATATGCTCCTCCGAGCAATTGTACACAAGACTCAGCAGATGACAAAATAATGTTAATTTACTAGCAAAAAAATGTGTATTAATGAAAAGTTAAATCAGAAATATATATTTTTCCTCACTTTAAAAGCCACTGTCATTTATGGTTAAATTATCAGCTTTGTACTGACACTTTCCTCCAAGTAGTTCTAGCATAACACTAAGTGTACCTCATAGTCACAGAGCCACTAGATTGAATTCAGTAAGGGACCTGCATTATCAGGTCAGTGCCTATCACTTATACAGTAATTTGTTTTCACTCTTCGTTTCCCCCTTTACCAAGTTTCCTCTGCCTTTCACTTTTTCTCATTTCCCCTGACATCCCTCTGCTGCTGACATAGCAACATGTGTGCAACTAGAGGTTTATAAACAGGGATCAAATCTCTATTGAAAGTGAAGTCTCCCGTGTTGTCCAGTAAATCAAGTTAAAAAAAAATCTCACCAGTTAATGAATTACCACAATGGTTATAATTTTTATCCAGACTACTGATACTAGATATTGAATTAGAATCTTTGGTAAAGAGCTGTAATTTGGATTAGGTATAGTTGCTTTGAACTTTGTTAGTTTATAACACTGAAATAAGTAAGTATTTTGTCACAACATTACTAGAAAAGCCTTGGCTACAAAATTAAAAATACAATTTTTTTTAAACTAGAGAAAGATTACACAAAAGATGTGTAAAATGTGCTAAAATGTTGTAATTCATAAACAACTTACTGTAACTGTCTGCTGTACAAAGACACTGGGTTAAATTCTGCTTTTTAGTAGACATGTATATCCCACTAAAGTTGATGGGCTTATGCACACTTAAACCTCAGGTTACTGTTTGATCATAAAAAGGTTAAATGTTATTGTGACTCTGTCTGGTATGACTCATGACTGTGAGTGCTTACCGCTGGGCATACCATCAGAAAACAGGGCACACACACCCAAACTGGGAGTATGTTTTATAATTAGATTTCACCAAGCCAGTGACAAATGTGAACTCCTGGGTTGCTATACTTGTCTTACCATGGACTTACAGACAGTCCATCTAGACTCTCTAATCTATCTTTCCACCCAGGCAAACTGGACTTTGTGATAAGAGCTCACTTAAACCAAAAATGACACCATATCAGGTTGCTCCCCGTCCCAAGAAACCTGTCACTTACCGCAGATCAATTGGTACTCTAGATCTTACACCAAAGACAATGCTGGAAGCCAATTATATAGGAAACTAGCTAAAGGTTTATTAGCAAAAGGAAATCAGAGCTGTTGAGAGGTTAAAGCAGGTAAGATATATATATGGGTGAGAAATAGTCTATAAATGGTAGCACAGATGTAGTAATCTGCCAGTTTCCAAAGAGTCTCTTAGGGCTATCCAGAATAACTCTGGGGAGCTCAGTCTTCTTGTTCACTTATTCTGCCCTGTTAGAATCCAAATAGTCCAGAGATGAAGGATCCTTCCTATAATCCATAGCTTCTTCTAATAGAAAACAAGCTGATGGGTCACTATCCATGTGGGCTTTTCCTTTGGTGATGGAGAATGAGGAATGCGTTTTGATTTTTTGACCTCTGATCATCACACACAGTGACCATTTGCTTTGAAATTAACACTTTTTTGTTAAAGTTCTTCATCTGCATTTCACAAGTCTTCTTTCTCGTTTGATGGCTTGTTTGATAGGTTATTTAGTTACAGTGTTATTTACAATGTAAATATTTGCTATTACATTATAACAGGATACAGATAAGTGAAAACAATGCTAGTAACATCCCACAGGGCCGGCCCACAACATTTTGGCACCTGAGGCAGGGAGCTCAAATGACACCCCCATGCCCCCTTGCTTGGGCCAAAACTAAGGATGGAGATTCTACCACCTCCCTAGGTAAAGCATTCCAGTGCTTCACCACCCTCCTAGTGAAATAGTGTTTTCTAATATTACAATAGAATACAGTGCTTCAGATTCTTAAACTTTGCATCAAGTGCTATAGCTATCTTCAGAAATCTCACATTAGTATCTTCTTTGCGTTTTGTCAAATCTGCAGTGAAAGTGTTCTTACAATGAACAACATGCTGGGTCATCATTCAAGACTGCTATAGCATGGAATATATGGCAGAATGCGGGTAAAATATACAGAGCAGGAGACCTACAATTTTCCCCCAAGAAGTTCAGTCACAAATTTAATTAATGAATTTTTTTTTTTTTTAACGAGCATCATCAGCATTGTCCTCTGGAATGGTGGCCAAAGCATGAAGAGGTATATGAATGTTTAGCATATTTGGCACATAAATACTTGCAATGCCTGCTACAAAAATGCCATACAGACATCTGTAAATAAGAAATGGGCAGCATTATCTCCCCTAAATGTAGGCAAACATGTTTCTCTTAGAAACTGGCTGAACAAGAAGTAGGACTGAGTGGAGTTGTAGGACTTGTAGGCTCTAAAGTTTTATATTGTTTTGTTTTTGAGTGTGTAGTAGGGTGGACTTGACCTGAAGGGGTAAAAACAGCCCTAGGAGGGGGCTGTGGCTGGAGAAAGCAGCTTTTAGGCTGTGCTGATTGGGGGAAGTGGCTGCAGCTGGGGCCATGCCCCAAACAGACACAGCTGGCCCTATAAAGGCAGAGAAGCCAGAGGCAGACAGAAGTCTCTCTCTATTTGTAGAGGAAGATGGGCTTGGCTGCAGGGAGCTGAACAGAGTACCTGAGTGAAGCAGGGCTGGGGATAGGCTGGGGAACTCTAGCCTGGAAAACCCCAGGCAGTGGCCTAGCAGAAGGCCAAGGAGTACTAGGGGTTGCAGAGGGCAGTCCAGAAGTAGGCCAAGGCAGCAGGTCCAAACCCTACTTGACAGTGATGAGTAGGCTGACACTGCAGTCTGACTCAGGTCGTGGGGCTAGACGATGACTGGCAGTAGCCTTATACTGAGGTGAGGTGGGAATAGTGGGTGGGGGTTCCCTGGGGAGGGGAGACTCAGAGAGAAAGGTGTTACTGCCAGGGGGCAGCACCTCAGGTGAAAGGGCACCAGGTCCAGGGAGGGACACAGGAGCCAAAGGACAGGTGGATCACTGGCCTGAAGAGGGCGCTCTGGAGCTGGAACCGAGCCAATTCCCAGCAGTCACCAGCAGGAGAAGCTGCAGGGGTGAGTCTGCACACCTACAGAATGCAGTTATGTAACAAAAAAAATTTTCATTTGTAAGTTGCATTTTCATGATAGAGATTGCACTACAGTACTTGTATGAGATTAAGTGAAAAATACTAATTTTTTGTCAGTTTTACAGTGCAAAATATTTGTAATAAAAATAATATAAATTGAACACTGTATACTTTGTATTCTGTATTGTAATTTAAATAAATATATTTGAAAATGTAGAAGAACATTAAAAATATTTAATAAATTTCAATTGGCTTTCTATTTAACAGTAGGATTAAAACTGCAATTATCAAATTTAAATTTTTAATTGTGATTATTATTTTTTAATCGCAAGAGTTAACTGTGATTAATCGACAGCCCTAGCTCAAATCCATTTACTTCTGAGATTTTACACCTATGTAACTCAGTACAGAATTTAGCTTTAAGAAATGTAAAACTTAGATATGTTAATAATGTGTTTAGAGGATTTCTGCATAATGTGGGTGCAATGTAACTATTACATAAGATAAAAAAACGGTTTGGTTTCACCTATAGAAAAATGCGTTCTCCAGAATATCTCACTGCTATTGATAAGCATGGATTAGTATCCTGATCAAGAGGACACCAAAGTAAATAGAAAGACTCTCATTGATTTCAATGGGCTTTGAAACCTGCCATAGCTGATATTAATATTGCTTTATATGAATAATAATGGATTATAGCTACTAAGTAGTTATTTTTGGCTCCTGTAGACATTGGAATGACATTATTCAGAAGCATGTTTCTTAGGGGGCTTATTCCTTCACCCTCTCATTTCCCTGGTCCTTCTTGCATGAACAGAGAGCAACAATACCCGAAGTTCAGAGGCGCAAACAATTCGATGTATATTGGGGTGAACTTCCAGCAAGCATGATTCCAGTTTCCTTCCTTAGTGTCCTCCTCCCAGCTCTGACACCACAGAGCCTTGCCTGTGTCCCTGTTCCTGTTCTCAATTTCCTCTTTAGCAAGACATGATTTTAATTCTCCCATCCCCGGTCCCTGTTCCCATTTCCCCCTTCCCCTTCCTGATTGATTTCAGACTATATAGTAAAACCTGAGTTTTGCTTAACTATTCCTTAACCAATCATTTTACTGAAATTAAACTAACCAGTCCTAACATATTGTAACGTGGTTATTTAACCAATTATATTCCACCACCTTCATTGGTTTACACCCAACAAAATTAATTATACAGCAGACAGAAACAATTACAGAACCAGACAGAGACCATGCAAACAAACATATAGAACAATACAGAAGTAAGGATTTCACAACTACATCTATACAGACCTAAGGTTTATCCGCTATGTCTATTGATAAGCGAGTTCTTTCCAGACAGGATGCTATTAACTAAGTTTCTTTTATATCTTCTAGGCTCTTCTCTTTCTCTGGAGTGATAGGAATATCAGACAGGATTGTATTCCTAATAGTCCAATAGCACCTTATTTCAATGTGACTAGTTTAGAATGTAGGATGTGACCATACACTTCCCAGCTTATGGCTGCCTAACTCATCTTAGCATGAGGCCTTAGCCTGTCACAGTAAAGAAGGCCATTACACGACCAGTGATCTTTGATTCTTTCTTTTATACCTCTATAACTAGCTAAGTGATAAGAATACACCTAAATTCTCAAGTATAGGCCTTTGCAGACAGGCCTGAATATCTATATCCTAACAATGTTAATCAAAATCTCAGCATTTTTCGTGTGTTTATATTAATTAAAATAAGTGATTAAAGAGTTTCAATATTTGCCCAAAGTTCTAAAGCTTTTGTAATTAAGTATTTTAATTATGTTTATGGAATTAATACTATCTCATATACATTACCTTGTACTCTGGAGTGTCTAAGGCCTGATCTACAATACGGGTTTAAACCAATTTTAGCAGCGTTAAACGATTTAACGCTGTACCTGTCCACGAGGCCTTTATATCGATGTAAGGGCCTCTTAAATTGGTTTCTGCTACTCCTCTCCAATGAGAGGCGTAGCGCTAAAATCGGTATTACCATATCGATTAGGGTAGTGTGGCCGCAAATGATGTATTGGCTCCAGAGGTATTCCCACAGTGCACCATGTGCTGCTCTGGAAAGCAATCTGAACTCAAGATGCACTGCAGGTAAAGAAAGCCCCGCGAACTTTTGAATTTCATTTACTGTTGCCAGTGTGGAGCTCTGATCAGCACAAGTGTGATGCAGTCCCAAATCAAAAGAGCTCCAGCTGGACTGTAAGGGAGATACTGGATCTGATCGCTGTATGGAGAGACAAATCTGTTCTATCAGAGCTATCTTACAGAAGACAAATGCAAAGCATTTGAAAAAATCTCCAGGCTATGATACAGAGTCCACAGCACAGTGCTGCGTGACAAGCGCGAATGGAAAGCCAAAGAATCAAATGGAGCTCATGGAGGGAGGAGGGAGGAAGGTACTGAGGACTCCAGCTATCCACGTCCCCCAGTTCTCTGAAAAGCATTTGCATTCTTGGCTGAGCTCCCAGTGCCTGTAGGGTCAAACACATTGTCCGGGGGTGGTTCAGGGTATAGCTCGTCAATTTACCTCCCCCCCCCGTGAAAGAAAGGGGAAAAATCGTTTCCTGACTTTTTGCAATGTCACCCTATATCTACTGAATGCTGCTGGTAGATGCGATGCTGCGGCAGTAAAGAGCAGTATCTGCTCGTCTTCCCTCTCCAGTGGCAGATGTACAATATGCTGCTATCTGCTGAGTGTCCTGCCTAGCCTCAGGTGAAGCCGGCCGGGTGCCTGGTAAAAATAGGAATGACTCCCAGTCATTCCAGTAGATGGTACAATGGTGGTAACCGTCTTCATCATAGCAACAGGGGGCTGAGCTCCATCACTCCCTTTCATGTGTAAAGAAAAGATTCTGTACTGCCTGGACTATCATAGCAGCAGGATGCTGGGCTCCTCTCCCACATGCTTTATGTCCTCCTGGACTAATAGCAGTTGGAGGCTGCCTCCCCTCATTTTATCTCATTAACAAATCAGTGTTTCTTATTCCTGCATTCTTTATTACTTCATGACACAAATGGGGGACACTGCCACGTACCCAGGAAGGTTGGGAAATAGGAAGCAACGTGGGGTTGTGCAGGAGCACCCCCCGTGAATGGCATGCAGCTCATCATTTCTGCAGGATCTGTCACGGAGCAGCTGTGCTTTCTGGTTCTCTGATACACGTTCTCTAGTACACTTGCCCCATATTCTAGGCAGGACTGACTCTATTTATGATACCATAAAGGAGGGATTGACTCCGGGAGTCATTCCATTTTTGTCTTTGCACCCCAGCCGACCTCAGCCAGGGGCACCCATGACAGCAGCAGACGTACAGAATGACAGATAACCGTCATCTCAAATGGCGCAGCAGGTGTATAGAACACTGATAACCATCTCTGCTGTCATGCAAAGGCAATGAATGCTGCTGTGTAGCGCTGCAGTATCGCTCTGTCAGCGCATCTAGTACACATACGGTCAGAAAAAGGCTGAATGGGCTCCATGGTTGCCATGTTAGGCATCTGCCAAGGCAATCCAGGGGAAGGTGCAAAAGATTGTCTGCCGTTGCTTTCCGGAGGAAGGAATGACTGACCACATTTACCCAGAACACCACGACAATGATTTTTGACCTATCAGGCACTGGGATCTCAACCCAGAATTCCAAGGGGCAGGGAAGACTGTGGGAACTATGGGATAGCTATGGAATAGCTACTCACAGTGCAATGCTCCAGAAATCGACACTAGCCTCGGACCATGGACGCACACCGTTGAATTAATGTGCTTAGTGTGGCTCTGTGCACTCGACTTTATACAATCTGATTTACAAAACTGGTTTATGTAAAATTGGAATAATCCCGTAGTGTAGACATATCCTAAGAGTAAGTATAATATCAATCTTTAATTTTTTTGCATCCTCTTTCAAAGAGCACATATTAGTCTTTTCTTTTTATAGCTCTTAATAGTATGACAGGAGTCATTGATGGGGATGACAAGTGCTGCCTGGGTCATCTATTGCAATAGTGCAGGTTTCTCTGCTATGTACTAAATTTCCAAGCAGTTTATCTTGTATAATGTACTTTCTACTGACGGCAACACAGTGATTCACCTTGGAAATCATTCCATTTTCTAATTGACCTTAACGTTAAAAATATATCCCTAATTTATAAACTACATTTTTTCTTTCCTAATTTCAGCTATGCCTACTTGAAATCCTCCCTATGACTAATCTCCTTAAAATGTAGTCATAATCAGAAAAGTTACCATTGTTGTGGAAAATTGACCACACGGCTGATTTTGGATCAGACAGCCTGAGGCTCCTTTATTTCACAAAAGCATATATGCAGGGAGAGTCAGCATCGCCCCATGCAAGAGGCAAACTGCTCTGCTCTCCACAAATTTTACCAAGCTTATAAAGGCTAAAACCGCAAGCATGTAACGCACTTGATACATTTTCAATTGCCTTATTTGGAATACAACGTTAATCAAGAGCAAGCTTAATAATTAGTTTTCCATATACAGTTTTTCGTGTTATAGCTATCCCTAGCCAAGTTTGTGGTTTGACTGTTCTAACAACTTTTCTGTAGTCCTGAAAGCAAGCTCAGCTGTTGTAACTTAACAGATCTCCTGGTTCCCCTTTATCCAATTCTAGTTCCTCTTTTTGAGGCCCTGACCACATCTTTCTGCCCCCACATGCTGTTTGTACAGAAAAGCAAGCCTAGCTGAAGCGCTTAAGTTTCATAGCCTTGGAAAAAGGCCTAAAGCATTGGGAGGGTGGGGGTTATCACTTTTCCCTGACACCATATTAAAATGGCACCTTCTTACCTTTTCACTGGTTTGTACATCTTCCAATAACACATGATCATGGCTTTTATCCCCATGTAGACATACATTTTGAGTCCTGACCTGCTCCCCTCCTTCACTCAGGAAGTAGGAAAGCTAAGATGAGACAACCACAAACTGCATAAGACCTAGAGAGACATTTGCTCACCATGCATTACTTCGCTCAGGATCAATGCACTTTGGCAGCCATTACAGGGATCTCAACTGAACACTATCTAACACATGGACCCATGAGGGAATCTACCAAAGTTATGACAATTGTAATCTCCCCGCCCCTGCCCAACCCTACTTTGATGCTAAATGGAACCTGAAACAGCCTAGCAGGTTCAGATAAAAGGAGTTGCAGCCTAGCAATTCAGTTCCTGGCTGTGACTAGAGGGGCAAGGAAGGGTGCTTCACTCTGTCCAAAGAAACTTGACAAGTAGTCAGAGTTTATTTTCTGGCTTCATTTTGCTTATCTGGATTTGCAGGTAGAAAAGAAGACTTAAGAATGTGAACTCTGAGATATGGATGAAGCAAAAGTGGCCAGATAAGAGGAGGCCCAGGGAAGAAGCAGCAACAAAATGGATCGAGTTCTATGTAGCTGCTGTTTATAGGGTCCCTGGGCTGGAACCCAAAATAATGGATGGGCCTGAGTTCCTTACCAACCACAGGTAAAATGATGTAAACCTCAAGAAAGAGACATACTTAGGGAAGTCTGGACAAAGGGGTGATTTTAAAGGGCCCATATCTGGGGCTGAAGACCCAAATGAGGGCTGTTTAATAGTCTCTTTAATACCATTGAAGGATTTCATTTGGAGATTGACTTGTCCAAAAGGCTAAGTCACTGAAGACCAGCTGACATCATCTTTGAGCCTACAGGGATCTTCAGGGGTGAGAAAAGGACTGTGATCCACACCAAGTTGCTCAAGAGGTTAGTGCCTTTTTACAGTGTACATAAGCCACAGAGGAGAAGATAATACTGTAACTTTTAACATGAACATGCGGCAGTTTTGCTGCAAAAGTTATGGCATTTTCCAATAGTAAAATATTATATAGGAAGCTTCTTCTCAGCTCCTACTAGGATCCTTCAGCAGTATTCACCTGAATTCTCCTGGTCTAATTTGTGGATGGGTTGTTTAGTCTTAATTGCATGATAAGCAATTAGTCATGAAAGTAGACCTATTTCCTTAACTGACAGTATTTGTGTAAGACAGACCTTTCCTGTGTGAGTAAGCATTGCCCTGAGCAATTAATACACATTTCTGTCTACTAGGCCATGCAGTACCTAGAAATATAGGTCCAGATACAAAAAGGTACTTAGGTGTCTAACTCCCCATGGGATCTGAGCCGTAGGCCCTAAGCATTTCATTTGAAATTTAGGTATGCCACGAGCAAACATCCCCTATTGTTCCTGGGCAGTCTGCATGCACAGATATACTATTATGTGAAATACTTTTCTGCGGTATGAGATGATTTTCCTCCCCAATAAACAAACACAACACAAAAATAAACAAAAATCCCACTCAGCAACTAAATAAACATGAAAAGTCCGAGCCAGAGCTCATTGACTGGGAGTCTTTCCAATGACTCCAAGGTCCTTTGATCTGGCCCTAAATAATATCAGGTATTTTAATGTGCTAAATTAAAACTAAACAAACCCACTGCTAAATAACATGTTCTCTGTGGAACAACTGTCCCACCAATAAGATAATTCAGGCTGTGCTTTCTCTGATCAGCCACCCACTTAGAAGATGAGGTGTTTCTGCCTCCTCCCTGCTCTTTTTATGTCATCTTGTACCTGTGCAGCTCTAGCAGGGAATAAGCATTGCTATCAGGAGAACACAGGGACTGCAAATGTAACTGGTCCCTGGGACACAAAGTGGGAGACTTAGAAATTTTGCACTGTATCTACTCTTTTCACTTTCACATAAGAACCAATCATAATCAGACTCTCAATATAGGGGGGGAAACCTGTATCATGGATAACATTGTTGGTAAATGATTACTTTTTAATGACAACCACAGTATAATGGAATCACTTTATCCACATTCCTGGAACGAATCTCAATGGCTCTTTGCCTGTATAAACCTGGCCCAGCTGTTCAGCATAGGAAGTGATGAACACTATTAGCCAAATGGTCAAAAGTAATGAGTGTTCAGAAGTTGCACTCAGCACTTTTGAAAATCTGGTCATATATCTGGCCATATATCAGGGCTAGGTAAGCAGAGTATAAGTAGGTGCATTAAGGTTGTGTAGGGATATCGGGGCTGCCACATTTCCCTTTGACACTGCCACAGGATTCCTGTCAACTTTTGGATCAAATGTTTTCATTTGAATCACTATTGTTCTCCCAATGCAATCTCAATGGACATCTGTGAGATACTTCCATTATCAGCACCTAGTTGGCCATAGACTGTAATGGCTCTGAAAGAGATACTATCATGTCAGTGCTTTCCTAAGAAGTCTTTAATCTGTGGATCATGGACACACAGACCATAACAGCACCTGCAAGTTCTGATCTATGTTATGAGGCAATAATATTTTTCCTGAGTGGATAAACCAGGAGATGGAAGCCTACATAGTTTATTGCAATGATTGAACCAGATCACTACTGAGAACAACAGCACAGTGCTCCTGTTGTTGCTATTAGTTGTAAGTCTTTTTAAATATTATTCCTAAATACATGTATAAAACATAAATACTACGTTATGTAGTGAGAGAAATGGTAGGGACAGTGCAGGAAAGGAAATACAGCAAAGACAACACATTGTACAATGAACATTTTGCAAAGTTATTTGGAGATTTGCAATTTCAAAATGTAAAGGAAAGAGTCTCCTTCAGAGAGGAATAAGAATTTCAGTGTGAACTTCTCTGTGAGATATAAATAACAGAGACATGACTGAGCAACCACAATCTGCAGTGTGATGTAAACAGAAGCACAGCACACATTATTCTAGCAGCAAGACAGATTATCAGAGTGTAATTATCAGATCTGTGTGTAACTGGGAAATATTTGTCAGTGACTCATATTTTCACCAGTTCCACTTGGGTAATTCTACATGTGTCTGTATCAGTAGTGAGCAACCTGTGGGGCCCAAAACTGGATGAAGGCAGAGATGAGACCTTCCTGGATGCAATACTCCAGATGTGCCCTCACCAGTGCCGAATAGAGGGGAATAATCACTTCCGTCGATCTGCTGGCAATGCTCCTACTAATGCAGACCCATATGCCGTTAGCCTTCTTGACAACAAGGGCACAATGCTGACTCATATCCAGCTTCTCGTCCACTGTAACCCCCAGGTCCTTTTCTGCAGAACTGCTGCTTAGCCAGTCAGTCCCCAACCTGTAGCTGTGCAAGGGATTCTTCCATCCTAAATGCAGGATTCTGCACTTGTCCTTGCTGAACCTCATCAGATTTCTCTTGACCCAATCCTCCAATTTGTCTAGCCCACTCTGGACTCTATCCCTACCCTCCAGCATACCTTCCTCTCCCGTCAGCTTAGCGTCGTCTGAGAACTTGCTGATGGTGCAATTAATCCCATCATCTAGATCATTGATAAAGATGTTGAACAAAACCGGCCCCAGGATCGACCCCGGGGCACTCCGCTTGATACCAGCTGCTAAGCAGATATTGAACTATTGATCATTATCCATTGAGCCAGACAACCTAGACAGCTTTCTATCCACCTCAAAAAATCTCATAAAATGATGAGATTTTAAAATAATCAAACCATGTTTTCAGTCTATATTACTCTGCACCTCATTTCACATGCAACTCCTAGATCAGCCACCTGATCTACACAGGGAAAATTTGTGAGTTGACAGTCTTTCAGCATGTTTTCATATGACAAGTAAAATAAGACTCCAAAATTGCTATGGTCATGATAAAATCACAAGACTTGGCAATACTGTAATCCCATCCTTCCAAGATAAAAAATTTAAATAGAAGTCCACTATCTTTCAGCTCCATCCCTGGTCCCCATCCTACACCCATCTCTCAGGGTTTTCAGTTGTCTTTATGCCTTTCTTAGGCATCTCCTGTGACCTTCCCTTGATAGGGGAATCCAGGCCCACATTCTATGCTGGGTTCCATGGAGGAAACCTATAACTATCAGCCAAGGTCTGCTCCCTCAGAGTCCTTGCTTCTTCCTCTGTCACAAACTGTGATGGGGATGGTCAGACCTAATGATCAGAGCTGGAGCAGTCATGCCTAGTGGGCAAAGCCAGACTCAGAAGTCCAGGGAGGAGTTGGAGCAAAGCTGGAGTAGGACTAACAACAGGACCAAATGAAGAGCAAAGTTGGAGCAGGCTAAGGGTTGAGGAGTTTGTTGCCATTGTCAGGCAGGAGTGAGTTCCAAGCTGTGAAGTGATGTTGAGTAGACTGAGCTGTTGTTCCTCCTGTGTAACTTGTATATCTGGTCTGAGAGTCACATGACCAGTTCCTGGCTTGTAGATTGGCAGGAGCCAAGCACACGAGTGACTGATCACCTTACAGCCTCCCTGGACTTCTTCCTGTCATAGTGTCTTTTCGGGTCTTCTCCCTGTGATGGGGTATTTCTCTTCAGAGTGGTGTCTTCTGCTAGCTGACTTTGGGATTAGCTCTGTCAACCAAAGCACCCTATCCTATTGGTGCCTCTCTCATCCTCGCCACTGTTTGCAGACCCACCTCAGTCCAAGAACCGAAGCATCCTTTTCATAACTCAGACCTCTAGCCATGTCATCATCTGTTTTTTCTCCCCTGCTGGGGGCAAGGTCTCTCAGTCCAATTCCTGCCACTTCCCCAGTGGCAAGTGTTCGGGGGGTTTAGGGGGGCACAGGAATCATCCTGCCATACTCCAGATCTCAACCCATGGAACCTGTGGATATCAGCCTCCTGCTGCAACTCTTTAACTTCCGTCTCTGCTGCTTCTCTTCCCTTAGCAACTTCTCCAAGGCCCCAGCACCTTCTTCGTCCTCTTCTCAGGGCTTTCAGCCAGTCCCAGTAGCCAGTCAGGAGCTCTCTCTTGCTCCTCTGGTCCCTGCTAGCAGCTGCTCTGTCCCAGGTACTTCCTATTCTCTCAGCATCTCAGGGACACACTTCTCACTCCCTGTGTATCGAGCAGCCACTGACTGCTCTTCCCCACGGTTTTTTTTTATGTGAGTCTGCTGGGACCTGATTGGCTGCTTCCTGTGGAGCCTCTCTAGGCTGCTTCTAAGTTTCACCTCCACTGCTCCTCTCTGGGACAGGATATAGTGAGCCCATAAGGCCTCCATTAATCCCTTTCTCTCTGCTGTAGGGTGAACACTCCATCACACTCCCCCAGCCCCTTTCTAGCTGGTATTTTGTTTGTTGTGTATTATATGACTTACAGTGCCAGCCTATTTGCATACTGAGCCACAAGCAAAAGAAGAGGTTGAAAAATTTGTAAGAGAGGAAATTCACAGTATGAAAGAAACAGCAGGCAGTGTCCTGTTTGTGTCTAAAGACACAGGAAGGGTATATGTTTGGGATAAAGAAACACATGTAATCCCTCACCTAGGAGGCATGCTGATAGTGTGACCGTTTCATGAATGGACGGTCATAGCCAAGCCTGAGTGTAAAACATTGCAAGGATTTTATGCAACTAATATTCTACAAGATAGTTCAGTGGTTTGAGCATTGGCCTGCTAAACTGAGGAATGTGTGTTCAATCCTTGAGGGGGTCATTTAGGGAACTGGGGCAAAAATCTGTCTGGGGATTGGCCCTGCTTTGAGCAGGGGATTGGACTAGATGACCTGAGGTCCCTGTATTCTATGAGTCTTGTTAATTAACTCTTGGCACTAAAATGTATGTTACAATTTTGTTTTATATTTAACCATTTGTTTCCAATACTTCCATTTCCTAGTACTTGAATCTGTATGCTTTGTTAATTAAAAGTACATTTAATTTTACTATAAAAATATCTAAGTGCTGTGTGCTAAGAGCAGTGATCTGAGGTGGACCTGGTAAGGTGTTGATGTACTGTTTTTTTTTGTTTTGATTTGGTTTTTATTTTTGAAGCAGCAAATCTGTGACTATTGAGAGTGTACACTGAGCAGGGGCTAGATACTCCAAGGAGAGGCTTGGAAGGTTCAAGGGTAGAAGTGTGCCTATCACTAACTTGTAGAGAAACAGCAGAACCTATAAAGTTCTTAGGGGAGTGCTTGTGATGCCCATGGGTGGTGGATCTGGGGACCTGACCCTTGGAGGGCACAAACAAGGCTTCCTCATACTAAAGGCATATGATAGTGAGGTGCTTAACAGTCCTGCATACCCCTGGGAAGGATCACACCCAGGCTGTCAAAAAGAGAGGAACCAAGGTGATGCGTGGGAGTGGGATCTTTTATTCACTTTGCTCTAGAATGCTGCCATAAAAGTACATGTGTACGCTCCCCCAAGTATCTTGAATGGAATTCTATTGTCATAGGACTTCTGTGTGGGAATCTCTCAGGAAGCAGATTTTATTTTTCAGAATAGAATATCTGCACATTGAGAAGAGAGACACTATTAAAAAGTACTGGATCTAGATGAGAGCACATATTGTACATTACTTCTCAAGCAATTTTGACAGCCTGCAAGTTGAAGATTCTTATTCTTATGTCCAGGCTATATATTAGTCAAACTTCTTGGGGAAAATAATGAATTATATTTTTCCTTGACCTATGCGCTGAATAATTATAAAAGATGTGTCAATGTGGAAGTTTATATGCTGTTAAATTCCAGGAGTCACGTGGATCAAAACAAATTAATTTCCAGTGCTTTCTATTTACAGCATATATTGAATTCTGCTGAAATACGTACAATAAGGTAGATGTTTATTTGCTTTTGTTATATTCCTTGTTTTAATTTAATTTTCATAATGTTAACACCAGAACCCTAAAACATGTACTAAATAGCAGAGCTACTTCTAAAATTAATTTTGTTTTATTTTGGGCCTGATTTGTAGTCCTTGCGCTTAAATGCCCTTAAATGCTACTTTTAGTGAAATGATGACTTGAATACAATCAGAAGCAAAGAATTCCATAGTTTTCTGTTTCTCAGCTTTCACATGTGATGGGAATGAGTGCTTCTATTTTCCTTATTTTTGTTTAATGTGCAGCACAAGTTAACATAAAATAAGAACCTTCTTTAGGAAAAAGTCTTCTTTCAAAAAATATGGACAGATGTTCAAATTGACTAGTACAAAAACATCAGGTTGTATATGCTACAAAATACTAATTACAGCCCAGAGGCTTATTTCTTAAAATCTGACCTCATAATTTTTGCTTAAGCGTTCAAAACTAGCAATCCTTTGTAGTTTCTGATTAACTGTATTGCATAAATGAATAATAATATAATGGTTACATTTTTAAGGCTTATTAACATTATTATATATGAAGATTAATCTCCTACATTAATTCCTTTTTCTGTTAATATAGGGGGGAAAGTTGCAATATTTCAGTTGTATTTCAAAATCATTTACATTTCCTAATAGGAAAATAATGAACTGCATTGAATAACACATATTTAGGGCCCAATCCCCCATTTCTTGCTCATTCAAGACTCCTATTGACTTCTCTCTTTTAAAAAGCAAAAACTCTATGGAAAAAATAAAAGCTTATAAAATCTTCCTGTTATATCTAACCTTTAGATACTCTATTAGAAAATCTCAGCTCACTCAAGAGAAACAGATTGTTATTAATAAGGTCTTTAATATGTAGCATACTCAGCAGCTCTCATACCAGGAAACAAAACATGAAATGAAGAAGAAACTTCTCATGTCAAATAATTTTCACTGAAATATGCTATTTCTGAAAGAGAGAGAAAAATGTGGCTGACAGGCATTTGAAAATGGTGTAGTTTTCTATAATACCTATAATAAGCAATGATGAATAGATAATAGAAAGAAAATTGGTTCACCCCATATCCCAAGATCAAAACTGAGTCTTTATGAAGATGGAGTCTGTACTTGAATGATAGCCAGTCAGGTTTGAAAGGAAGATTACTTTTATGAGTTGTATTCCATGAATGGAGAAGTGTCCTTCCCTGGCATGTCAGAGAATCAGATCTGTACAATTCAACTGCTCTTAGCAATTGTATCCAGGATGATTTTGTCACCAGTCTAGGGTTGGCTTAAAGAAAAAAATATATTTAAAGTGGGTTTGCAGAGTGGGTGAAGCAATATTTGATGTTAGATTCCACTGTTGATTTCCTTAAGCATTTTTAGAGTGTTGTAAATTTGATGCTAGAATCAGATTTAGACAGGGAACAGAATAGTTGGAATCTGGTCTCCTCTGAAAGAATAGGTGCAGAGACACTAACATGGAAATGAATATTCAAGTCAGATGATGTAATGTTGATATGGGACTGATTGTGCTAATATCTGTGTGAAACCTCTGAGTATGCCAAATGGGTTTGAGCGGAATATGTGTGTAGTTATAAAAGTGCTGAGTTTTCTCTCTTGATACATCTAATTCATGAATTCTTTCTAAATTGTTAGTGTATTTTTTTTATTATTCTTATGGTATCTTATTCTTGGTATTCCTTGCATTTATGCTCTGGAGTTCCTCTTTCCTTTATTGCTATAAGTTAACTGATTGTCTTTCCTTCCAGTCCCATATTAATTCCCTCCTATTTCTCCCATCCTACCATAACTCTCCTCCAACAACTCCCTTAACACTGCAGCATTCCGCAAAATCCTAGACCTAGATTTAGAACAAGAAAAGCAAACCAAATATTCTCAATTAAAACAATTTTTTGATCAAACAGAAAATATTAATAGAAAAATGGGACTGGTTGCAAATTTTCCATCTAACCAAAAAAAATTTTTGGTAACCAAAATTTGGGTTTTTGAGTAAATTAAAATGTTCAGAGAAAGTGCTTGCTTTCCCCAAAACAATTCAATATTTTGTTTGAAAACCTGAAAACCCCAAAAATCCTTCTCCTCCTTCTAGAAAAATCATGGAACAGGTCCTCAAGGAATCCATTTTGAAACACTTGGAAGATAGAAGGTAATCAGGAACAGTCAACATGGATTCACCATGGGCAAGTCATGCCTGACCAACCTGATTGCCTTCTATGATGAGATAAATGGCTCTGTGGTTATGGGGAAAATGGTTGATATGATATACCTTGACTTAGCAAAGCTTTTGATTCGGTCTCCCACAGTATTCTTGACAGCAAGTTAAACAATGTGGATTGGATGAATGGACTATAAAAAGCCAGATCATTGGGCTCAATGGGTAGTGATGAACGGTTCAATGTCTAGTTGGCAGCCGGTATCAAGC
Organism: Chelonoidis abingdonii; assembly: GCF_003597395.2. Lineage (NCBI taxonomy): Eukaryota > Metazoa > Chordata > Testudines > Testudinidae > Chelonoidis > Chelonoidis abingdonii. Next base: position 105,525,878 of record NC_133773.1, read on the forward strand.
GGAGTGCCCCAGGGTGAGACAGACAGAGATAGGGTCCATAGTGACCTAGATAAATTGCAGGATTGGGCCAAAATAAATCTGATGAGGTTCAACAAGGACAAGTGCAGAATCCTGCACCTAGGAGGGAAGAATTCCATGCACGGCTACAGTCTAGGACCGACTGCTAAGCAGCAATTCTGCAAGAAAAAGCCGGCGATTAGAGTGGATGAGAAGCTGGATATGAGTCAAGAGTGTACCATTGTTGCCAAAGAGGCTAACAGCATACTGGATGCATTAGTAGGCAGCATTGCCAGCAGATCGAAGGGAATGTTTATTCCCCTCATTCGGCACTGGTGAGGTCACATCTGAGTATAGTGTCCAGTTTCGGGCCCCTCACTACAGAATGGATGTGACAAACTAGAGTGAGTCCAGCGAGGCAACAAAAATGATGGGGGCTGGGACACATGACTTATGAGGCGAGGCTGAGGAACTGGGTTATTTAGTATCCAGAAGAGAAGTGAGGGGGGATTTGATAAGAGCCTTTAAACTACCTGAAATGGAGTTCCAAAGAGAATGGAGCTAGAACATAAGAAGGATCATACTGTGTCTGACCAAAGGTCCATCCAACCCAATATCCTGTCTACCAAAGTGGCCAATGCCAGTGCCCAAAGGGAGTGAACCTAACAGGTAGTATAAGTGATCTTTCTCCATCCCATCTCCACCCTCTGACAAACGAGGCTAGGGCATCATCCCTTACCATTCTGACTAATAGCCATTAATGGACTTAACCTCCATGAATTTATCTAGTTTCTTTTAAACCCTTAATCCTACTTCACAACCTCCTCAGTGCAAGGAGTTCCACAGGTTGACTGTGCTCTGTGTGAAGAAGAACTTCCTTTTATTTGTTTTAAACCTCCTGCCCATTAATTCCATTTTGTGGCCCCTAGTTCTTATATTATGGGAACAAGTAAATAACTTTTCCTTATTCACACCATTCATGATTTTATATATCTCTATCATATCTCCCCTTAGTATCTTCTTTTCCAAGCTGAAAAGTCCTAGACTCTTTAATCTCTCCTCAAATGGAACTTGTTCGAACCCCCTAATCATTTTAGTTGCCCTTCTCTGAACCTTTTCTAATGCCAGTATACCTTTTCTGAGATGAGAAGACTACATGTGTACACAGTATTCAAGATGTGGACGTAGCATGGATTTATATAAGGGCAGTAAGATATTCTCCATCTTATTCTCTATTCCTTTTTTAATGATTCCTAACATCTTGTTTGCTTTTTTGGCCTCCACTGCACAGATGTCTTCAGAGAACTATCCATGATGACTCCAAGATCTCTTTCCTGATTAGTTGTAGCTAAACTAGCCCCCATCATATTGTATGTATACTTGGGGTTATTTTTTCCAATATACATTACTTTACATTTATCCGCATTAAATTTCATTTTCCATTTTGTTGCCCAATCACTTAGTTTTGTGAAATCTTTTTGAAGTTCTTCACAGTCTGTTTTGGTCTTAACTATCTTGAGTAGTGTAGTATCTCCAAACTTTGCCACTTCATTGTTTACCCCTTTCTCCAGATCATTTATGAATAAAGCTCAGTGATGGAAGTTGACAAAACAAGAAGCACTGGTCTCAAGTTGCAGTGGGGGAGGTCTTGGTTGGATATTACGAAAAACTATTTCACTAGAAGGGTGGTGAAACACTGAAATGGGTTACCTAGGGAGGTGGTGGAATCTCCATCCTTAGAGATTTTTAAGGCCAGGCTTGACAAAGCAAGTCCTGGCTGGGATGATTTAGTTGGGCTTGGTCCTGCTTTGAGCAGGGAGTTGGCCTGGATGACCTCCTAAGGTCTTTTCCAATCCTAATAGTCTATGAGTCTATGATTCTTCTTCTGTTTTGTTGTCGTTGTTGTTTTTTAGGGGGAGGGGGGCTAAAGGGTTGCAATGCATTTTCTGTTTTTTGGTCAAAAGTCAAACTTTTTCCATGGAAAAATCTCCATTGTCTGACCAACTCTATAGAAAGTTTTATTTTTGGTAAATAAAAATGTTTGAAAATGGAATAAAAGAAAAGAAATTAAACTAGTTCTAGGATAACTGTGCCCCCAGAAGGATAATAGAAGCAGAGGAAGGAGTTACAGCAGCAGTGGTGGGCATGACAAAAAGGTCTACATCAGGAATAGGGTGTTTCTGGGGCAGAATTGCCTGCCTTGGGCTTCTGTCACTAGAAGGAAGGAGAGAGTTAATATATAGGCCAAACAAATGAGAAAGAATAAGTAACAAGAATTCAGTAAGAATGCGCCTCATACCCAACCTCAGAGAACACTTTGCAAATTTTGTGAAGGGGGAAGGTATTTATCTTGGTCTCTTTCCTCCTAATCTTCTGTGCATTCTATTACCTTCTTTCTCCTCTCCCCACTCTTAGGTTGGGGGGATAAGAAGGGGGCAGTGTGAAGCCTGACTCCTAACCCTTTAAAAAAGGAAAGCGTGAGAGAGAGCATTGCCTGATCATCAGCATACACTGGAAGGTGCCCTTCCCTAGGAGGCAGGGGAGTGGTGGAAAGGCAGCCAATCAGAAAGGATTTCCATTTAGATTGATATGTTTAGACATAGCCATCTAGGAAGGTGTGAAAACCCAAGGTCTAGAGGGAAACCCTTAGCACCAGTAGCCCCGAGATTGATGTTGCTGAAGTCAGAGTTAAGAATTTGTATTTCAGTAAAAATTAGAAAATTTTGGTGTGTGTTTTGCTTGTTACTAAACTGGAGGTGCAGAGTCTGTATGCATGAGTGGTGAATGTGATGTGTGGGGTTTAACATATGGTAAAGAAAGTTCCCTACCTGCTCATTTATTTATTTATTTATTTATTTTGCCTTTACAGATTTCTGTGGGTGGGTTTGGGTCTAAAAAAGTTTTTGCTGGTGACAATATTATACAACAAATCAGCTTCATGAGAGATATACATACTTTAAAGTTAGAACACACACAGGGAGCCACGCAGCTACCAGTTGTTTCATGAGTGTCCCTTCGCAACCCCCCCTAGCTCTTTGAAAAAGGCCTTTATCTATTTTAGAATTCAAACTTGTTTTGGCACAGATGATATAGTGCAAAATTTATAGTAATTGAACCACCTATATTGTAATCCAAATTAGAAACAGTAGCAGGATTATGTGAAGTTTTTTCCCTCCCCTAATACTATCATGTTTGTCTTCTGTGAACAAGATTACAGAAAGCAGGCTCTGAATAAACAGGATAATCTAACTCTATTATTTTTTTCTTTTGAGAGATCCATTGTATTGTATTAGCAATTACAGTATATGCTGCATTTGCATTGTTCATTCTGTTGTGTTAGGTTTTATTAATAGAATCCTAGTGTGTAATAATATTTTTTTACTTAATATGATTTAAAGGAAATACCAATAAAATAATATTAATTATTTTTAAATTGCCAGAATACTACATTTTCTTGTTGTTGTTTTTATTCATACAAATTCACTAGTTTAGGAAAACTTGGAAAAGTTAAAAGTATAGAAACAACATATTCAGCTGGAAACATGTCATGCTGAATCCTTTCACATTCCATAGGATTATTTACTAGTGATTGTTCACTCAAATCTGATTAAAGTCCTCTGCCAGGGGACGTTCTTTCTTCTTTGGCCTTCTCTGAAATTAGGCCTATTTACAGTAACTACGGTAAAGGAACACAACAGTAATCAACCTATTTTTTAACAAATATTCAGTGTTCTTGGTTCCTTTATTGGGGTGAATGGACCCATGCAGAATCTAGCATGGATGGTGTTATGCAATTAGATGCCTCTAAAAAAGCTGCCAGAATGGTAACTGAACGGAACCGAACCACATGACCATTTTATTGTCTGCATTGCCTTAACAAAGAATAAAGACTCAGTATGGTCTGTAGGGATGTGATGGTAGCAAGACCCTCTTCCTTCAGGCGGGAATGTAAATCAGAACAAAGAAGGAGCTCAAAGACAGGAAGAAAAAGAAGGCTGGGGACTAGTAGGAAAAGAACAAACATGTGTTCCTCCCTCTCCCTCTCAGGGTACCTTGACAGAAAAAAGCCTTTAAATACTTACTGGCTGAGGGGAGGCCTTTTTAATTTGTTTCTTTAAATTAATCTGTTTTTTGGGGCACAACACATTTGTTTCATTACGTACAAGTTAAAAAATTCAGTTCTGTACTTCAGACTGCTTTGCCAAGCTGCTGCCACTGCCCATAGATGTTCACAGTGTTAAAATCTCAGAACTAAATCCATTTTCTATATCCATGTTCTATTAGAATTCATATTTTTGTCCTGCACTTACTTACTAGTCAACCATATTTTCTTTGTGAATCAGGAATAATGCATTGGACATGTTTTATATGCATCACAAATGCACATTTATTTTATATAGAATCAAACTTTTTATAGTGAAAAATACAGAGTTTCAGATCAAAACGTCAAAGGTATATGCTGATGAACATATTTCTTTCCTCAAGGAAATTAGCTTTTATAGTTGACCTAACAACAGGACACCAAATTAATTGTTTTCCATAAGGGCTATTAATCACAATAGTGACAATTTCCCAGAATGCACTGGCATAGTAATTGAATATTGCCATTCACTTTGAGTATAATTTAAATCACACAGCATGGTTAAATGCTGCAGATAGAAGAGGGTGTAAGTTTTTTGGAGATGATCCATAAGCTAATTGCTAAGCAGTGGTGGCATTTTCATTTATTATAGTCAGCTCAACCATTAATTGTGTATGGTGATACAGTTCAATGGAGTTTCTCATTGAATAAGTTATAAAGGTTAACAACAGCTGAAATGAAAAGAAGACCAATACAATAGAAAATAAATGACTAAAACAAAAATTAGATATCAACTCATTGTCATATCACATAGACAATGTACTAAGAAATTATATAGATTTGTAAAAAGACTGGTCAGTTTTTATCATATAAGCAGAAGAAATGATGAATGTGTTCATCAGAGTAATAAAACTGAAAGTTATATACTCAGATTCATGTCTGGGAAATGTGAGGGAGAAGTGATTATATCCTTATGATAGTAGTTGAGCCAAAGTCAAAGTTAGTGAACAACTCTGGTTGTTTCGGTTAATGAATTTATCGACCAACTTTTTTTTTTAATGGCAGGGTTAAAACTAGCAGTTGCCAAGCTATTATACCTCATTCCAATATAAAAATGAATGTATTATGATTATTTTTTCTTCTTTTTCTTAATGAAAACTTCAGAGGAAACAACTTACCCTAAAAAACACTTTATTAGTATTAGTCATACGTTCGATAACAGATCAGGAGAACTGTAACATTACACTTCATATTTCAGTTATTAAAATGTATACAACATGAAGAAACTGTCGCAGCCCTAAGGCCTCTATTCTAACATGGGGTCTGTATGGCCAATTGTCGGTCATCTAAAGGTCACACTGGTACCGTGTGTGCAACACCATGGTGCTGTGTGCTACCTTAAGGTGTGGTGTGCAACATTATAGTGCCGTGTGCATTTTCCAGCTCTTTTTACCTGGTCACCTAAGGGTCAGGCTAGTGCTGTGTGCATAATACCAGCGTGCCGTGAGCAAAGGGATCCAATCTGACCAATCATAGTTCAGTTCAAAAGGTCGGATTAGGGTTGTGTGCAAAACTATGCTAGTGTGCTGGGTGCAGCTTCTAGTAGCTTCTAGTGTGCCATGTGCAGATTCTATCTACGTAGAGGGCGCCAGCTCAGAACCTGGAAGGTGAAGGAGCTAGGGACCAGTCAGATTCTGACAAGGCTAAAAGAGCCTTTGAATAAAACCATGCCTCATGCCAGAATCTGCAGGAGTATCCACGCACTGACTGAAGCACCTGATCAACCCTTCAGCCAGGGGTCTCCTATGGATATAGCCGGCTCGGGACATGACATTTATTTTTTCCGAATTGCCTTCTACGGATTCTATATGCTTCTGGTGTCTGTACTGCTGGTCAGCTGCGCCTGAAATACTGTATTTGAATTCTAATTTCTGTAAATACTCTGTGCTCTGTTTAGCCTCTACTCTCTTTCCCTCCCTTATTTGGTACATATACTAAATTGTTGTATTAATAGCTATTGTTGTTGTATTTTACGATATTTTGTTAATGTGCGCACAGTTCGTTTAATTTGGTGTATTTACTTTAACTTTTAGGAAGCAGTTAATTTTGGATTACTTGGTTCTTGTTAATGAATGTAAATAGATTGCTTCAAGTTGTGTGAATGTTCTTGTTCTAATAGTACTGCTAGTTGGTAAAAGGGCTCCTTCTCAGCCCAAGTTGTGATCTTTTCCCTGTTAATAAACGGCCACGTGGTGTTTAGAATTTTCAGTCTGTCGGGTCTTAATTTTCCTCTCTCATTTAAAAGTTCACCCGAACCCGCATTAGGGTCGGACAGAAACTTAGGTTTTAGAGGGTTCTGAACTCAAGTATCTAGGACGCTTTACTGGATTTACATGGAACTTTTGTGTTATAAACAAGAAATATGTACAATATTCAGAGCTTTCATCTTGACGTGTAACTTTGAATCCGGAACTCAAAAAAGCAAACCACATACAGAGGTCAGTCTGTTCACCATTACAGACAAATAAAACAAAGAATAAATTATATGTAGGGCTATATGTTTGTCACTGTATGTTGAGAGTGGTCCTGGAGTAATGGTATAATATCATGGAAATCACAGAAAAAAGCATCAGCTGTAATGACAAACTTACTCTTTCAGGCTCACATTTTTGCATATATTCATTTTAAATATTTTGGCAGTACGACCTCCTGAATGCTATACTTTCCCTTTTTCATTTATGCAGCTTGCTTCATAGGATCAGGATTATTTGTCTTTAATCTTTTTTTAAACTAATCATGCTTTCAAATTATAGAGGGTGACTTGCTGCCAACTCTTTTATGTTTTCCAGTTGTGCCTTTTTGTTGTAGTGGTCTAATGCACAGAACTCTTTTAGTGAGTCCCCTGATCTGGTCCTTTGTGTCTCTGAAGACTTGTCACTGATGCTGATTCTCTTCTCCCTGTTAACACCCTGTTCAGTGCTATGAGTTGTTATCTTAAGGCTTCCTGTAAGTCTGCAGTGCACATCTGTACACCAGCTCATTCACCTACCAAAGCAAAAATCTCAAGATGTCAGAAGTCATAGACACAAAAAGAAAAAGTCAGAGAAATCACAGAATCCAGGACTCTCATGACAGCTGCTGCGACAAGCATTCATTATTACTGACGAGGAAGCTCTCTTTTTTCATTTTTTTAAAAAATGCCATTTATACATAGATAGCATTGAGTCTGCTATGTACAGTATCTGTCATGAGCTCTAGTGTGATGGGAATAAAATTAACTCCTGTCACCACTACTGTAGCAGTGTGTCTGATTTTTAAATGTAGTGAATTTGTCATCAAATCTCTCAGCTGGTTGTGAGTTGTTTATGATATCTAATGTATATTTGACTGCTGGATTCTTTAGCCTTTTTTCACCTGGTGGGCCTCTCTGAATGTAGTATTTAATCACTGTTTAGAGTATAATATCAACAGTTGTGAAACAATGGTGCTGCCATGATAAGGTCTTGACTATGAATATCAATTTTATTGTCACAACAGAGTCAGATATTACAGGCAGGAAGCAACAGGTACACATCAGGGAAATATCAGTGTTAAAAAGTACCAGAGGCTCTTTTCTAACTAGATACTATTTTAATTGTACATAATCATCAGCTACAGTAAATTACACTGTGTTACACAGGAGGTCAGACTAGACAATCACAATGGTCTCTTCTGACTTTATCTATTAATCTATGAACAAATGATTTTTCTTTTATTTATATATTTATAAAATCTGATTCCTTACAATTGCATGTGATATATATATATAAAAAAAACCAGAATCACGGACCACTTCAGCTCAAGAAGAATTTCCATTATTGGTAACAATCGTGCATATATCTGTTTTATAGCTCTTCTCCCACTCATACTACAGTGTGAAACCATTACAGTGTGAGGTGATGTGGTGGAGGCTGTTTACTTGCATAATGGAAAACAACAAAACTATAGGTCTAGTCGCCACCTCTTCTAGTAAGTGGAAAAGTAGATTAGACAGGCTTTGGCCTTTTAAACATGAATCCAAATAAAATTAAATATTAACCTTTCTAATTCCAAATGATTTTTCTGCATCTCCAAAACACTGCTCTGGGGTGCTTGGGGAATTTGCTCACATCTTCTGTTTGCCAGATAGAAGCACTAACGAAATTATGCTCAGATACCAATGACTCTTATTAGTAACTATTTTATTAATGTAAGCTTACATAGTGCTAAAAAAATAGAGGAATATTAAAGGGAAAGCCATACAAATAAGCACACCAGCTAGTTCCTACTCTAAGTGAAATCAAAGTCAGCAAACTGTGGCAAAAATAAAGAACAGTAACCCAAACTTTAAGGGTGACATATTGAAGACAATGACAAAATTCCCATAGACTTCAATGGCAGCAAAGGTTTTATTCCTCCAAAACTTACTAGTATTACAATCATGAGAGGAATAGCAGCAATAGCTGAAATTACAGAGAATAAAACCAGAAACATTAGACAAAAATGCTCCAGTAGGGACAGAGAACTGAAAAATTTAAGGAGGATAAGGGCAGGACTGACACACATATGACATAATTTAACTGGTGCTTTGCAGTACTTTTCTTGGTGAAAATGACTGACAAAAGCATTCCACAGTGGTATAACGGAGTCACACAAAACTCTGGGGTTGGACTACACTGGATTCTGCTAAGAACAGAGACAATCATTGCTGCTCCTACTCACACGTTCAGTTGTAAGCAAACTGATGTCAATGTCAGCTAAAGCTGATTTGCAGCCGACATTGACATAGCTTATAAATAACAGTGTAAGGCAGCTAGAATTAAGAAAAAATATTTCATATTGTAGTGTTTCTCAATGTAAATTTCAGGAAACTTGCAGTTAGAGGCTTTAGTAATATTGGCTATCTAAAACAGATTCTTTGAGTAACTTGTAAAGAACAGGTTTCAAAGTCCAACCGTGTTAGTCTGTATCTGCAAAAAGAACAGAAGTACTTGTGGCACCTTAGAGAGTAATACATTTATTTGAGTATAAGCTTTTGTGGGCTACAGCCCACTTCATCAGATGCATAGAATGGAACAATTAGTAAAAATATTATACACACACACATACAGAGAAAAGTTGGAAGTTGCCATACCAACTCTAAGAGGCTAATTAATTAAGATGAGCTATTATCGACAGGAGAGAAAAAAAACCCTTTTGTAGTGATAATCAAGATGGCCCATTTCAAACAGTTGACAAAAAGATGTGAGGATACTTAACATGGGAAAATAGATTCAATGTTTGTAATGCTCCAGCCACTTCCAGTCTCTATTCAAGCCAAAGTTAATGGTATCTAGTTTGTATATTCATTCAAGTTCAGCAGTTTCTTGTTGGTGTCTGTTTCTGAAGCTTTTCTGTTGCCAAATTGCCACCTTTAAGTCTGTTACTGAGTGACCAGAGAGGTTGAAGTGGTTTTTGACTGTTATGATTCCTGATGTCAGATTTGTGTCCATTTATTCTTTTGCCTAGAGACTGGTCAGTTTGGCCAATGTACATGGCAGAAGGGCATTGCTGGCACATGATGGCATATATTAAAGGTGGCAATGTTAAGTATCCTCGCACCATTTTGTCAACTGTCTGAAATAGGCCATCCTGATTATCACTACAAAAGTGATTTTTCTCTCCTGCTGATAATAGCTCATCTTAATTATTTAGCCTCTTAGAGTTGGTATGGCAACTTCCAACTTTTCATGTTCTGTGTGTGTGTGTGTGTGTGTGTATGTGTGTGTGTGTGTGTGTGTATAACACATTTATTACTATATGTTCCATTCTATGCATCTGATGAAGTGGGCTGTAGCCCACAACAGCTTATGCTCAAATAAATGTGTTAGTCTCTAACGTGCCACAAGTACTCCTGTTCTTTTTGTGGATACAGACTAACACGCCTGCTCCTCTGAAACTTGAGTAACTAGAGTGTCTCAGGGACAAGAATATGTTAGGGAAACAGCCTAGAAGCAGTGGTTCTTAACTGGAGGCCCAATCAACACACCACTGCAGCCCATGTCACATCCTCAGGGTCATATAGGTAGCATATATACATATGCAACCCACATTGATGACTAGGTTCAGAACCACTGTTCTAGACCTAAAATATTCATATTAAACTGAAAATAGTAATACATTTATTCAGACTGTAAATTTCTTGGGTCAGTGACTGTCTCTCATTGTGTGAATGTAGAAAGACTAGCAAAATAGTGTCCCGATCTGGATTGGGGCCTGTAGGTGCTATTGCAATACATACAAATAAAAACAAAGGCCAAACCAGATGTGGTTTTAAGTTTCAGTACCAGTTTGAAACTGAGACTAGATTCACCAAAGCATTTACTAATGTTCATGAATCTTTCATGAAAGGCTAGGTCCAATTTTGAGTTCAAATGAGATAATTTATGGTTGCATGAGAACATCATGCATTCCTCACAGTTTTGATGTGAAAGAAAGTGAAACTCAGTGGTTTTGACTGATTTTCACTTTGAGTTTATACTTTTCTTTGAACCAGAAAATTCAAAGTGAACCTTGAAGGGAGAGTGGGGGAGAAGATGCCAACCCACATGGATCAAAATCTAAGAAACTATTCACAGGACCATCTGTGAAGCAAAACTGCTAAGTTTCACACAACGGTCTGCAGAATACATTTTGTCAAAGTAATGTAGGATCAAACACCTTTTTTTGGATTGTCTTTACTATCTCCATATCATCTATGGACATTTCCTGTGATCCTTCAGAGAAAGTTAAACAGGCTCAAGGAAAATCTTGACTAGGTTCTGATAATATTCTGATGTCAAATACAAGATAATTAAAACTGATTAAGTTCATTCTGAAGAAACATTGTGAGACACTGTTAGCTAGAAGCAAATAAGTGGACAGTGTTTTTGAAATTCAAATGCCATACTTGTACCACTTCATTTTTTCTTTCTTTACTGAATTCTTTTTTAATAAATCAATTAATTAAAAACTCTAGGTGTTCCATCTATAGTATTATTACTGTCATGTATAAACAGATAGACAGAGTCAATCACGCCCAATAGATAGATGCAACTACATATAAACTAACAACCCTAACATAGAGTTAGTGTCAATAATATTTAAGGTAAGCTCAAATAAATAAGATGAGTCACATATACAGTAGATGAAAAAAATCACAAAACAAAGCAGATTAATATTTAGATCAAGACGGAGAGAAAGGACATGGCCTACAAACAATGCAGTCTTGGCATTAAACTTGCAACCAGATATGGCTTCCTTAACATTAAAAAAGAATTTGTTTAAAAGAAATTAAAAAACAAAGGGGAAATACTTTGGGGGAATAATAATCAATGTACTAGAAAATGAGTATGTTGCCTACTGTTTGATAGTTAAAAGTTTTAAATGATTACTGAATATACTCCTATTTGATAGTTAAAAGTTTTAAATGATTACTGAATATACTCCTAACCCCCATGGGCTGTTTCTTGCATTCTATATAAATTCCTTTCACTTGAATAATTTAATAGAATTTGAATTGGAAACTTCTTTGAATAAGATATAAGAGATGACAAGTCTTTAGGACTTGTAAGTGGCTAAAACATACTGTTTTCAGTTGAGGTAAGTTAACTGGAATGTGCATTCTTTCTTGTCTTCAGTAATACATAACCTGTAGGCTTTTAATAAGTCTTATTGTTGCCTTACAACTTACTTTATGCAACTCTCAGTGTTTAGATCTAGTTCGAGTCACTCAAAAATGGGGGGAAATCAATGTCTTGATTGTCTCTAATTGGACAATTACATGTATTTCAAGTGAATACAAAACTGATGCTTTTGAATAGAATGGAATAATAGGAGGTACATATAACTACAATTGCTCAAATTTATATTTCTCCAGATCTACATTTTGGTTTCTTCAAATTTACTGGTGTATTAGGTGAGACAGTGTGGAAGTAGCTGGTTGCATCTGCCATGTGTTATTCTCATTTCCAATAGTGACAGCTAGCCAGTGTCATGCAATGTTGGAGAGTATTACTAAATATCAGCTTTAGGAGCACTGCTTTTGAGAACCACAGTTAAGCAATATAGTGAGACTTCCTGATTTATGAGTAGTTTGTTACTAAAACACTATGTATCCACAAGCCTTTGAACACTGCTGTGTGGGGCCCATATTTTGTTAAACTAGTCCAGCCCAATTCTAATATATATATATATATATTTTACTACTGCGTATACTCACCTATCTATGTTAAGAGTTTTCCATAATGTCCAACACTAGAGCACCTAAACACTTCTGCTGTACATTCAGCCTGCATGTGGTGGTTCCTAGTGAATTTTAAGGGAGTTTTTTCCCCCCTGTTCTCTCCTCTTTAGAATATAGATACCAATTTAACTAAGTCTCCTTCTAAGCATTAGGCTTAGATTTTCAATAATACTCTCTCTTTATAAAGTATTTTATTTTATGCCTGTATTTAAACTGTCTGTAAAAGGAACACGAAACAGCCTCAAGATTCTAGATGAAATGTGAATAAAGCAATCACCATTTAGGTGTGGTAGTCTTTTCCAAAGACTAAAATGAAAGAAAATCATTCAAGCCTGAAATCTACAAAGGTCACTAAATAAATTAAATTTAGGTTGTTATATTGGAGTAAACTAAGAAGTATTCAGATCACAGCTCCCTACTAAAGCTAATGTTAATTGAGGTGAATTATTCCTCAGAGATCCCAAATCAAGTAGTTTCACAAACTTTAGGAGTAATGGGATGCATTGTTAATGATGAAATATATGCCTTATACCCCTGTTGCAGCATACAGATCTTTTTATAGTCATTTTTTAATCTCATAATCCAAAATCATTATGAACACTTAACATGTTTCATTTATTTATGCTGTCTTTTATGAAATTGAAATTGCTAATTGTCTGTATCTTTCAAAAGACACAAAATACAACTGCAATTTGCAACAAACTTTTATGTTTTTGTTTTCATTTTAAAAGGTAAGTAGAAAACAATATTATGGGTGTATTTTGTTCCATTTTTATATTAGAAAGAAAAAATCAAACAGGGTTTTACCATGTAAAGGTGTGTGTGGCGGGGGGGGGGGGGGGGGAGGTCAGCTGCTTAGATGTTTCACCTTCCTTTATTATGACAATTTAAAAAAATCCCTGAAAGCATGCCAGTGACCAGCTATGAAGAACAGTAAAATCCATCATTAATCCATCAATAGGTAGAGTGAGAATGAGAGTTGTGTGAAATATTCAGTTCAAATCACAAATAAGCAAGAACTGACTGAGGTTGCAGTACTACCTGGATTAGTGAAACTCAGACTATATTCTCAAAAGGGCTGACGTTGCCTGTATAGCTAGGAAATCAGAAAACCTCATTTCTGTATTAAATTGAGTGATGTCAAAGTTACCACAAAGCATATAGTTAACAGCTACTCCATTATAAACTCCTGTTGTTTGACCCTCATAAATTTATTGAAAGAGTTTATTAGGGGCTGAAGTTTCTTATGCTTAATCTCAAAGCAGAAGTATTTTGTTGTTGTTGTTTTTTTAAATTTTTGAATATTTAATCAAATCAGTTAATTTATATTTGCACCCTGTCTGACACCTTCTTTAGTAAAGTTCAGCCAAGACAGAAATTTTATGGCTATATTAAAACCCCCCTCCGATGATAAAGTTTTCTAATAGAAATGCTGACAGATGAAACATTACTGTGTGGCTATTGGGCGGTATTATAATGAATGTTGCATTCGGAAATGTTAATAGTAACCATATGCTATGTAATGGATGTTTCTATAGAGACTGTAATATGCATGTCATGTATATTGCATAGTTGCTAATATGATGAAAAATAGATTACCAAACATACTTCACCATTTTTTATCAAAACCAAATCTTATTGATTTGTTACTCCTAGAATAATGCTAATAACAAATGTAATAAAAAATGAAACTCGTTATGATAGTAGTGCAAGGTTTGATGTTCACCAGAGTATCCCCCAAATAACTAACTATTGATTTATCAATGTCATTTACATTAATTTCAATAATACTATGTTCTGGGAGGGCAGGTTATGCTCTCTTCTGAGATTGCATTGCTGCACAATGGCTGGTAGGGTGGATGGAGACCAAGCCGGTTTATGGCTCTGCTCTCCTGCACATTAATCAGCACAGACAGTGTAGATAGTCAGAAGAGAGGGGGATAATAAACTACCCCTCAATAAGGTCCCTATTCAGGAAAGCATTTAAGCTTGTGCTTAACTTTAAGCACATGTTGAACTCCCATAGAAGCCAATGAGATTTAATCACATGATTAATCTCATGTGTCCTTAGGTGCTTTCTTGAATTGGGGCCAAAGAGAGATAGTAGCAGGTAGCATAGAGGCTGCATATCTTGGAAATGTGGGAGGCATTCTGAGTGTCCAGAAGCAAAATCCCTCCTGGGAAGTCACCTGGGCAACAGAGCTATGAACCACTTCCAACATATAGCACTTTTAAGAAACAAAATTAAGCAGCCATTAAGTTCTGTGTCATGAAAGATGTTGTTTTTAATTTTTAATTTGCAAATTGTATACATGCATGCTAAGCTCTGAAAGTCAAAATTAATTCCTTCCCTCTTGATGTCATCCTCAGCAATAAAGATTCAGTTACACCTGTGTAGTCGTATCATCTTCAATTATGCCATCACTAAAATTCATGTAATCGAATTGCCTTCAGTGGTTTTGCAGAGGCATAAATGACAAACTATGATTGTGCTGGTCTACACTGGGAACTTACTTTGGCATTTAGTGTCTTAGAGTGTAAAAATTTACACCCTTTAGACATAGCTATGCTAACCTAACCTTTGCTGTAGAGAGAGATAGGTCAGTGGAAGAATTCTTCCATTGATCTATCTACAAACTCTCAGGAAGGTGGATTACCTAGGACAATGGGAAAATCCCTCCAGGTGGCATAAGTAATGTCGACAATCCAGGGCTACAGTGGCGCAGCTGCAAATGATGCAGCTGCGCCACTGTAGCAGCTTAAGTGTAGACATACCTTTAGTTAACAGTTCTATTCATGTGCATATAAGAACTGAATTCAGCTCACTGATTTTTAGCCATGCTAGCTCTATGAGATTAGCAAGACTGAAAAACAGTAACTACTTAGTTCTGGTTTCTTCAATCAGATATGATTCAGAAGGTCTCTGAGGGTAGAGGGTGCAATTTTTGTATGGTAACTTGTAAGAGTGGAAGAAAACTTTAAAGGTTTAAGATTAATGTAAGTGACTCTTCCTATAAAAAATATTTACAATGTGAGATAATAGCATGCACTTTTTTAATTAGTGAAAGATGTCTTTCAACAAATTAAAGCTATACCTCAGCAATTTTTACATTTGTTTCCTCAATAGAGACAAACATATTGTCAACTCCTAAACTGAGCAGTAATAGTAAGAATAATATATTGGTTTATCTAACATTATGGTCAAAATATTTCACCTAATTTTTTAATAAGACACAGTATGAACCACATATTTCCTCTTACACCTTCTTCAGAGATTAAAGCTGTGAAAAAAATTGACCTTGGGTTGGTGTTTTTTGTGCCTTTGAAGATTTATCATGTTTAAATTTCAATATAACATTTGTTAGACTTTAAAAAAAAAGGTTACTCTAATTTATGAAATGAGAATACCCATCAGAGGATTTTCAAAGGCTGTGATGAGATAATTTCAAAAAGTTTTGCAAGAATAGTAACATGAGTAAAGATGTTATCTATGCTCCTGTTAAGTTATTGATATTATATTGTATAATGTATATGCTCTAAAAAACTAAAATGCACAGGTTATATTTTTCTCCATTCTTAGTAAAATATGTAAATTAAAGGTTATCAATTTTAAGGTGGTTTTATGTATTTTGAAATTCCAAATAAATTATAATTTTTGTAACCAATTAACTTTAATGTGAGATTTGTGTAATTTAAATCATCCCAAAAAATAAGGGAATGAATGAAAGTATTGAGTTTACTATAGACCCAATTCAACCAACCACTTCCCTTTAAGCATGTTCTTAAGTTCCCTTTGATCTTGGGAGATTCTGCCACAGAGCAGGAAAGGTGGCGTGCTTTGAGCTACACCAGCATCTCCAATCAATATCTACTAAGGCCCAGCTACACAAAGCGATTTAGGACCCATCTACACTGCAGCTGGGAGCCTGACCCTCTGGATATGACCCAAGTGGCTATCCTGAGTCTCCATCAAAGCCATAACATCCCCACTGCTATTTTGAGCATAGTACCTCAAATCCTCACACATGAGTTTATCTACCTGGGTTGGGAAGCTCGCTCCTAGCTGCAGTGTAAATGAGCCTTTGTGGGTACGGGCACAGGAGCCTCTGACCAGCAACGGCTAAGAAAAAAATCTCTAGAAAATATATTTCAAGAAAAGTGTCTTCGAGAGAAGAGCAGAAGAACTGTCCTGAAGATCATCACACCACACCACATCACACTACAACTTCACCACTAAAGTGTGCAATGAAGGTGCTTCTGAGTTTGTAGGCAAGAACTGAGTTTGCACAAAGCACCACAAAGTGACTATCTGTGGATGCTTAATTTCCCTTAGCCATCCATAAACCTAAATTCTCTCTAGGCCAGATAACAAAAAGAGGGCCCCATTATGACAAGGGCTTCAACTATATAGATTAAATATATTGATAATTGAAACTGAATAGACTTATTGTCTGATTACTATAGTATGCTATAAAGTTCAGGAATTCACATAAAAGAGAATCAACTATATGGGAAGCTGACTGAAGAGAATGAAATGAAATTAGTTAATATATACTGACTGAGTACTTCTTATGGATGGTTATTAGTTTTTAAGGTTTTTTTTCCAGCTCATTATGTTATGGTTAAGAACTCTGAGTCTTAAAACAACTGAGAAAATCTACTCTGCTTTGGAAGCCTAACAGTACTTGACCTCAAGAAAAAGCCAAAACATCCAAATTCTCCTTAGAACCTACTTAATGCTTGTGTTCCGTAGAGAGGTTATCTTTTTAATAACCACAAGATCAAACCTCACCATTTATTGGCTTGGATATCCCAGATCGATTTGCACAAAAACAGAAATGGTAATCCCTAGTACACTCTTTTATACTGTTTTATATTCTTAGTTTCAGCTAGATAACAATATTCCTTATTTTCTCTCTTAAAAACCCAGCTATGAACAGTTGCTGCCATGTTTCCAAATTTATTGGATAGGGGAATTGTTTCTTGTACATATTATCCATAAACACTTTAGGATGTTC
This sequence comes from Chelonoidis abingdonii, assembly GCF_003597395.2. Classification (NCBI taxonomy): domain Eukaryota; kingdom Metazoa; phylum Chordata; order Testudines; family Testudinidae; genus Chelonoidis; species Chelonoidis abingdonii. The sequence continues at coordinate 105,543,255 of NC_133773.1, forward strand.
AAAAAGTAATTATACAACTGGAAATTTTTTGAATTATATTAAATTAAATTAAATATATTAAAAACCACAGCTGGAGTTTGAGTTGTTAAAGCTCATTTGGGATTAGAACTTGATATCAATTTTAAAAATTCTGCTTATGCATTTGGAATAATATTGAAAATCTCACTTTGTTTATTTGACTGTAATGTAAAGTGTTCTCTGATTCTGTTTCCATATGCTTTTCATTTTATTAAACCACACAGAAGTTCTACATAAAGTTCTTTTTTTTTTTTAAATACTATCTTCTTGAAACGACACATAAATCCTTCCTGGAACTGAAACATCAATCTTCCATGAAAAATGTAATTTATGGTCAGTTAACATTTATTAAGAAAATATTCAAGCTTGTATCACATCTCAGTAAAAATGTCATAGTACTTTAGGCATATTGAACATAAGAAGACTATGTCAATAGAGACAATGCTGCATCTCCATGAACCCAATAAAAAAGGCTAAGCGTTACCAATAAGGAAGCATGAGAAGAAGAAAAGGTCAGTCTTGGACTAGTTAAACATGAAGATAGTTTAAAGAACCATATTTGGTTTATTTTAATTATTTGATGGGTTTTTAATAGATTATGTACAGTAAACTTCATATGAAAATTCATTTTATTTGCTTGGGGGAAAAACACTTCCACTTAGAATACAAAATAATTCAAACTTTGCTCTAGGAATATAAAAGCAAATGATTTATGCTTAGAAATTTTGGCAATACTATTGTTGTTCATGCAGTATGGCACGGCATCACTTTATGCTTAATGAAATTACACATTATTGTTAATTAATTCTGTAAAATAGCTCTTGCTAACTAAGAAATATAGATGGTTCAGCATAACTTCACATAACGCAAGTGTGTGTCACTAGGCTTAAACAAAATTGGTTCCTCTTAAGCTCTTTTAACTTTTTACCTAAAAATATGGTAGAACTCTTCAATTTTGTCATTAGAAGGCTATATAAGAAGAATCATGTTAAAATGAAATAGCCTACCAGACAACAATAAAGTATAAAACATAAAATCAGGGCTAACAGATGACAGACTTAATTCAAAGTCAGTGAAATGATCTAGAGGAGTGTCTCCATTGACTTGAATGAGCTTTGGATTAGGTCCAAAAACAGCAGTTTGAAAAAGATGAGAGGGAAATGCATGAAGAAACTGGTCAGGGATGGAAAGAAGAGAATTCCTAAAAGGAAAATAGAATACAAAGAAAGAGAAAAAGATAAATATAAAGGAAAGAGTTAGAGAGAAAAGCAGAGATAAAAAGAAATGTGATATTAAAAACAGCCAGAAGGATGCAGTGTGTTAGACTGCTGTGTAAAAGATGGCTGTTCAGAATCAGACTTTGCCTGGGACTACCACAATGACCATAATTCCAAAATAGTGCTCTCTGTGCCCAAGTCAGAAATAAGGAGCCTTTCTGTGAGCTGCCAGAAGAGGAATGGGAGTTGGAGGTTAGGAAACCCAACCCAAGCCAACAAAACAAAAAACTCTGAGGAATAAAAGGCCAAGGAAAGCGCTTCGCACAGAAAGATGCAGAAAGGGATAGAATGTGTAGGAAACTGGAAAAAGTGGGACAAAAATGACAAAATTGGCTGACAAGGGACAAAAATGGAAAAAAAAATGGCTTTGACCTCAAGAAAGAAATGAAATGATAAGGGTTAAGAATTTCATGTAAGCAAAAAGACATAGTGCAAAGAGTATAAAAGACAAATGAGAGATGAGGAAAAGGTAATGATTTCCAGTACTATGAGTTAGATAGAAATTCTTTGTAATATAAAGATTCATCTAGATATAATCATAAATTTGAATATTCACATTTACAGTTCAGGCAACGTGACAAAATTACTGTGTAATATATTGAGCTATTTTAGTTTGTTTCAAATAGCCCACAGACATTGCAAATGCTTTATCACAATCAATTATAGGTCATAAATAGTTTGTGTTTAATATATTATTTTGTTTAAATTATTCCTACTATGTTTGAATTAGATATGTTTTTTGGATGTATTTATGTGCAGCATCAATTACTTGATCCACAAATAACAGTTACTAGAGATGATACGAAAAAGGTACATATCTGATCTATTTGTATCCTATATGCTTCTGTGTTCAGAGATACCCAATATGTATCAGACAGAGCTAACCTATACTTAAGTAATAACACTTAAATATCTTATTTAAGAGGCTCTTGTTAAACCCAAGGCTTTCTCCTAGGGACATGCAGTTACATACAGGCATAGAAGTTACATTGAAGAATATAGTTCAACTATTTAACCATGTTTGAACCTTTCACTTTTCCTACAAAGTGTTCCCTTCCCCCACCCACCCCAAAAAAACATGGAATTTTTTTGATTTTTCAACAAAACCTCAAAACCAAAATATTTCAGTAAAAAATAGGAGTTGTGGTATGCTCCTACGCTCCAATTCTCCTCTCTTGAGATCCCTAGTTGGACTACATCTCTCATAATTCATTTCATTCCCTGCTCTTGGTGAGGGGAAGCTGTGCATCTTGGAATGATGATGCTTAAGGGAAGATGTAGTCCAGCAAGACATCTGGATCCATAGACAAGAATGGGAATAAAAGGGAACTAGAACTCCTATAGGGCACTGCAATCCCCATTCTTGGCTGAAATATTTCATTTTTATCTGAAATATTTCAACAAGACGAAAAAAACTCCAAAACAAAAAACAAATTTTTCATGGAAAGCAAATTATTTTTGTGAAAAATAAAAATTTAATTTACTTGAAAACTCAGTTTTCCTACAAAAAACAGATTTTATGGTGGTTGGTTGGACCCTACAGCTAGACATCTGGTAAATGTTTCAGTTCCTTCTAATAGCTATACTGATAGTTCTGTTTTGATTTTTTTGTTTATTTGCTTTTTTACAGAAACTGAAGAGATTCTATTAAAAAAAAAACCAAGAAGGGGACAGACACACCAGTAAGGAAGCATATTTTGGTTTAAGGCTTTCTTACTTCCATCTTCTTCATCTGATCCCTTTGCAGCAATCCCAGTTCAGGTAAAATTCCCACAGGAGTTAATGGAGTTTTCCCTGGGAATGAAGAATTTTGAATGGAACTTTGGAAATAAATGTGGTATAAGTGTGGGTATGTCGATACTGCAAACAAAGTTCTGACTGAAGCTCAGTAGGATAACTTTAATCTAGCTAGCATGGCTAAAAATAGCAGTGAAGACTTAAAAGAAAACCCCATGGCAGTAAGTCTCAGAGCTTGTGTCAACTGACTGAGGCTTGCACTTTGGGGCTAAAATTTCAGTGTAGGGTTTCACACTTTGAGAACCAGCATGAGAAAGACTGTTTACACTGCCATTTTTAGCCCTGTGGCGTGAGCTTAAATCAGTAAACCCAGGTTCTGAGACATGCTGCTGTGGGTATTTTTTTTTCGGAGCTAGATATAGTGGCATGGGCTATATATGGCAACCCTGGACCTTGGATATGTACCAGTCCTTAATTTGTCATGAAAGAGGTGCCAGGGCTCAAGCTGGATGGCCAGAGAATAACAGCTACTGGCCAGGCACCCAGCATTGAAGGCAGTGCCACCACCAGCAGAGCACAGAAATAAGGGTGGCATGGTATGATGTATTGCCACCCTTACTTCTGTACTGCTGCTGGCAGTCAACAGATAATTTTCAAGAAGAAATATCTCATCCATTTCGATCGATTTTCAAGATACTTAAAAAATCTAAGTCATTGACTAGATTGTGTTGTATGTCAATTTTCATTTTTAAAATGAAGTCATTTCCCCTATTCAACAATCTAAAATTGTGTAAAATGCTTTTTCTGATGGATTAAAACAATGCAAAAAAGTCAGACAACAAGCCATTCTAAAAAAAAACAGCTAAATAATGTAGTTTATTAAATTTCATCCTACCGCTAAATCTAACTCCTTTCCCAAATCCAGAAGGGATAGTATTACTGTAAGTGCTATCATAAATTTAACTCTAGTGGCATTACTAATACTGTTTGTTTATTTATTTATTCTGTTCCTCCACAGAAACATTTCAACAACATCAGCACTACTATGGAGAGATTTAATATTTTAAAAGTCTAAATTTAAACAGACTATAAACATATCAAAGACTTAAATTACTTATTTAAAATTATAAGTTAAAGTTCAAACCAACAAATGGCAAAATGCTTCTATTAAAAAGAGAATTTTAAATGTTCATCAATCAACAGCCTTAACTCAGACTGAGATAATCCCAGATTTCGGATTTAAACCTAAAGAGGTTCGGCAAAGTCATAATGACATCCAGAAGGGCATTCCATAAACCTAAAACTATGTCAGAAAAAGACTATCAACACAAATGGAAGCCACAGCATGAGGCATGGTTCCCTGAGAATACCTCTCAAGGCAAAGCTTACATGAGAAGATACAGGGAATAATAAATACAACATTACAGCACTTAAAACAAACAAATTAACTGCCTCATGCTGCTTGATATGTCTGATAATCAGGCAAAATGCACCTCCATTAAATAACAACTGCAGTGATAACAATATTAGTGCCATCTCTGATACTTCATTCTGACATCCATGGAGTTCTGCCTGTTTCTTTATAGAATACCACTGTGTATACAGATAGAGCAGAAAATGGCAGCAGATGCTTAAGATAAACTATTTTGTGTTGTTAATTGAAATCCGTGGGGATACAACAATATGGGCAGTGTTTCAGTACTGTTATGAACTGCCCTTCCTCTACAGTAATTCAGTTAAGTTTAAGAAAGACCAGGTGGATTTTAACCATTTATTGACAACTACAACAGAACCCAAATATTTGATCGGAGTCTATCTTACAGCAAGTAAAGTAAACAGTCTCACGCCTTACTGGACAGTGTGGTGAGGCAGAAGAAACCTTCCTCTCTGTTCAGAGTCTGTCACCTCTCCACAACTCACTAGACATAAAAGCTTTTAATACCCTCTCCCCCATATCCTAAATTATGCATGTACTTTGTGATGTTCACATGTCACATACATATGTCCAGACATGCCCCACCAGGGCTCCCCCTGCTGCCGGAAGATGTAAAACAAATGCCAAAAAAGATAAACATTAAACAAGAAGGGTAAAAGTACCACACCCGGGAGAAACAGGAGCTTGTAAGGGTGCTGTCTGAATGGGGCCTCCCCAGTCCCCTAACAGAACCCACAAAAAATAACAATCTGCCTTTGGAGACTGCCACACTGAATACTGATCCTGAAACTTGCTAATAATGTGTTATGAGATAGTGACCAGTCAGAACTCCTCAGCACTTGAAGCTAGATTTTTAAAAGTGCTCAGTACCCACAGCCAAAGCCACATTTTCAGAAGAACTCAGCATGTTGGGTGCTGCTCTATTTAGCCATCTGGCCACCTGTTTATAAGTTCCTGGGTGCCAAATTCTTAAAAATCTGTCTGTCATTTAGGTGCTTAAGTGGGAGCTTAGGTCCACATCCTCAAAAGTTATTTAGGTGCCTATTTCCCAAATAAATCTTTGTGAATTAGGCATCTAAATACTTTTGATGATCTGGGTCTAAGCTCTGCCAAGAATCTTGGGTTCTGAGCATTTGAAAATCTGTGCCTGACCTCTTGAAAGCCTTGCACCTTTGGTCTAGCATCTTTGTGCTTTCGGTCACCATATAGTTGCTGTCTGTAGTCTCTCATGTCACTTAGAGTTTAGCTTTGCAAAAATCAAGATTCCCCACAAGGTTTGTTCAACTTATTTCTAGGCCACTAACATAAAATCCTCAAATGTCAACTGTCATGATTGCTTTCCTAAAGAACTGAAAATGATAGCAGCCACAATCCTAATGACCATCTTGACAAAAATCAAACCTCATTCTGAAGCTGTCTATACAACTGGAACAAAACTTTATTGAATATTATTTTAGCTATCCTCAGTCTTTGTAGGTAAGCAGGCTATCAGCAATTAAGGAGATTTTTACAATCTAAAACTGATAATTAAAAATTGTCAGAGTAGTACAGTGTTTGGGTCAGCAGGTATCATAATTATCAGCCACCCGTCTGATAGCAAATCCCTGAAAACTACCTGGAACCATTTCTCAATTTGTTGGTAGACATGACATGGACACACACTCATAATTGCAAGACTTTGAATGACTGCCCGCTTAGAACTTGAATGACTTTTCTGCGTTTCTTACTACAAAACTATACAGAATCTAGGCAGAAAAATACCCCATAGTGATAAATACGGCCACATGAATCCAAATGTTATTGTTCCATGGTGGCTTGACAAATGCTTACATATGTCATGGGGTTTATGCGTGCTCACAGAAACTGATTTTTTCTCTGGGTTTCATCAACAGCAACACAACAAAAAACTAAATTTCAAACTACTGCATTTTGCCAGGTCTAGGATTTCAACCTGAACTAGTCATAATCATAGTCCTAATATTATGTAAGGGCTAACTGTTATCAGTCGTAAGGTTCAGGTTCCTTACAAAACCTCACACTAAGGAATTTTGACTTGATTCCAGGTCTTGTTATGAATTTTTTGTCTACTGCTAGTGAAGACTGTTTAGCACAGAGCAAATGGAAGTTTACATTCAAGAGTTTTCCTACAATATATCATTGCAGTGTATTCTTTGAAATATTGGGATTACTCATATAAGTGCTAATCAGTATTTAGTAAAAGATTCATAATCTGGCCCTTAGCTTCTTTTCCTAAAATAATTGAGTTAGACTGTAACTTTACAATCTGCCCTGAATAAGGTGTGGTCGGCATCTTCTCTTGGAGTTGATAAGAGAATGAACTGGGGTGAGAGTGTTACAATCCTTTCCCTGCTCCTACTATGCTGCACTATAGTGGGGAGAGAATTACTTGTACCCTTTTTGTAGTACAGCTTTCTTCCCTCAATGTGCCTCGTAATTTGCTTTAATCAATGAATAGGAGGGGCAGAAACAGGTTTCTTTCCACTTCCTGATTCACCCTTTCTCACCTACTCACCTTAAGGGCAAATATTGGGGTGAATAACTTTCCATTTCTTCCCCCAGTGCCTGGATTTGCAATCTGACCATGGCAGAGAAAAGAAGTAAGGGGGGAGGGGAGCCTTACTCCTCTCACAGTCAAGTAAAAGCCATAGCAATCAATCCCATAGTGATCTAAAATAAAAGCCAAGTTTGATTAATATGGTTTATAGGTATTAAAGCTAATAACATGTACAGTAGGAATTTTTACACACGTGCAGTAGAATTTTGCTTTGTAGTTAATTCACTTTTTAAGCACCTTGAGCAGAGTAAAATCTTGAAGGTTCTGATGGCTGAGTGATGGTTATCTGTTTGAAATGGTAGTGGATTTGAAAATATTTTTATGTCAACGATGGAGCTGAACCATGAAATGTGAAATTGTATTCAGATGTTGATCCGTCCCCCAATATTTGGATCCAGAGTATTGTATTCAATCCATTATAGAGATAGCCATCAACCCCAAAATTAGGACTTGGATCTTGATAGTGAATCATGAAAAGTTATGATGTTTTCAGGTAAGGGACCAGATCCTCAGCTGGTATAAACTGCCATTGCTTCATTGAGGTGCAGTTCAAATTTATACCAGCTGAGGATCTAGCCCCTTATATCTTGGATGAGCAGATATCTCCTCTTTATTAATAATTAATTAATCTAATTAATCCCAAATTAAATTGATGCAGAACATTCCTTTTTACATGTTACTTGCTAGAGGACAGTCTCTACTAGCTCCCCTGCTCTGCAAACATAGATGAAGAAGATCACACTGGTCTGGAACACATATAGCACCTGATTATACAAACCTTATTCATGTAAGTAGTCTAGCAGGTAGTTCACTGACTTTAATGTGAGTACTCATGTGATTTAGTGTTCACCAGTGTGAACAAGGGTTGCATAAGCAACCCCTTCCCCATATAAATATGAGCAGTTTGCTAATGATTGTGCTCCACCTTGCTGCTGCTTGCTGTGTTGGAAGGTGGAAGAAGACTGCATGTGCTGCTGCTGCTGCTGCATAAATGCAATTGCTGTTGACACTGGTGCTGGTGACTGTAAGGCCAGTTTGACACTACAGACTTACAGTGGTATAACTACATGGCTCAGAAGTGTGAAAAATCCACCACCCTAAGCGACACAATTACACCAACCTACCCCCTGGTGTAGAGAGAGCAAAGTCAATGAGAGGGCTTCTCTTTGTTGGCAAAGCTACTAACTCTCACAAAGATGGATTAACTACACCGATGGGAGAAGCTCTGCTATCAGCATAGTAGAGTCTTCACTGAAGCACTACAATGGCACAGCTGCCCTAATGCTGGTGCCACTTAGAGGGAGAAAAGCACACTACCTAGCAACATGCTATCCAAGGACCAGCCAGCATCAGTGCTCCATGGAAATTAATGGATGCAAATCCCTGAAAAACCCACAAAATCTGCAGAATGAATGTGATTCAGCAAGTTTGTGTTTCACATTTTTTGTTCTTAAGAGGGACTCTGTTTTCTTGAAGAGAATCTCTACTGAAATGATATATCCTTTACTTCCCAAGATAACATTTAATCACTTGAATGCACAATGACATGCTCCGTACATCCATCTTGAGACAATGTGTACATCTCTATGGCTATATAAACAATGTCCTTTCAAAAATCAGAGCGCTTTTTTTCTTTAAAGTAAAACAAAAACAAGTGATTCATCCTGCTGCATCATTAGCTTGAATGACAAGAGTAAAGTGAAGAGAGAGCCATGTAGCTGAACACTGCTACAGATACACAGAGACATACATATGGTGTCACATAAAGGTCAGACTTCTTCAACAAGCTATTGCTATGATATATTAACTCAGAGAAAATAATTTGCATTTGTTTACTTATTCTCTAGCAACAGATAGCAGACACAGAACTGTATCTTTTAAAAAAGCAGATTTTTTTAAGAAACAAAACTCATTCCTTTAAAAAAGAAAATATATATATATATTAAGTAATTTAATTTAAATGTTTTCATAGCCAAGAAACTTACTGAAAGTATTAGCAATAAAAAATTTCATTCTTTGAACACTCCTGTATATTCCTTAACTCCCAATGATGCTTCTTGAGAACTTTAAATAAATATATTCTAAAAATACTTATAAGTATGATCTTGCTAACATGACATTTGTGCCCTGCATCAAGCATGCTTTGACACTTCCAAAGCCAGAAAACATAGAATCAAGTCTGGACTTTCTGTTACTGTTAAGGACTTGATCCTGTAGTACATACTAGGGCAATACGCCTGCTGTTGCAGTACATACTGTGCAGTTTGACAGCTAAATTCCTTTATTGTTATGTCCCATATGAAACTTAGCACAGTGGGTTAGATTAAGAAGAGTGTTTCCATGTTACTGACAACCTAAAATGTCCTTTCATGTTGTCTGGAGTGGCTCACAAATGTGAGTGTCAAGCTCAAGGCAAACTGTTACAAACCCCAAACTGGTTGTATGTGTTATACTTTGATTTCACCAACCAAATATTAAGTGTGAACTCCCCAACACAATAACAGCCTTAACATGGAGTGACAGACTGTCCTCTTGAGTATTCTGGTCTGTCTTGCCATCCAGGCAAACCTGCTTTTCTATAGATGGCCCCTTACACCAAAAATCACATCAATATTCAGTTACACCTATTCTCAAAGAACTCATTAATTACCCCACGTGAATTGTATCCCAGATCTATCACCAAAGACAATACTTGCAGCCAATCCTATATTAAATTATCTAAAGATTTATTATCTAAGAAAATAAACAAAAGAGTAATTTACAAAGTTTAAGCACGTAAAGGTATACACACAAATGAGTTACAGTCTTAGAATTCAAAAAGTAATCCAAGCTGTGGTAATGTGCAAACTCTATACGTTCTTTAACTGAGGATCCCTTGCCAATGCTTAGAATTTTTGCCCTCCCCCCGAAGTCCAAGCAGCATAGAAATAAAAATTTCTTCCTGTCAGGGATTTTTATTCCCTCACCCCAGAGCTCAAATGGTCTGTCATAAACAGACAGTCCAGGGTTAATTCCTCTTTTACCTGTAAAGGGTTAAGAAGTTCACATAGCCTAACTGACACCTGACCAGAGGAACCAATGGAGGGGCAAGATGTTTTCAAAGAGGCAGGAGGGAAATCAGTCTTGATCTGTTCAGAAAAGTTTTGTGCTGGAGTGAAGGATCCAGGAATCAGCCATCTAACCTTTCTTAAAAGTAGTAAGTGTTTAGAGAAGGAATGTATTAGATTATGTTTATTTTCTTTTGTGACTTCATTTTGCATAGGAGGGAGAATCGATTGGGTTTCTTTTGTGTAACTTTCAGGTTTTTGCCCAGAGGGACATCCTCTGTGTTTTGAATCTGTTGTCTGTGAGAGTAGCTTGCATGCTAATCTCACAGAGGTATTCCTTTCACCCTTTTTCTTTAATTAAAAGTCTTCTTTTAAGAACTTGATTTACTTTTCCTTGTTTTAAGATCCAAGGGTTTTTTAGATCTGCACTCACCAGGAATTTGTGGGAGGTGAATCAGTCTCAATCCTGCCAGGAAAGGGGAATACAGACGGGGGAAATATTTGGGGGGAAGACAAAATTTCCAAATGACTCTCCCATAAAGGTTTGTTTAAACTATTTGGTGGTGGCAGCTACTAGATCTAAGCTGGTAAATAAGCTTAGGGGTTATCTCTTGCAGGTCCCCACAACTGTACCCTAAAGTTGAGAGTGGACGTGACACCATGACACAGATGGGATGAGTGTTTGTGCATGTCTGCTCTTCACGGGTGTGGGGGAACAATCAACAAAGTCTTTTGTCCACTGATGTTCCACAATGGCTTGTCTAGAGGCTTTCTTTTGTTGGGGAGGAGATGGCACCTCTTGTGGTAAACTAGTATTTCACACTTGGTAATGCTTCTCTTATGGGGGGGGTGTCCAGTTTTAGAGCAAATATTTAAATATTACCTTAAAACATAGAGTCCAGATATTATAAATAAGAATAATACAGGCTTATAACTCTAATATCTATTTTAACAATACTAACACACAAGTGAATCAGACTCATTTACAGCTATGCAGTTGTTAGTGTTCAATGAGGCTAGGGGCCTTGGTAGGAGCTGGCACCTGGTCTGCCACCATCACACATGTATTTGTGTATATTTAATCATATCATATTCACATTCAACATCACCTAGTACTATATCAGACTTCCCCCTCCCAAAAGGTGATAGATGCAACTTTGTGTGGTTCAATGAAGAGAGAGATGACTAGTTTAAATCTCCTTCTTGAAAACTGGGTGCTCTATTCTCCCTATGGTATGTTAGAGGCACAGAAGTCAATGGATTCATGCAATTTACACAGCGGAGGATGTCCCCCTTTAGGTCTAAGAAGACAATCTTTGTCTGATGGGTTTCCTTTGTTTCCTGTTTGAGCTCCTGAATAAGACTCAGTACATTTCTCAAAGTAATTCCATAAATCCAAGCCTTCTTCTGTGTTCATTTGAAGGAGGAGATTATTAGTGGTTGTTTTATGCTTAATATGGTATTATATTGCTACCACCACATTTGTCACCTGAGTTACCCGTAAAGCTTCCTTTGGACAGACATTACGGTGGTTGAATGAGGATATAAAAGCTAAGATTTCATTTTTCTTCCTCTCAAAATGTTCTAGTTAAGATACTTAGAAATTAATTAATTTGAGTTAAATACAGTGAAGCTTGTGCTACAATGGCAGGTGATTTCTTACCCCAGCTGAGAAGCGTTGTTTTTCCAATTTAAAAATTCCTAGACTATGTGGACATCGTTTAGCATTCCATTTTGGAAGGCTTTTTCTTTTTCCCTTGTCCATGATAAGTCTTGCCTTAAATAACATTCTTTATAATCTACTGCATTGGGTACAGCACACATAGAAAAAAAGATTTCATAGAGGGTTAACTTCACATTAAATTTTATGTTGATTTTTTGCCATGGATAACAAAGATCCCAAAGAAACAATTTTTATGAAGTCATCAGCTCCCTGGTAGGTATACATTCTATATATCCTCTTTGGCTTCCATGCTGACTGTAAGAACATTTTATAGGAGTAAACTTGCCAGTCAGTTCAGATATGCCCATATAATCCTTTAAAGAACACCACTTTAAAACAATCCTTGGGGGTAGAGGAGAAATATTTACACAATGTCACTATCCATACAGCTTGATTATAATGATTACAGCTATAGTATCATTGCTCATGAAGTTTCTACCACAGTGCAGTGTTGACTGTACCACTGCAGTGCATGACATTTTCTGGGACATCATAAAGGCTCCAGAGGCCATCAAAGATATGCTTAATGTACTACAGGACATGTCTCATAAAATTAATTACTCAGACAAGGCACTGCTGTGAACAGAGCCACCTCCAGCTTTCAAAGTGAATGTGTGCAACTGAAGCAGCAACATCTTGATTTCAAGCCAGCAGAATTTCTCGTGCACTTTCCTTGTCCAATTACCAAGCTTTATTGCAACTGCCAAGAAATAAACCTTTAAGTGATGTACATTTGATAACATAAGATTTATCAGGATGCTTAGTAGATGTACCCAAGTTCTCATCTCTGAAACATTGGTTTGAAACACAACGAAGAACTGTGGCAGGTGAGTCTAACGCCATGTCTTCACTACCTGCCAGATCAGCGGGTAGTAATTGATCTATCGGGGATCAATTTATTGCGTCTCATCTAGACCTGAAAAATCGATCCCCAAATTGACACCCGTACTCCACCTCGGCAAGAAGAGTAAGCAGAGTCGACGGGGGAGCTGCGGCGGTCAACTCGCCGCCGTGAGGATGGCCAGGTAAGTCGAACTAAGATACTTCAACTTCAGCTACACGAATAGTGTAGCTGAAGTTGCGTATCTTAGATCGACCCCCCCCCCCCACAGTATAGACCAGCCCTAAGACATTGTATAGGTGAACCCACTAAAATTTTAGAGGTTTGAAATTTTGACTTAAACTTTAATATTATTTGGTTCACATTTGACTTAAAAGAGGCTGTGGAAGAGGGAACAGAAAAGGGGTGGAGAAAACTAATTCTATAAACAAGTCAGAGTATAAAATAGAGCAGTGAATGGCCAGATTAAAAATGTGGTGGGAGCCAAAATAATATGAGTAAAAGAAAGAGAAGGCGTGTGAAAAAAAAAACAATGAGGAAATGAAAACAGTATGCGCATGTAGTTTTCCATATTAAAGCCCTATTGGCACACACTATTTTTGTAGTTTCATGTGCAAGTTAGGGTGCCATTGCACATGCATATGTGAAAATCAGGCTTCACACGTCTACAGTAACATGTATAGGGCACTCTTTGTATGGCCTTATTTTGTGGGCCTTCATAGACATTTGTGCCAAAAGAGACCATTATGATCATCTAGTCTAACCTCCAGAATAACAAAGAAAATCACTCACTCAAACACATGTTTCCCTTTAGCTAGAAGATGTTCTTTTTTCAGTTCAGATCATTCTGGAAATAAAGCAAGGAAAAAGAATGCTAAAAAACTAACTCATTTTGTGATTCTCTGAACTTTGCAAAATATTTAACTTCTAAAATTCTCTCCATCCTTCTAGATGTATGTTTCTTTGTCTCCTGTTTATTAAGTGACCCCAATTAGCTTCTTTCCTTTCTTTGCAAACAACTGGCAAATTTCAGTCACTGAAATTTCAGTCAGCTGTTTTCGAGATTAAATAATATATCTATTATTAAAGAGGGGGATTTCAACCAGTGTATCATTTAAAATAAAGTTATAGCCATTTTTCTCAGAGCAACTTGAAAGCTCACTTAGTAAGAAACCCTACTCATTGTTCTTAGAGTATGAAAGTTTGATTTTTTTTTTAATTAAAAGTTGCATTTTCAGTGCCTCCTTCTTCCAATATGCTCTGTCTGCTGTTGGTGCAGGTGGTGGTGGTGGTGTTTTTCTGTTTTATTTGTTGAAGAGATAGTATTTGCTATGTTGATGACTTTATGGCAACTTTAATAAATTTAAAAAAAAAACCCACAAAACAAAACAAAAAAACTTTAAAACCAATTTCTTCCCTTCTGTGATATTCAGAAGAGTAATGTTGATGTTACATTTTTCACAGGTACGATTTAATTTTTCATTTGGTAACATCCCAAAGTTTACAGTGTCCATGATATTAACACACCTAAGCCTGAATATAGATGGAACCCCACACACTGAAAAAAGACAGTTACAGTTAGTGAATAACAATGCATGAGAAATGTCATGTGAAGTGTTTAATTAAAGGCAGGATTCAATATTTTTGTGCTTCTATTTTTTTTGTTCATTTTGTTTTAATTTTCTTTCCTTCTTTTTACTTTTGTGCATATGCACTGAAATGATCTGCCATAAAATTTTATTCATGCTCTTTTATTCATCTTATACAGTTTAAATCATATTCCCATGAAGTTAATGGAGGGGCTACATATTTACACCAATATAACTGAGAGCAGAATATGGGTTTATATATTTGGGACCATGTTCTTTTAAGGGAAAGCCCTCCATTATTAAAATGAGGTAAAAATAAAAATGTTGGTAATAAAAAGTCAAATAAAGTATCTATAAAAAGCAACTGGATTGCGGATATGAACACATTGGTTTTACCTGCTGAATGATGAACCTCACCCTATTGCCTTTGTATTACCTGTGTAAGGTAGCATCACAGTGCCCTTTTCCCCTTGGGAAGAGACAAAAGAAGACCTTTTGCACAGTCACCATAGGCCAGGGCAAATAAGCTTTGAGGAAAGGCAGGAGGGGCATATCTGGGTATGGGACAGCCTGCCCATGCAGCATGCTCCCTGGCAAAATGGGCTGTATTTCTACTAGACTTTCATGTGAAAGTTAACTCAACTAGAAGCAGCATTAGTTTCTTCTATGCTGTGTCATCCACTGCCTGTGGAAAAGGAGTAATTTGTAAGCAGAGGTGGGCCAAATCCAGACTGAACTCAGGGTTTTTAAGGAGTATCGCATTCCAGGGTACAATGTAGAATAGTGAGGGGCACCTGCCCTGCAACCTATCCTCATAATGCTTTGCTGCTGTAGCTCCCAACCTGGCCCCCTCACAAACAGCCAAACAGTATGCATGTCACACCCCGAGTGTCTATGTAGACCTGCAGCCTGCCGAGAACAGTCCAGTCCCAAATTTCCCCCCCAAAATGTGTGTACTGTACTGTCCAGACTTCTCCTTGATGGTTCTGATATTAGAGGTGTGTTGCCTCTTTCAATATACAACAGTTTGCTATTCTGACTGGAGCTACCAAGCAATTCAGTTTAAACAAAACATCTCATTAGTTTTGACTTAAGAAGAAAACAAATTTATTTAATTACAAAGACTTAGATTTTAAGTGAGTATAAGTATAAGGCATTAAAGTCAGAAATGGTTACAAGAGAAATAAATATAAAACGATTTCTAATAACTAAAATTTAACAAACGAGACTTGGTTCAGGGTAAAATCCTTAACACATTTTCCCAACAACAGGGCTGACTAAATTCTCAGGTCAAAACTCCTACCAAAGTCCAATGGCTGATTCCTTTGTCTTCTTAGGTGAAAGAGAGAGAGAGAGAGAGAGAAAGAAAGAATACCTTCAGGTGTTTGTGCCTCTCCAGTAACCCTTTGAAATGCATTTCCCTGAGGATTACCCGTAGACAAAGTTCATTCCCACTGTGAGGATGGAGTCTGCTGGGGAAAGAGGTTCTGTGCTGTTGTATTCTAAAATAGAGATTAGTCTGTTCCCATCTCCCTCCATTGTCAAAGAATGACCACTCGACATATTGTTGCCCATCAGGTTTGATAAAACCGGGCTAGAGGCATCAGCTTGTCCTTTGAGAAACAGGTTTACTCCATCCCCAGATTTGTCTGGTGAACACATTTCAGTCATAATTCAGCTTATATTCATAACTGTACATATAATGTTGCTACATACATTTCACCATGGTATTATTGGCCAGTGAGTTGCTAGTTTTTAAACGATACCTCACAAGACATATTTTGTTCAAAGCTTATTACAGTTGTGTGTAAGGTGTGACTACAGAGGTGCATTTGGTCACAGGGAGACAAGCTGCTAGTCAGAATGACAGGAGACTGAAAAGCTGATTTGAGAGTCAGTTTTACATATAATAGGTGATTCCTTTCCCCAGGTAACCATAAGGTTAAGAGGCAGAATCCCCTACCTCTATCCATACCTCTAAACTTCTGTCCTCCAAGACAAATATTCAGAGTAAACTCCATGGCTGAATTCTTAGCCCCATTTAAGTCAACAGGAGTTGTAGCTTTGACTTCAGTAGGGACAGGGTTTAACCCCAGGAAATTAGCGTTGTATGGTTTCCTGAGTTCTCTGCCCCCACCCCCTTTCAGAAAGTCTGAGGGTCATACTGTACAAAGAAAATTTATTTTAGCTGCTGTGTTCATTTTGCCTGAAAAAGGACTACTATTAACATCCATTGTGCTAGGTTCAGACATGCATAATACAAGTGTCATGTATGGAAGATGAAATATGCATGGAACACGAAAGTGTGTCCTTACATAGATACAGTTTCCTTTCATTAAACCTTGAATAATTGATACTAGCATACTTTACACCATCCATGAGTTATTTTCAATTTTTTCTAGTATATGTGAGTAAAGAGTAGGAGGACTGGCCCAAAGTGCATTAGGCAAAATTTTCCATTACTATATTTAGCTACCAGGAGAGGAGAGGACTGGCGATAGTTACTCTTTTAGAATTTCTGATCCATTCTGCTGTTGCAGGGCAGGTTTTCTTGGGAAAGCATTCTGAGGTCCAAAAAACAAGACTGTGTACAATGTCTACTATATAGCATTTAACTCAACCATGTCTTCTAAGCTGCCAGACCAAGCCATTCTGGGGACATGAAATGCCAATTTGTGCAGATAGCTGTTCCCTGACTATGCTAGACTTGGAATTCTGCTGTGGTACAGAGGGTGAGAAAGAGGTTCCCTGAAACTGTCTTTCCCCTCTAGTACACCCATCTAGCAGAAGGTAGGATACAGCCCATTATTTGCAGGCACTTCCTTATCAAAAGAATGCAAATGGTAATGGAACATGAAATTAGCTTTTTCATGCTATTTTTTTATTTGATTAAATAAGCCCATTTCTTCCCTAACAGTCTTGGTATTATTGTGGATGATACACTTGAGTTGTTTTGAAAACAGCAGAGTCTTCATTAAACAATACAAGCGTTTCCTCTTGATCTTTACAACTAGCACTTGAAGAAGTGGCTTCATAACCTCTGTTTGCTGAAGTCAAAGCTCTAGAGAGTAGTCTCGGTATGTCTAGTGCATCACGGAGCCCTTATGCTATTTGTTTAAATCCAAAACAAAATTATATCTAAAAGGACAATTGTAATCAAACAGAATAAAACAATTTATTTCTTAACAGCACCTTTGTAAAAGCTAATGGATTAGAACAAACTCCTAGGAATATAGAGTTAAGTGAATATGTATCAGAATTTTATTTAACAATGAATAATATTTATCCATAGCAATTAATTAAAATAAATTAAAATTAGATTTTCCTAGCAATCTTGCTCATGAGAGAAATGAGTGTTACTCTGCATAAATGCATAACAACCATTAACAGCAGCAATTGCATTATTCTAGGTTTCACCAATATTCATTTGTATACCTGTAATTTATAGCTAGGTTATGCACGATACAGAATTTTAGAAATATTCCTCCTTTATCTTTCTAATTTTCTAATTGATCAAGCATCTAAAATCATTTGAGATGCATAATAGAACTTTGATCACATGATGTGAAACATTGAAATTACTGTATTTCTACTCTACAGGAATTTGCAATTTGTCATATTAATAAATGCATAGGCACTTTGCAAAATGTGCAGTATTTCACCAGTGTTAGGACAGAAAGAATGTATTTAAAAAAAATTACATCAATAACAAGTATTTATTAAATATCCTGTAGAAATCACTGGGTGAAATCTATAGCCTGTGTTCTCATAGACTCATAGATTTGAGGTCAGAAGGGACCTTATGATCATCTAGTCTGATCTCCTGCACAATGCAGGCCACAGAATCTCACCCACCCACTCCTGTGTTATGCTGGATGGTTCACTATGCCAAATGATTCATTCTAGCCTTAAAATCTGTAAAACTAGGAATCTATGTTTAAGGTCAGGGCTAGATATTCTGAGACCATCTCTGACACAAGGACTGAACATCAGAGGGAATAGCTTCTTAGAAAGACTCACCAGACCACCAACAGAATATTCCATATGCCATATTTTGGGTTTGGGCATGAATATTGTAGTTCAAACAAAGCACTAAGAATAGGCCAGGCTACATTGTAGTCTCCAAGAATAAAAATGACGGCAGAAGATATGTAAATCAAATGGAACATCACAGGCCTGGAGATAATAAATGTGTTTAAGACAGAAGACAATGGAATACTACTAGATGGTGAGAAATTAATGCAAAAGGAAACCAACAGATCCCAGAGGTAGATAAATCCATCTAAAATATAGGCTAAGAGTTTCTGGATCTGGAAAGAAATATGGGTAAAACATTAGCATGGTTTCTATGGTTATAGAAACAGAAATGACTAAACTAGTATTAAAAATGGATCCAAGAAGATACATTTTGTTTTCATTGTAAGAAAAAGGGAAGTTAAGAACATAAGAATGGCCATACTGGGCCAGACCAAAGGTCCATCTAGCCCAGTATCCTGTCTTCTGATAGTGGCCAATGCCAGGTGCCCCAAAGGGAATGAACAGAACAGGTAATCATCAAGTGATCTATCTCCTGTTGCCCATGCCCATCTTCTGGCAAACAGAGGGTAGGGACGTCATTCCTGCCCATCCTGGCTAATAGATAGTTAAGGGTTAATGTCTCTTTTACCTGTAAAGAGTTAAGAAGCTCAGTGAACCTGGATGACACCTGACCAGAGGACCAATGGGGGGACAAGATACTTTCAAATCTTGGTGGAGGGAAGTCTTTGTTTGTGCTGTTTTTTTTGTTCTTTGTTCTCTCTTGGAGCTAAGAGGGGCCAGAGGTGCAACCAGATCTTTCTCCAATCTTTCTGAAACAGTCTCTCATGTTCAAAATAGTAAGTGCTAGATAAAAGGCGGATTAGTCTTCATGATTGTTTTCTTTATTTGCAAATGTGTATTTTGCTGGAACGATATTTTACCTCTGTTTACTGTAACTTGTAACTTAGGCTAGGGGGGGATGGAGTCTCTCTAGTCTATATAAGCTGAAGACCCTGTAAACATTTTCCATCTTGATTTTACAGAGATAATTTTTACTTTTTCTTTCTTTATATTAAAAAGCTTCTTTTTAAGAACTGATTGATTTTTCCTTGTAAAACTCAAGGGACTGGGTTTGAACTCACCAGGGAGTTGTGGGGGAGACAAAGGGGGGGGGAAAGGTTAATTCCTCTCTGTTTAGGATCCAAGGAGTTTGGATCAGTGTATCTCTCAGGGAGAAGTCTGGGAGGGGGAAAGGAGGGGGAATGGTTTATTTCTCTCTGTTTTAAGACCCAAGGGATTTGGGTCTTGGGTTCCCCAGGGAAGGTTTTTGGGGGACAGAAAGCGTACCAAAACACTATATTTTTGGTTGGTGGCAGCGCTATCAGATCTAAGCTAGAAATTAAGCTTAGTAGGGTACATGCAGGTCCTCACTTTCTGGACGCTAAAGTTCAAAGTGGGAATAATACCTTGACAGATATAGATTCAACTCTGTTTCCAGTGGGACTGCTTTTGCAATTGGACAGGATAGCTTCTGGATGTTTCTGATTGCTTATATACTAAGTTAATTTTAAAAGCTTGTTCTTCCGTGATTACACAATTGTTAAAAGGCTAATAGCCTATAATTTAAATAATTAGAACCAACACTTTGAGAAATTTATTACATGAACAAATGTGAGTATCATCAGTTCTTCCTTGATTCCTACATAATGTCACAAAAAACACTACAATTCTCAACTGTAATCTTCTGTCTGACATCCCACAGTGTTGCATCCTCTCCAATTTATCTATGAGACTGCAATCTTTTTCAGGGAAAGGGCTGACTTCATTTTTTGTCTAGTACAATGACAAGCACAGAATCAAGAATTAATAATAGTACATACCTATAAAAAATCACCAATGAGTTCAATAAACTAATGTCATTTACAAAAAAAATGCATTGCCTTCTATACTGAGTCCCACAGAGCTCAACACTGCAACTGTTGACGTATCAAGGCAAAACATTTTATCGTACTTGTGTTGTGTCCACTTGTCTAACATTAAATACTACATACTGTTTAAAATATCATGCCAAAAGAAACCAGCTCAGATTATGGATTGAGAGATTGAATTTCACATTGTAGATGTTGGCTTTTCTCAAGAGAAGAAGAAAAATAAGTCTAAATGACTTTGTTTTGGGTTTTGTTGACCTAAAGAAATAAAAGAGTGATAAAAGGGAATTAAGAGTCTGATCCTATCATATCATGTTTCATAATTGGTACTGATCTCAATGGGTTTTGAGTATACTTGGCCGCTTACAGGAAGCACTCATTTCCTTGCTCCTAAAAGTTTTAATCAATACCTACAAGAAACAGTTCCTTCAAAGTTTGAGGGTCATTCGAACTTTTCTATTATTGCTGTTTGGTGAATTCTTTTAATTCTGTTAATCTCTCCTTAACATGTTATCTTCCTATGGGATTTTGCCAAGCTCTTTTTTCTCTTTTGCCCCCGGCCTTTTATTGGAAGGCTGAAGCTTAAAAAGTTTTGAAATGGAGAAGAGCAAAATGGCAGTTGAAATAGGAATGAATGATTGAGGGGATAGACAACTGGCAAAGAAGCAGAGTGGGAACCAGTGGGATAGGGAGAAAAATAGATGAATTAAAGCAGGGAAATACTGGGACAGAGGAAGTCATAGTGGGTATGGAAGGCATGAAAGATTAAAAAGGTGGAGAGGTTTTTAGATAGTAAAACCCTTGGAATATACAGTCTTACAAACTTATCCAGACACTATATTAAAAAAAAAAACCCTCCAAACATCTGACCTTAAGAAGAATTTAAGTTTGTTATTTTAAAATGGTTCTTGCTAAAGAAAGAGCAGAACTGAGTGGTTTTGTACTTATTCTAAAGTGAGAGATTTAAATGCATTCTGCACCTCTTTCTTCTCCCCTTCCCTCCCTCCCAGCACAAGAAGAGAGCTACACTATGAACAACACATTGTTCAAAATTGTAAGAGCTACAATAACAATCTGTTTGAGGTACGGAAGGAAATAGGCATTCACATTCACAGCCTTTACCCAGTTGCCTCTGGTTGCTGAACAGCGAACATGAAAAATCAATCACCCACAAGTATGTGAGAATGATGTGAGTGCAAAGTAGCTCATTATCATAATTTTGAAGGACTTCTCACTAAACTGAAAAAAAAAGAGGTCCTCTTTTGTGTTGATTTGGGGGAAATGATCATGAAGCAGATCCTCAGCTGGCATAAACTGGTGTAACTCCATTGAACTTGATACTATAAAACTAATCACCCTATCTTCTAATATGCCCTCCAACACAGTGTTATATGGATATCACATCTGGGACAGACAAAAAATATTCTTTTTTGGAAATTGTTTGCTTAGTGTAAAAGCCTGAAATAACGAAAATATGGCCTATAACACAAATACAGACCACAAAAAACTAAAAAGAGCTTTTTGGCCACCATCGTATTGAGATGTGACCCACAGAAACTGCAGATTCTGACATGCAATGATCCTTCATCTGAACAGCCATTAACAGGATAATGGCTTATATATACATATTAGGTGTGGCTCTCAAGAAGCTGCAAATAAGGCTCTCAATTAGGCGAAGTTTGAGAGCTCTTCCAAAAAGCCAGATATACTGTTGTATTGTGTTTGTTCAAGATTGTTAAAGATCATTATAGATAAAAATGCTCCTCTGCAATCTATACAGCATATATCTTTAAGGCAATTCTAATTCTCCTATTACTAATACCAATAGCAGAGCAATCTGGAAATTGGAACTTCAAGAGGAGTTTTAACAATTTTATTTTTGCTTCACTTTCTGTTTCAATTCATCACAAAAACTCAGCAGAACTTGAAGTGTCACCAGCCAAATTTTCACACTTTGAAATGGAACCAGATTTTTCATTTTTTACCAGATCTGGTTGGGAAAGAAGTGAAAGAAAGAGATCAGTCAAAATAAACATCTTAATTGTGCTTGAAATTGTATCCAAGATTCCTTGAAACATTTGTGTTAAAAAAGCTAGAAAGCCGAAGTTAGACCTGCATGTCAGATAGGTTAGGTGTAAGGACAGTTTCCATCAACTATTCTTAAGTCCAGAGGAAGTAGACCAAAGACCTGAGGTAAGTGGTGAAGTGGGATATCAGGAGGAAGCACAAGCAGGATAGTGAAAGAGTGGAGGGCTCCTGCCTCATACTGAGTAAGCAGGTGTGAAAGTAGAATGGATTATACTGTGGGAATAGAAAGGATTAAAGAAATGCTGTCTGTACCTTTAAGCAAAACTGTTGGAATGCTGCAATCCAGGTGTCAGGAATACAGACATTAACATAGAACAATTGCACCGTTTAAGGGCAATTGTGAAGTATTAGCCTTAGATCGATAAGAGTTAGTAAGGAATTAGGATATGCATTCTGTGCCCCAGGTGAATTTTACTGTTTTGCTTTCTTTGTCCCTTTGTCTAATTCCCGCTCTTTTATCTGTATAAATAAGACTGTTTGGGTCTTGCATGGCCACTCACATTATCTGGGTGTTATTGGCAGAGCGCTGCGCTAATAAAACAGAGTGGTCTGACAAATTGTGAGTCCTGATTCTAACTTTGACACAGGACAATCAGCAGGTTATCTTACGTGCCTATGCACAAATTTAAGAAGCCTGGGAAACAAGCAGGGAGAACTGGAAGTCCTGGCACAGTCAAGAAATTATGATGTGATTGAAATAAAGAGACTCAGTGGGATATCTCAAAATTGATTCCTTGAGGACTTACTCCATGATTTTTCCAGAGACTGAGGTGAGGCTGACTGGCATGTAGTTCCCCAGATCCACCTTCTTCCCTTTTTTAAAGATGGGCTCTACATTAGCCTTTTTCCAGTCATCCAGGACTGATTGCCTGATAGCCAGAAGTTTTCAGAGATAATGGCCAGTGGCTCTGCAGTCATATCCACCAACTCCTTTGGCACCCTTGGATGCAGTGCATCCAGCCCCACTGACTTGTGCTTGTCCAGCTTTTCTAAATAGTCCTGAACCACTTTTTTCTCCACAGAGGGCTAGTCACCTCCTCCTCATACTTTGCTCCCCAGTATAGCAGTCTGGGAGCTGACCTTGTTCATGAAGACAGAAGCAAAAAAAGCATTGAGTACATTATCTTTTTCCACCATCCTCTGTCATAGAGATCTTGAGGAAACTTTCCTGGAGGTAGTTTGCAATCCTCTGCCAAAGATTTCTGGGGAGCCCTGCCTTATGTTTTCCACCCCAGTAGGACATTTTCCCATGCCATTCAACAATTTATTTCAGCAGACACAATTGCAGCACACAAGCTGAAGCACAGGGATTCAGTTTGTGGCCAGACTTGTGTAGGAGCTGTTACCTTTCAGCCTCCATTACCCTTAAGAGTGAGGTATCAGCTAAAATCACCATGCCCTGTGGAAAACAGTGCTAGTATTCAGTTTAATTGCCCTACCTGCATATACTCATGCCTGTGAACTCCTTCTGCCCCCCTCCCCTCATTGTCCCAACACTTCCCCTCGGGCTGTACTCACCATGGCTGGTACTGCTGCACTCCTTTATGAATCCTAAGGAGAAGTGGGAATGTAATACTTGCAACTTGTGTGGATCAAGGGGAGTGAGTTCAGTATACCAAGTTTCCATGTATCTTGTGAATTCACTCGCAGTAATATCTCTATATATTGTATCTTTTGCAGCTGGAAATGTGGCCTTGATGGTTTCTCCATACACACCAGTGGAGCAGCTCTGCTAGATAAAGCTGTGAAGGAAGAGGACATGAGATGACATGTTCCAAAAGATCTGAAAAGCCTCTGGTGCTTTGGATACCAAGCACAGGGTTTGGAGGATCACCCTCATGGACATAATGGAGAGACATAGAGCAGAGAGAAGAAAAGCATAAGAAAAGGAGACAGACATGAAGCTGGAGATGTTAGCACTTCAAGTGGCACTTCAACACACATGCTGGAGACTCTTGTTGTCCTTTAGGCTCAACCGACCTGTGCTTGCCTCCCTCTGCATGCCATAGAGAGTCGCTTTCCAGGACTTTCCTACACATACACCCCTAACATTCCATTTGGCATCTGCGGTGCTACACTACACCTACCACTGCGCCATGGGGGAGAGTAGAGACAATCACAGCCACACATACAATGACTCGTGAGAGACACAGTTGATGACTGTATTTGTGAAATGGAAATGGCTGTTGTTTCCCCTTGAATGATTCTTTTCCCTGTTTTTATAAAGTTTCATTCAGTTTTAAATATGCTGGTTGAATGGGTTTGGAACAAAAGTCTATTTATGGAAATTTAATTAACCTTTATTAGTTCACAACATATATTGGCTGGGGCTGACATCATTCACAGATAATAACAATGGGTATATTTTCAATGTTATATTACTACACACACAGCATTCACTACAAGGTTCATACTGGGATGCAAAATCAATGCTAGGCACAGTATACTACAGCAACATACATTACTGTGGCTTACTATTAAAATGGTTTTTCAAAGCCTCCATGAGCTGTATAGCTCTTCATTGAGCTCTTCTTATAGCCCCGGTATCTGACTGCCCAAAATAAGCTGACAGCCATTCCACCTCCTCACTCCACCCCAGTGGAAACTTTTCCCCCTTTGCTTCACAGATATTATGCAGCACACAGCAAACAGCTATAACAATGGGGATATTTTTTTTACTGAGGTCTAATCTCATGCGTAGACAGCGCTAGCAGCCTTTCAAATGGCAAAAGGCACATTGACCTGTCATTCTGCATCTGCTGATCCAGTAGCTGAAGTGTTCCTTGCTGCTGTTGGCATGGCCAGTGCATGGCTTCATGAGCCATAGGAGCAAGGGGTACGTTGGGTCTCCAAGGATCAATATTGGCATTTCAACATCCCCAGTGGTAATCCTCCGGTCTGGAAAGAAAATCCCATCTCACAGCTTTCTGGATAGGCCTGTATTCTTAAAGAAGTATGTGCCATCTTCCCTGACCATTCCCCATTGATGTCATTAAAATGTTCCCGCTGATCTACCAATGATTGCAGGCCTATTGAAAAGTAACCCTTTTGTTGATGTGGCAAGGTGGTTTGGTGCCATCTATCACCCCATCTCAGATCAGCAACCCCACTGCTGCAAAACCATCCACTGTTTCCTGCACATTGACCAGAGTCATAGGCCTTCATAGCAGGACAATTAATGGCCTTGCACACTTGCATCACAGCAGCCCTCATGGTTGATTTCCCAAATCGAAATTGATTCCCAACTGATCAGTAGCAAACTGACATGACCAGCTTCGGCATAGTGATTGCCACTCGCTTCTCCACCATTAGTGTAGCTCTCATTTTGTCACTGCACTTTCAGGAATGTGGCCTTGTGCATCCAAAGGTTACTGCTCATCATCCCGTACCTGCATAATGATGCAATCCCACCAGCTAGTGCTTGTTTCTCAGGCCCAGAACCTGCACTCCAGCATCTGCAGCTGCTCTGTGAATAACAACAACAACTTTGAATTGTTTCTTTCTATGTTCCACCAGCAATCTAGCCATTAAGGAATTCTCATGTTCCCTGCAGCTCCTCTGGCAGGATCGGGTGTATTGTGCTCACAACACTCATCACATAAGCGCAGAGCTGTGCAGGATCGATGCTTCTCACAGAGATAGTGAATGTTTGGGTTTGCCAGACTTTTGAAAAGAGATGTAAAACATTAAGGAATGCCAATAAAATTATGGGATGGAGAAAACTACATAATTGCGTGTTCCCAATCACTCTTACGTAAGTTGTTTGCCTCCATGAGGAATCGCAAAACTTTCACAAAACACCCTGCACTAGACAATGGTGAGTTACACAGCGGGACAGCTACCTAAGATGCACTACTCTGCATCAATGCAAGCATTGTACTGTCAACACAAGGAACATAATATGGACATGCAAAAGCAATTTAATTAATCTGGCAGCTGTACATCAACTTAGGTCAACTTAATTTTGTAGTGTAGACTTCCCCTACATCTATGGGGAGGAGCAATTTCCTCATGTGGTTTGCATCGGCAGGGTTTAGGAGGATTTAAACCAGGGATGCAGAACCGTCCCTTGGGTACAGTGAATCGAGGCAACCAATTTGTGCCTCATGGTTGGGAGGCCCCATGGGGTGGTGCGATTGGCCAGCGTGGTTGTTCCCAGAAGTGATGGGTTGGTTTCGGCAGTGACAGATTCATCACTTCCACCCCAGATGTCCCGATTTTATAGGGAAAGTCCCGATTTTTTGGTCTTTTTCTTATATAGGCTCCTATTACCCCCCAATCCCATCCCGATTTTTCACACTTGCTGTCTGGTCACCCTAAAGTAGAGCAGCAAAAACATTGGAATATATGTGTTACATCAGAACACTAGTTCAGTTATGATACTACTTTAATTTTAAAAGAATCAATGAAACTTTTCACTATGATGTCTCATTTCCACCCCTTAGCCTCCCAAAAATCATTTTTCTCTGATTCAATGGGATGATTCCTCAACCTTTGCTTCGGCAGCACAAAGCACTTGGAAGGCTGCCATAAGGGGACAGCCAAGGGATACTCAGACAAAAGAATCTTTGGGTGGCACAAATCCAGAATAGCCAGTTTTACATCCTTATCTAAACCTACGGGTGTGGTGGAGTGGTAAAGGGTGTTGGAGGAGTATGACATTCCACAAGCGCTTTCTTCAGTACAGAAGATATCGAAGCAGCATAATATAGAGCAGCCCTGCAAACCCAGAAAAGCTAAGAGTTAAATCCCATGTGTTTTAAAATAATTAAGTTTATACAATGCATTTCAGGTTCTGAATAGCACTGACAAATGACTCAAGCTCTTGTCATAGAATTGTAGGACTGGAACGGACCTTAAGAGGTCATCTAGTCCAATCCCCTGCACTCATAGCAGGACTATGTATTATCTAGACCAGAGGTTCCCAAACTTGGTTCGCGGCTTGTTCAGGGTAAGGCCCTGGCAGGCTGCAAGACACTTTGTTTATCTGAGCATCCGCAGGTACAGCCACTCACCGCTACCAGTGGCTTTGGTTTGCCATTCCTGGCCAGTGGGAGCTGCAGGAAGTGGCCTTTCCTGACAGGTGTTTATCTACCCTGATCTTAAAAATCTCCAACGAAGGAGATTCCACAACTCCTTAGGCAATTTATTCAA
Organism: Chelonoidis abingdonii; assembly: GCF_003597395.2. Classification (NCBI taxonomy): domain Eukaryota; kingdom Metazoa; phylum Chordata; order Testudines; family Testudinidae; genus Chelonoidis; species Chelonoidis abingdonii. The sequence goes on from NC_133773.1 coordinate 105,570,684, forward strand.
GTGCTTAACTATTCTGATAGTTAGGGAGTTTTTCCTAATGTCCAAACTAAACCAAACTTGCTGCAATTTAAGCCCATTGCTTCTTTTCCTACCCTTTCCTACCCTTTTCCTATACTCAGATATTAAGGAGAACAAGTGTAACAATCTTTTAAGTACTTGAAAATTATCTGTCCCCTCTCAGACTTCTCTTCTCCAGACTAAACAAATGCATTTTTTTTTCAGTCTTCCCTCACAGGTCAGGTTTTCTAGATCTTTAATAATTGTTTTGCTCTTCTATGGACTTTCTCCTATTTGTCCCCCAGAACTGAACACAGTAATCCAGTTGAAGTCTACTCAGTGCAGAGCAGAGTGGACTAATTACTTCTTGTGTCTTGCTTACAACACTCCTACTAATACATCCCAGAAAGATGTTTGTCTTTTTGCAAAAGTATTACACGGGTTGACTCATATTTAGCTAGTGATCCACTATGACCCCAGACCTCTTTCTGTAGTACTTCTTCCTAGGCATTCATTTCCCATTTTGTATGTGTCCAACTGATTGTTCCTTCCTAAAAGGACTATAATTAGCTTTTATCCTTACTGAATTTCATCCTATGTACTTCATACCATTTCTCCAGTTTGTCCAGATCCTTTTGAATTTTAATCCTATTCTCCAAAGCACTTGTGACCCGTCCCAGCTTGTATCCTCCACAAACTTTATAAATGTACCTTCTATGCCATTATAGAAATCATTGATGAAGATATTGAACAGAACCAAACCCAGAACTGATCCCTGCAGGACACCACTTGATATGCCCTTCCAGCTTGACTGTGAACCACTAATAACTATTCTCAAGGAACAGTTTTCCAACCAGTTATGCACCAACCATATAGGAGCTCCATCTTCCCTAGCTTGTTTATGAGAAGGTCATGCGAGACAGTATCAAAAGACTTACTATAGTCAAGATATACCACATCTTCTGCTTGGTCCCTCTCCACGAGGCTTGTTACCCTGTCAAAGAAAGCTAATAGGTGAGTTTGAAATGATTTGTTCTTGACAAATCCATGATAACTATTATTTATCACCTTATTATCTGCTAGGTGTTTGCAAACTGATTGCTTAATTATTTGCTCCATTGTCTTTCTGGGTACTGAAATTACAGAAGAGTTGTAGAATTCCCCTGGTTCTACTTATTTCCCTTTTTATAGATGGACACTGTATTTGCCCTTTTGCAGTCCTCTGGATTCTCTACTGACTTCCATGACTTTTCAGAGATAATCCCTAATGGCTCAGATATCTCCTCAGTCAACTTCTTGAGTATTCTAGAATGTATTTCATCACTCCCTGATGACTTGAAGACATCTTATTTGTCTAAATATTTTTTTAATTTATTCCTTCCCTATTTTAACCTCTTATCCTACTTCATTTTCCTTCTCATTCACTATGTTAGACATGCATGGTGAAAACCAAAAGAAAAAAGTCATTTAGCATTTCTGCTATTTCCACATTTTCTGTTATTTTTTTCCCCCCTTCAGACCTACCCTGTCCTTGGTCTTTCTTTTGCTTCCAATATATTTGCAGAATGTTTTATTTTTTATCATGGTTTATTGTATAATTAGAACCTTTCAATAAGATAGTAGTCTTGAGTAACAGTACATAGTTCTATATGTTATTACTTTACAAGTAGCCCTTATTCACTGGTATCAGAATTAAATTGTCACACAAAAGTTACTCAGAGAAAAGAGTACATAACTAACAAGAACTACACTAAACTAGTAGAGACAAATTGTTCCCACACAAAACTCTTTTATAGAATTACATGAGTGCCACTCACTAATCAATGTCAGGGGGAAGAAAAAAGATATTAAAAGTCAAAAGTGTCAACAAAGATACAATAGATTTTTTTTTTATTTGGGTGGTAAGGGATGACTTACATGAAAGCAATGCATATTGCCATTGTTTACTGTTCAGGGGCACAGAAAAATAAACATAATAAAAACAAATGAGTGTGTGTGTGTGTGTGTGTGTGTATATATAGAAAGCACAGATATAGACATGTCTATTGTGGCTTGAAGCCTTTTGTATCAGTGTAGATGAGCTATTCATTAAAACAAAAATGAGACATTTGTATTTTATTGGTGTCAGGTGTAGAATCTCACACTTAACTTCACTGATGCTTCCAAGTTTCAACAGAAACTCACAACTATCAGACTTCCATGAATGCACCACATAAGTTTAACATTCTGGAGATGTTCTTAGAGCCTTATATTTTACAGAAGTGACACGGAACACAAAGATGTCCATATTGAGAAACCCAGTATAAACATAACATACTAATATTAACACAAGCAGATCTTTATTGTAAAATATTAGTGCTGGCTACTGTGAGCTCCTTGCTCTTTATCTTTGGCATTTTTCTATACTGTTATACAGACTTTTTTCTCTTCTTTGATAGATATTTTTTTCAAGAAAGCAAGTATCATAGGATCAGATGCTCAACTAGTGTAAATGAGCATCTCAATTGACTTAATGGAGTCATGCAGATTTAGGAGTTTAGGAGCTTTCCTTATATAATCTTATTTTTTGTATATGTGTTTATATGTAATTTTGATGAAGAAACTAAATGTAATTAAAAAGAAAGGTACACCTCTTCTGAATATATAATTGAAATAGGCTCTCAGAAAATAATAACTAGGGGAGAATCACATCAAACAATTTAGTGACCTGAGGTAGTTCTTGGGTGGAAGGAATAGCTGATGTATTATTCTTAATCTAAGATGACTCATTTTATGGTCAGATCTTCGGCTAGTAAAAATCAGATTAGCTCCACCGAAACCATTTGCTTTTTAAATCAATGGAGCTACTCTGATTTATACCAGCTAAAGATATGGTCTTTAGTATTCACCAAAATGAGTTTAGTGACCTTGAAAACTGTGCCCACCATTTTTCATACCTGAGTTTTCAGTTTTTCTTAATATCTACATGGTTGTGCATAAACTGTATGTAGTGAGACACTAGTTCTGCACGAAACTGAAACATGAAAAATTGGAGGTAAAATACTAGAGGTTACTTTGAAGTCTTTTAAAATTTGTATCTTGAAAGCAAAGTTTCTCCCCAGCAGCTTTGGATATTCATCACATAGTAGAACTGTTTGCATTTCTTCTTGCCTTAATAATTTTGTCTCCCTTGTGTTCTCAGCAATGCAGACCACAAATACCCAAATCCTTCCTGATTTCTTACCATTTGAGAGTTACTTTCTTCACTATAGGAGAAGAGGAACAAGACAAGTTTTGAATAGGAAATTCAGCATCAGGAGGCAGGATCATAGCAACAAGAGACATGCAGATCATGTCTTAACTGAGCACTAGGATAAATAAATCACTCCAGTAAAACAGGGACATACAGAGTAACCTCAGAGTTACTATTCCTGCTTGTGACTATTCCTGCCTTCCTGTCACAAAACATCTTCTGTAACATTGTGATGGTGTGTCCACCCCCATTGGATTGTAAGGGGTTAATGGAGCCCTAGGGAGGCTGTGCAGAAAGCAGCCAATAGGAGAGGGGCTGTGAGGAGCAGCCAGTCGGGACCAGGCAGGTCTATATAAGATATAAGTCCCCTCTGCACCCGCATTCATCACTGAGGAAGTGGCTGGACCGTTGGACTGACATACTGTCCTCTAGAAGTGGGAAGCACAGAGTGTGGCACAGCCATAGGGCTGTGTCCTGAAGAGGATGCTGTAGCCCTTGGAACAACATGGGTCCAGGCGCAGGCAATACACCACCAGGAGTCAGTGTACTGACCTGTGGTGCAAGATGACCAGCAGGAGGAGTTAGTGGGATGAGTCACAGATCATCACAAACATCTGTTAAGAGTATCTTTCGGTCCCTACTCTGTGTCAGTAATGACAGGGATCCACAACTGAATGAAAAATACAAGTTATATTGGCTGAGACTTGATTGCCAAGGCATGCTAATCTAGCCTTCAAATGTAGTGTATGTTTTCATATAGAGTTTAACTATTTTGTGGTGTCTTTGGAAGTGCAAAGAAAACTTAAGAACTTCTCCAAATGCATTCTGTGTTGTGGTTATTGCCTTTTAAAAATGCAATTGAATTTAAAGGTTATTCAAAATAAGTATCTATCTTATTAGTTTATAGAATTTTTTATTATTTGTCATGTGTTATCTGTTTCCATTACTAGAGTTTGTTCTTTTCTTTCTTTCTCAGGTGAGGAGAGGTAATAAATTATTCAGTAAAGTAAATAAGTAAAGTATGTTTATAAAGATCTTTCAGGAAGGTTTGACAGTCATGAGATCCTATTAGCATAGGTGTCATTTGGCATAAAATCAGTAGAATATCAGTGAATAAGAGTAATTATATTATTTGTTTGGCTTTCCACTTCTTTCTCAAGGCCTCATCCAACACCAATCAAAGGAAAGGTTCCTGTTCACTTGAATGGAAATTGGATCAAGCAATAAATGACTGTGAAGTGAATACGTAAGAGTTTATAGTCATTCATAATTTTAGTGACATAAATTTCAAGGCTCCTTTTTCTGAATAACAATAAATAACAATTTGCATAGATAGAGCCAGAAATTTACCTGCACAGGACCCAGAATTGGAGCCAGAGTTTCAAAAAAGCTTTGCTCCAGTTTAAACACCTAAATAAGGGCTGGAATTTGAAAAGTGCTCAGCACAGGACCTCCTATTTTGACTCTTATGGCCAGATAGTCAAAAGAACGCTGACCCGAATGTGCTGAGCTCTCTTAAAATTCTGGCCCTGACTGTGCACTTTTTTGAAAATCTGGCTCATAGCAAACCATTTCATGTAGTAATTTACACATGATTAATTAAGCATTCATTTATTAAACTACTGTTTCAGTTCAGACATGAGGATTTCTTAACAAGTGAGGAAATAACATTTGACATTGTTATTGGGGATAGTCAGTTGCAAAGAGTTTTTTTAATTTCATTTTTCTAAGGAATATTTGTTATTTCCAAAGAAAAATACTGTGCAATTCATTTTTTCTTCACTAACTTCACAAACTATATACATATAAATGTACATGACAACAAAGGTTTAAAAAAAAAGCGAAGAGGTGGACTGATATAGAGCCTCAAAATGTCGTTGGAAAGATTTCTATTGACTTCATTGGGTTTTGGATCAGGCCCGTAATGCAGTAGCTAAGCTAGTATTAAATGTTAAGCAGCAAACTCAAAGACACAATTTTAGTATCATTTAGGTTTACAAATTATAATGTATTTTGGAAGGCATTTTTATGTTAGTTGCATAATGAACATACTCTGAAGATGAATTTTGCTGGCTGATTCACTAAGCAGCATTGATGAAAGAACAAGAAGTTCTTCCCAGAGAAATAAAAAGTCCTGCTGGAGTTATTGTCAATGAGAAATTTAAAATGGAGAGGGAAACTAGAGAATTAAGAATACTCTAAAAATGGCATCATGGGAGAAGCTATTGGATGGAGAGTTAAATAAAGTATTGAAAATTAGTATATTATTTTTGTTCAAAAGAAATCATGTTAACCATATAGTATTAATCTGTGCTGTGCACATAAACATAGACTATTATGAACCATTTCATTAGAGGCAACAAAAGGGTGCCTTGAGGCTCTTCAGCATTGATACAATTAGATGAAACTTCATTATTCTTTAACGTGCTGTGTTTTCCATTAGGCGGCGATCAAAGAGAAAATACCAAAGGAGATCTGTAGGATGTAAGATTGATTACAGACTGATTCTGCAGTGCAATCACTAGTTGGTGCAATCTCAGCATGAATGGAATCCCCGGAGAGAAATTTGCTATCTGACAATACTACACTGAGGAGAAAAATCAAATGACTTTTAGAAAGTAGATTGGCTTGGGTTGCATTAAACAGGAAAGGATTATATCTCAGAGTGCCATCCATCCTGGCTTCCAAATGTGGTGCTTCTAAAAAACATTTCTTTTCCAGTTTCAGGTGTACATAAAACCCAAAGAACAGACCTATTCAGTTACTCAAATGAAGCTACAAGACACACATTTCCTCTTCTGTGTAATTATAAAACAAACAGAATCCCAGTCAATGGGCCTTCTGTTAGTATAGAATTTAAAATACATTTGTTCTTATATTTCTTAGCCTCCGTTTTTCTTTTTATATGAATACTTCTCCTCCTCAATCCTCCACAAACCACTGGGATTTCGTATTATAGTAGACAGATTGTATTAGAGGGATATTTTATAACTCCAACAGCTTTAAGCCAAGTTGTAGGGAGAAGAAGAGAAATGCCACTAGGCAGTGGTGTTGAAAGGCATTTGGCTAGTGGAGCAAGCATCCACTGAAGCTGCACGCATTTACACCAGCTAAGAAATTAGCCTATAATGTTCATCTAGCGCAACAATCAGCATAATGCCATCAGGAGTGTCAAAGAGGGCATACTCGTGAATGACGTTTGCTATAGTTATTGAACAGGTACAGCAAGTTCCCCCACCCAAAACAATCCTGTAGTCCTTTTCCAGTGTGCAGGAAGTGAGATCATGTCTCCTGTTGTCTTCTGGGGCACTGTGTGCTACAACTAGAGATATCAGCCCCCCTCCTCCTCCCTTGTATTCAGGGAATGCAGTAAGTCACATTATCAGGGAAGAGGAGAGAGGAGTGTTTCCTCAGCACTCCCTCTTTTCCACAGACTACGGGCAATGGGCTAGCCATTCTCTAGTGCATAATTTGAACTAACCAGACACACCTGCAAGGCTTGCAAGGCTTGCTCTGCCTGGACGGAGGAAGCTTATAAAGGGAAAGCCTACCACAGAATGGGGCAATAACTAGGGATAGATCAGTAAAGAGGGAGACACAGCTGTGCCTCAGACATAGCTGGTGACAGGAACAGATATGCAAAGAGGAAGACAGTCTCAGGCCTTGCCAACTCTCAGACTGTATGGACCATTTACAAAGCAGGGTTCTGAAAAAGTGAAGGACTAAAGAGGGACCCCAATCCTGACCAAGGTCACTAGAGTCCCAAAAGGGGTGACCAAGGGACAGCCTAATAAATTAACCAACTTCTTTTTAACTAGGATTCTCCCTGTCCCCAGGGAGGAAAAAGAATCTTTCATTTGTTTGTTTGTTTGGACCTCTTGAATGACACAAGCAGGGGAAGGACTCTGCAAGTGCCAAAGAAGGGAAGCAACACAAATCATGGTCTGGTGGGGACTCAAGGAGGCCCCCACCCACCACAATCCTCCAGGGATCCTAGTGGAGTAAATAGGGGGTTATCAACATATGGTGAGATTATATCATCTCTTTTCCCCCCAAATACAGAACACAAATCATTTTTGAACCCTTTTGCCTTTATTTTTGCATTAGTGCTAATTCTGCTATTTTCATCGTCATGATTCTTTTTTTTCCCTAATACACTTTTAAAAACTCCTTCTTATTACCCTTAACTCTGCTTCCCATAGATTTCCCCTTGTGTCCCTTTGCTTCTGTTATCAATTCCTTACAGTTCCTAACTTCTGATTTATATTCATTACTATCAGCTTCCCCTTTCTTTCATTTGCACACATGTATACAGACACTGAGAGAGAGAGAGAGAGCTGCATTTACCCATTGTGCTACCATTTCTGTGAAAGCTTTTTATATAAGCACTGCAAGGAAGAATATTGCATCCAGTCAAAATTGAAGGGGAAGTTGTTTATTTTGAATTGAAGCCAAAAAGGAAGTTTTGATAGTCGAAATGTTATTTAAAAGAGGAATACTCAATCTTTCAAAAAATGTGCCATGTGTTCTTAATGACCACAAAAGGTAAGGGCTTCTACTTACTTCTCAGTGAAATGATGGTACCTCCAAGAGCACAGTCTCACTACACCTGACTACCATGCTGCTGCACTGGTTCAACAGAAGACATGCTACCTACTGAATAACAGTACTTAATGCAGCATGAGATCTCATTGCCATGAATTGACCATGCTTTGCTTTAATGATATAATAATTCAGTGCCACAGATGGTATGGCTGTAAGCTATGCTAAAGATGCATAAATCATTCACACATGTTATACTCGCCGAACGATTGCTATGTTTGATTGATATGCATATGTTGGTTACCAATAAATTCTTATTAATATTGCTGTGGTATTTGCATTAATCTGCATTATGTACTATATAGTAGAGTGGGCAGGGAAAATAATTTTCCATTTTTCAGGAAAATCTGTGTTGTCAATTTTTCGTTTTGTTCCACATCTGACTGAAATTACGACATTGTATCATTTCAGTGGAAATTCCAGAATCCATTTTGGCACCTGCAAGCCTACTAGGAAGACTACTTTCTATCCAGGCGGCCCACCCACCAACCAGCCAGCCAGCCAGCAGTCAAGCCAACTTGCTAGGTAGCCAGCTGGGCACTGGGGAGATGGTCAGCAGGCAAGCCAGCAAGCTAGCTGAGCAGCAGGGGAAACATGGAACCCTCCTGCTGCTTAGCAATTCAGCAGGGCAATCAGTGTACCCGCCTGATAGGCACCCAGGAAGCCAAAGAGCAATTTGGAAATCCACCAGCTGGGGAGCTGGTCAGCCCTTCAGGCAGCAGACAAGCCAGGCAATTGAACTGCCAACCAGCTGTCCAGGATGCCTGCCTGCTTCCCATCAAAAGTTTTGATGATATTAAACACATTCTCAAAAACATTTTTATTTTTGCTAAATAGGCATTTTTCAATAGAAGAGTTTCATAAGATAAGAAAAGAAAAGAAAAGAAAAGACCAGATCTAGGCATATAGCACAGAGTACAAGGAATGTTGTGACTATCACTCTCATTTTATTTCCAACTGGCAATTGTAAACCATTTATTGGCAATCACTATTTATTCTTTCTTTGTGAGATTTCCAGGTATTTGAGAGTCATGGATGAATTCCTGTTCTATCATGAAGAGTCTGTTTTGGATTATATTTTCTAAGTAAATTTGCTTTTTCACAAGACATTTCTATTTTCTGCCTATCTTTTCAATCTCTCTGTCCTAATTAGTGCTTACAATCACTTCAAATTTAGTGTCATCTGGAAATGCACTTAATGCACTGTTTAATTTCCTTTTCTAGGTGATTAATAAAGAGGCTAAGGCTAGATCTAACACTGATCTCTTCAGTATCTCACTAGACAACTCCTTTGGCTTGACAAATTCTCCATTTACTATCATGTTAGTTAGGGTCCTTCAGACACTTTTCAATCATGTGACTATTCCTATCAAAGTCAATTTGGATCCCATTCCCCCCTTCAGTTGCTCCTTAAAAAAGCTTATTACTCATTATCTCAAAGATATTTAGTGATTTTTTTTTCATTCTTTCAGTATTTTTTCAACTATTTTACTGGGGAGAGAAATTACATTCGTAGGATGGTAATTACCAGCATCATTATTGTTTCCTTTTTTGAACATTAATACTATATTTGTTTTCCTCTAGTCTTTCAGTATCTTCCCAGTTTTTTTTTATAATTTAGGATATACATTATTTGGACCAGTTGACTTGTACATGTTCCTTTTGTTTATTAACAGTAGATATGGCTGAATTATATTCCTCAATGGATATTCAATACATTTTATGGAGTATTTGGTGAATAATTACAAATTATTTTTCCATTATTCAATCAACTTCAGTCAGCAGCTATTTCCCAAAGGTATCCTCACTTCTAAAATATCTAAAAACTCCATATCTGTTTTTCTTCTTTAATACAAATAAAAAATGTTCAGGATGTCTCTCATATTTGATTAATCACTTATTTAGACCCCTTCTTAATTTAGGCACTAAGTCAGCAAGGTATTTAAACATGTGCTTATCTTTATGTGATTAATCCAACCGACTTCACTTCTGGCACTACTTACATATTTCCAGTTATGCATGTGTTTAAATCTCTTGCTAAATTCGGACCTCAGAGGTTTTTCTCTCTAGTACTTCTTCCTTTCTAATACATAAAACATATCCCTGGGGGCAGCGGGGAGAGAGATAAGTAGTAAGTTCTTATATTACCCATAAACCCTAAAGCAAACATTGATTCATTGGCCCAAGTTTAAGATTGCCAATTTTGGTTCAATGTGTCCCTGGAGGTTTCATCACATGGCATAATCATTAATTAAAGATTAATCTTGAAATCCTGGAGATTCCAGGACAATCTTGGAGGGTTGGAAAACTTACCTATCTTATGTTTCTTTGTCCTGTGTTATTCATGAGGTCAGAGTATATGATCATAATCTTACCTTCTGGCCTTAAACTTTATGAAACTATAGATCATTAGATTATTATATATAGATATTGCTGGCTATCTTTTAGTGCATTTTAATTTTTAGGATTCACAGCAGCATTTTAAGTTCCTCACTGAAGACTCAACATGGTAAAAACTCCAGTTAAACTTACCTACCAAGATGCAATGACTAATCTGTTTAAATGTGTGTGTATCAGGATTACTTGAGTTCCTACCTTAGAATTTTACTAAATAGATTTGGTGGGCAACAGAAGCAGTTTGCTTGGTACATATTTAATGACAAATATATAAACATCTCTCACTTAAACAAATATCTGGATTCAAAATTCTACAAAATATATGCAAATAAAAAAATCACAAAATATTTGGGCATGCAGAATGCAAGGTGAGCTGAGGAAAACAGGAAATAAGATGCTCAGAGAGCACACAGCTCTATACATTTTTATATAAAACACTGTTATGTGCCTAGTTCTGCTGTATTAATTTAGACGGAATATATGGGCCCAAGAGGTTACCGTAACAGCCGCTGTTCAACATTAAACAGTTTTAAGCAAGGTTCAGGGTCTAGCACACAGAGACTTCAGCCTTCTTAGTTCTATGTCAAACACACCATTAAATCATGCCATTTTATTAATGATACTGAAAGGGAGTGAAAAACAATTCAAACAGTTGAAATGTAAAACACTAAAGCAAGTTTTCATTTTAACATCCGTTGTTCCCGTTTCTGTTAGCTGATGAGAGTTTTTAGAAGGAAAATCCCTGTGTTTGACAGTTTCTTACATGGTATAAAAGATAGTAAGTAATGTCCTTTTAGGAAGAAGAGAAGAACTGAGATGGGTTAGAGCTGTTGTTGTTGCTATTGTGAAGGTCCGATTTCATTTCCCTGAAGGCAAAACAAGACAAACATACACAAAAGGGGAAACAATAGAATAAGAAAGATAGAAAATGCAGGTTCTTTCTTTGGTGTTTCTTTTATTTTCATCCTCACTGCTGGAAAAATACCACAGCAACAGCACAAGGTCTTATCACTCTGAGACCTGACAAACTTGTACCAGCATCAGGCTGCTTAGGGCATTGCTTTTAGCCACCTTTCTGGCTTACAGCAGTGTTCAAAATATGTAGTCTTGGCTGGCTAAGCTAGACTTTGATTAGACAGAAGGAAAGGAAAAGGATAGGAAAGAGAAAAAGTCAGATGAGGAAGGAAAGGGACAAATTGAGGGGGTATGAAAGGAGGGGAACTGTCTCACATCCCAGGGGATGTTTGGGATTCATTTGGAGTCAGTAGAGGTGGCAATGTCATCTGGGTCCTTTTCTCTGGCCCAGTCTGATTTGGACATCGCTCAGCATCAAGAAGAAGGTCTGTGGTCCCAGCATATGGTGGGATTGTGCCATAGTGGCAAAGCTCACTGTCACTCTCACAGCCATTTTTTTGCCTCAATGTTTATTTCCTGAAGGACCCCAAAAGAGAGTAATGGGCGGAACAGCCCATTCCCTCATTATTTTGTCCACTAGTTAGACCTAGTTTCTCACAAACCAATTTTTTTCTTTAAATGTTGGTTTCACAATATTCGTGTTTACTCAATACAGTCTTAACACAGTCTTTGAGTTATATCAGTTAGGCTTTTTGTTTGGACTAATTCAGTCTGTCTCTCTTTCATGCCTTTTCCCATCCACATTTGTTGTTATAGATTATTGTGATATTTTATTAACTTTTCACAATTAAGCTCATAATTAAGGTAAATTTATAAATTTAATTATCACAAGAGCTACCTCTACAATTAATGTAGAGAGATAGGCAATGAGAATATGATCAACAAAAGCCAGCACATTAGAAGGCTACTCACCTAAGGTGGCCAACAGGAGATGCTGACAAAACTGATGAGTGCTAAGCCTCACCCCTCTCATAGAAATAGGTGCCTAAGACCAGTCTGCAGGGAAGCATCTTTCTCTGTTAGGGATTCATAATGGGGACCCCACTCCTGTAGTCAGATAGCCTAGGCACCTAATTCATTTATTGTAAGAATACAAAACAAAATGACCAGAGGAGGTGGTAGTACTGCTGCTCACCTTGTATCTTTTACCTCAGTGGTTGGTGCACTCACCTGGGATGTGGAATATCCATGGGTGGCGGGTACCATAGGCTGGGGGACGCTGTGCCTCCCCAAACAGCCTGGCATGGCCCCGCCAATGGTCTGCTCCCAGATCCCCATTCCTGCTTCCCACCTGCAGTGTGTGCAGCAGTGTGGCTCCAGTACCCATGTGTGGTGGCCCCGGAGCTCTGGGTCTGGGGAGTAGCCTCCCCCAGCCTTCAGTTCACAGACCACCCATGGGGATATCTTGATTCAATTCCTGCTTGTGCCTAATGAGGATACAGGATCTGAATAGGGGTTTACTACCTAATAGGAGAGGGGCTCTAATCATTGAGCTAAGGAATATTTGAATGTGTGTGTGGGGGGGAGGGCCCTTAGTCTCTCCTGTTGAAGTTGTAATACTTAAAGAATCATTGGCCAGAGAGAGAGAAAGAGAATGAATATAGAACCTGATGGTTTGGGTATCCATGGAGGAGGCCCTATGTCCAGTTCCACTGTGCCAATTAATTTTTGATTATTTATACATAGTGGAACAGCTTCAACAGGGAGATTGAAAGTATCCCACAGTTCAGTGCTTACAGTAGTCATCAATGAGGTTTTAGACCCCCTGTTCAAACCTTCTCTCCCTATAAGGTAGATTATGAAATTAAACCTGGGTATCATCCCATATGAGTGCTCAGACCACTGCACTAAAAGTTATAAGAGAGACAATACCTCATCCTCCAGCACCTAGATTTTGAATGGGACCTGATCCAATAGGCAGCCACTGAGTATGTCAACCAGATCGGGTCCCCTGTCAGTGATAAACAATCCTCTATCTACCTTCCTTTGCTTGTGGATCACTCTGGGGGTTAGGTGTCATATAGGCATCTGGATGCCTAGAGTGAGGCAGCAGAAAGCATAAGCATAAACTTAGACCCCTAGGGAACTTCTACAGCAAAAATTTAGTCACCAGTTGAACTCAGGGATTGGCACAGAATTCTATGGTGGCCAACCAGGAATTTTGTAATGTCTAAGTCTGGGACTTACATACGTAAGTACCTTTATGGATCTGGGCCTTGATCTCTCTCTACTTTAATTCTCTCTTTGTAAAATGGGGATAATGATACTTCCTTTCCTTGCAGGGCTGCTGTGAAGGCACATTCATATGCTCAGATATTATTGTGATGAAGGCTAAAGTATCTAGATAAGTAGTATCATTCTCCTGACACTTTCAGGGAGGAGTTTTCCATGGTATGTAAATGTGGGTACTTATAGAGATAGGCCCAAAGTAGAATCTGAAATCTTTGAGGAAAGAGGAGGAGTTGTTTGCATTCTGGATCCAATCATCTCTAAACAGTGTTTGTTTCTTGCATATACAAACGTTAATGCAAGTGTCAGGTGATGCAAGTGCAGAGAGTAATGATAGGAATGACAAGTTTCTTCATGCTTATTCAGAAGAGTCCTAGAATTAAATCCTGGTCTCGCTGAAATCAATAAGAGTCTTGCCATTAATTTTAGTGGAGCCAGAATTTCAACCCTGGTCCATCCCGTTGCCCTGACCCTTCACTACTTGGATAATCCCCCAATAAATAGCCCCCTCAGTATAATTTTTAAATCATCTAGCTTATGTCTTCCTTACTGCCTTGATAAATGTACTGTCCTCTAGTCTACAGAAACTTCTTCCCAAATATACCTTTCTAAGTGATTCTCTATGGCTCTTGATGGCAATCAGATATTTTGAGAAAGTAGCACATGATTTTGTTCTTCCACAAGCAAGAACTTTAGCGGGTTGTTGTAGACAGGCCTGTACTCCCCCTGGATCCAGAGGGATTAGCAATCAAAAGTACTCAGGAACAAGTATAAATACTCATGCTCCAATGATTCGGTTGAATTAGGGTATTCCATATTGCCATGTTTCTGTTATAAACACAAGCAGAAATTTAAAAAATCCCAAAGCCTAAAATTTGGATATTTTTTTCATACACGAGATCATTCACCGAGGAAGCTCTATTGTCAATGTTGATGCTTTATATAAAGTATGAGGGCCTGAAAATTTGTACACGTTTCTGTAAAGTACTGAACATGATATTCAGGAGCAGATCAAACTAGTAGACTTTAATGAATTTTTTCGTAGTGCATTGTCAATTCAATTCAGCCCCAACCTGTACATGTAAAGAATGGAGTCTCCAAGGAAGCAGGGTGAGATCAGCAAACTTACAGCCAAATCATGGTATAGAAAGGTCAGAGCTGTTCTGGGCATCGAGCAGTGGGGAAATCTGAATCACAGTTTCCTTCGCAGGCTGTTCCAGGGACAGCTGAACAATGCACTGCGCCTTGCTCAGGGCAGATTATATCATCACCATCTAGCTGTGAATTTTGAGACCCAAGGTCACCTTGAATATATCTCTAGGAGTAAAAGGCCACCTACATCTCATATCACCATTCCAAACAATTTTAAAATATCTTTAGCTGCAAATGATTGCTTTATTGTTACTTTTGTCAATGGAAGATACTTCTGTGTACTGAGGAGCTTTATGAAAGTCTCTACATTAACTCACTTTAGATTAATACAGCAGAAAGGAGAGTTGCCAAACTACATCTGACAAATTGAGACATGAGATTAGATTTGGAAAATATTACTGGGACACAAAATAATAAAGAATAAACAAGTTATTTCATGTTGCTACATGTTAAGATCTGGAACAAAGAACCTTTGATAGAAGCAAGAACCTTTGATAGAAGCAAATGGGATAGTGGGCCCGAGCTATATTGTTTATGTATATTAATAAGCTTTAGAGGCAGATTAACTTTCTTTTTTCAATATTTATTATTGTTTCATTTGCTTTGATATGATAGTAGCAAGCATTATAACAACTGGGTTGAAAGGTTGTCTTTTCTCTTTAATTTGCATAAGTAACTGTCATGTCCTCTGATATTACATTGTAACTTTGCATTGTACTATTCTCTAGTTAATCATAAATGACTGCTACTATTCCACCAACAGTAATAAAACTCAAGGACCACTTTTATCTCGGTTGATGATAGAACACCATTGTCCAAAAAGTAGATTGCTTTATTCCAGAATCAATTCTGTGACTATACCATCTCAGCACACCCCCTCACAGCAAGATCCAGCACTGAAGTATTCTGCCTTATTTTCCCCACAATATTTGTCAACCTACTCCCATATAGAAGTGTCTTGGCCCACCAGCCAAACCCCTTTAAAGAATTCCACCCCTTCCAGGTAACAGGGTCCTTTAGTCCAAATCCAAAACAATATCAACACAAAAGATTCTTCACCCCTACTTCCTCACAGACAAGCTTTCAGCAGCAATGTCCTGCCTCACCATAAGCTCCTGAGCTACAATCATGCCAACAATCCAGGTCAGGTCTATCCACCTCTCAAGGGCCTCTAGCAGGCCACAGTCATCAGCTACTTCCTAGATCAAGACCAGCTTCTTTCCATTTTCCTTCCTCAAATAGCTTTCAACAGCTGACTGTGCTCCTCAGTCAATGCACCTGCTTTCCTCTCCAGCCAGGACCCAGCTGTTGGGTTTTCCTCCTCTTAAATCCCACACCTTGGGATAGCAGGATGAGGAAAGGTGTGGGCTGACTGGCTTGTGGCAGCTTGGACTTTAAAGAAGCAGGCTGTTCTTTTACATCATCCTTTCCACTTTTGCTATAATATGCAAAATTTGAAACAATCAACAATAAAATATCTATAAAGCAGAAGGGGTTTTGAGTCACTGATCAGAAAATAATTTCTGTTCTATGAAAATGTTACATTTGGTAAATCTTTCTATCTGGGTTCCACTACCGTGCATACTGCCATGATTTCTGAGCAACATACCATACAGGAAGCTTTCAAGACAACGTGGATAAGTAGCTGAGCACTTACTCAACATTTGTTGAACAGAATGATTTCTGTCCAAGGCAAAACAAAATCTGTCTCTACCTCTTCTTCACTCCTAGGACATAACACAAATGGATGGCAGAATTACTACCTTATGACAGTTTTGAAACAGAAGTTATGCAAGGCATTGTCTACAGTACATAGGCTCTGCAAGGAACTGGCAGATCTTCCTATTGTATACACAATGTATGATGACAGGAGGAGGAGTTCTGCTGGCATAGTAATACCCAAAAGGCACTAAGTTTTTAATGTGTTGTGGGGTTCTTCCCCCAGATCTGCCCAGACCCTGCCCCCACTCCACTCTTTCCCCCTAAACCCCACTCCCGCCCTGCTTCTTCCCACCTTCAATACAACCCACCTCTTCCCCGCCTCTTCCTGCCCCCACTCCACTTCTTCCCTGCCCAGTTCCACCCCCTCCGACGAGTGTGCTGCACTCTCGCTCCTCTCCCCTTCCCGCTAGTTCCTCCTGACTTCGCAAAACAGCTGATCAGCAGCAGGCGATAGGTGCTGGGAGGGAGAGGGAAGTGCTGATTGGTGGGGCCTGCTGACAGGCAGGAGGTGCTGGGGGGAAGGGGAGGTTCTGGTAGGGGGGCTGCTGGTGGGTGCTCAGCACCCACCATTTTTTTACAGTGCATAGTCCAGCCCCAGACACCCACGGAGTCGGTGCCTATGGTAGCACCACCTCCCCAAATAGCATTAGCTATTCCAACAGAAGTCTTCTCGTGTCAGCATAGCAACAGCTACACTGGATTCTTTCCAGAATAGCTATGCCAGGTAGGCGTAAGGATTGATTTTTATATCCCCAACTGACAAAGCTATGCTGCGAAAACTTTGTAGCATAGACCTGGTGCAAATCTTAATAAAAAACATTTTTCATTAATATTCCCTCTCTCTCTCTCAAATGGTGGTTACACTATTAAAAGAGGAACATTTAACTTGTGATGAAGGGGAAAGAATACAAGCATGCAATCTAAGATAGGAATTTCATAAAAAATATCCAAATTAACCTTGGAATAAAAGGATTTCTTTTTTATCACCAGTTAAATGTCCCTCTTTGAATAGTGGTGTCAATTGTTTCATTAAGAGAGAGCGAGATTACTTTGTGATTTAATTCAGACTATTATATTAGTATCTATTTTCATATATAATGACTAGAGCTGGTAACAAATCATACCTCTTTCACGATTAAAAAAATAGTGTCTAATTCTTTTTAAAAAGGAAAATACAAATATTCATTGATTTGTTATTTATGTTTTGTGCTCTACCCTTTTCTTCCCCTCTTATCCCATGCCCCCATCCCTCGCCATTGGATCCAGTATCAGAATCAGGGTCTAATCTAGCTGCCTAAATATAGATTCAGATATACAACATAATACATCCAATTTGAAAATGTTGGTCATTGTCCAATAATTTTGACAATTATACTGAATTTGTACCCATGTTAACACTCCATAATTAAACTTGTTTTTGTCACAGGTATTATGAGTGGCATTTAGGGATATTTTTTTCCATAAAACGTCAAGGACGTTTTTAGTCTGCCTGATATTAGTAAAGACTCTTCTATGATTTTTTTTTAAATACTTGGCTCTTTTTTTAGTTTGTTTTCTTTTTGTACTTTTTAAACTATTCATAACAGCTATTAAACACTTTTCTAATGGAAAATGAACTTGATAGTTAAGCGACTGTGTGCCAGGCCTTGTTCTACTTTTTCCATAACAAACAACCTTACACAAAATGCACTATGACATTATGATTTAACATTTACATTGCAATGGCACCTAAAAGTCACAACCAGGTTGGATCCCATTGCATTAGGCACTGTAAGAAAAAACATCCTTGGCCCCCAAAGTTGACATTATAAAGGGCAACAGATAACAGGTGGACGAGACTGCGACTGGGTGAACTCACTGTTAGTGGCACTTCTTCCTGGCTTTCCTGAAGATTAGCTCCTGCAAGGCATTGCATGCTCCTTCAGCAATATTTCTCCTGCATCCTCTCACCATAAGCCACTCATGGGGAGATGGGGTATCAAAGTCTCTCCATACAAAATGGCACTTTTCCCTTTACTGCTCAAACCATGCCACCCCTTCAACGTCTGGTAGAGGACCTGGATCCTCCTCTACTCCTGAGTCCCAGGAAAGGTCTGACCTACCCCATGCTTGCTGCTTTTCCACTGAGCCTTGCCTACCTCTTTCACTCTCCCTCTTCTCTGGATTTGCCACCCCAAACTCCACAGTCCCAGGGAGTAGCTTAGCCTCCTTGCCTCTAGCCCCAGACACACCTCCCTTCTCCCAGGGAGTGACCGTAGACATCTTCCCTGAAGCCTCTTCTGTTACCAGCTTCCTGGCTTATATAACAGAATCTCTTCCTGCCCAACTGAGCTTCTTCTGATTAAATCCCTGCTCCCTGTCTTCTTCTATAGTGTTTGTGATTTTGTTTGTATTGCTAATAAAGTTTATAACAGGGGTAGGCAACCTATGGCACACGTGCCAAAGTCGGCACGCAAGCTGATTTTCAGTGGCACTCACACTGTACAGGTCCTGACCACTGGTCCCGGGGGGTCTGCATTTTAATTTAATTTTAAATGAAGCTTCTTAAACATTTTTAAAACCTTATTTACTTTACATACAACAATAGTTTAGTTATACATTATAGATTTATAGAAAGAGACCTTCTAAAAACATTAAAATGTATTACTGGCACGAGAAACCTTAAATTAGAGTAAATAAATGAAGACTCGGCAGACCACTTCTGAAAGGTTGCCGATACCTAGTTTATAACATTGCTTGTCAGAGAATGTGAAGTGGAGTGTTTCTTGTGGGATTCTTGGGATTCTCATTCTAATGACAACCTCATCACTGTGACTGATCAGGAGGCAGAACTCTCAGACCACTCCATGGTAGATAAAATAAATATCCCCTTATAGGTTAGGCTTCATGTATCTCTCTTGTCTATTTAGACTGTAAGCATTTCAGGGTAGGGACTGTTTAGTGCTCTGAGTTTGTATTGTGCCCAGCACAATGTAACCCCATTCTCAGCTCATAATGAACATGATTCAAGATCCTCAAAGTGCTCCTAAAACTGAAATCGTTATTGTGAAGTTTGTTGTATAAATTGTAATAGAAAGCAACAGCTTTCCTAATCAACGTGCATAAGTTCATTGATCCCAGTGATGTTTTCTTAGTATTTCTATATTACTTTAAATGTACAGAGAATTGTAAAAATAATGAGCTCCCTACTCTGAAGAACTGAAATCTAAAGGTTTTTATGAGACCAACACAGATCAATCAGAAGTGGCATGTGGTCTTATATTTAAAATGTTTCACTAAACAGCTGCATTTTCAGCTGATTTCAGAAGAGGAACTGTGGGACTTGGCCTACACTCAATGGGGGCTATTCCAAGCATTAAAAAAAACATGTGAAAGAAGGTATAAAGTCAGAAGTGGACAAAAAAGAAATGGAGAAATCATGTGAGAACGTTGGATACAGTATAAAAAAGGAAAAGAAGAAAATGAAGGCAGATACATAGGCATTCCTTATTATTGCAATTGTTTATTTTGGAATAAATCAAGTATTGTTTTTCTGCATGCAAGAGTTAATGTTACTTTTTTATTTATGTAGATTTGCACACTGACATCTTTAGGTAGAACTTACTATATGCATACAATGATCTATACTCCACTCCAACATAGTCTTTCCATAACATAACACTTTTCATCTACAGAGTTCTATGAACTATGAATTAAGCCTTATAATACCCTTGTGGATATTATAAATTATTATAATATATTTATACTGAGGCTCATACAGAAAAAAAAAAGAGACCTCAAATGTCTCCAAGCAAGTTAGTAGCAGAGTCAAGAACTGATATTGCTTTTTTCTCTAACCACTTCCTGACATTCCCTTTCTACGTAAATAGAGAAATTGAATCTACTATTTAAAGTCACAGGAATAAAACTACATTTGCAATGCTTATTTTGATTTGACGTATGGGTTCATGGTTATTTCTGGAACTAATTGGGATTCTAAACATCATGAGAAGGATGCTGAATTATGCTTGTCAAAAATGCAACTCTGACCCGCTAACAGCATTCATATAGGCACACAATGAGGATTTTTCTCTAAAACTTGGGTATAAAATGTGTAGTATAGCTTTTGAGGGGAAAAAATGTAAAAACAATGTGACCCAATTGCATAAAAATATCAACTTGTCCTTCAATGTTGCCCAAAAGTCAGTACCTAAGAGACCTCTAAGACATATTGGTAGAGCATTTTAGTGAAGACTAATGTAAACTGTTTTATATCTGATCATGTAAAAAAAGGAATGAAACATCTGCTAGACTATTCTCTCTTAAAATATGTAAATAAATGTTGATTTTGTTATTTACAATATAGTACCAACTTAGTAAAGAAGTATGTGTAGCATTTTGGTATAGCACAAATACATGTTATTAATTTTCAGAACAAACAGAAAAAAGTAGCAAATTGAGTTGTGAATATTTGATAGTTTTTGCTACCATTTGCATTTATTAGAGGAAGAAGTACTTGCTAATACAAATTCTACCTTGAACTTGTGTCAAAGTTAGACTCAGGACTCACAGTTTGTCAGACTACTCTGTTTTATTAGCACAGCGCTCTGCTAATACACCCAGATAATGTGAGCAGCCATGCAAGGCCTAAACAGTCTTATTTATACAGATAAAAGGGCAAGAACTTAACAAGATAACAAAGGAAGCAGAATCTGATAAGTTTACCTGGGCTAGGCATGCATATTTTATTTCCTTTCTAACTATTACCGATCTTCTGTTAATGTTTCGCCATTAGCACCATTGTTTATGCCTAATATTTCTTTTCCTGGCACCTGTATTTCAACATTTCTTATTTCTGCTTAAAGGTACATACAACATTTCTTTAATCCATTCTATTTTTACAATATAATTCATTCTACTTTCACACTTGATTGAGGGTGTATAATACTGAGCTAAGGAAACTTACTGGACTGTACCTGCATTAAGTTCAGCTGTCCCCCAGAGAGTGATCTTAAATTATTTATGTACATAGCAGTTCTCTTAAAAGCTTTGGTAAGCACATACTGGCGGTTTTACTCTTTCACTCCACTACCACCACCCCAGAAACTTATGTAATCATCTGTGGTGTTATGTCAATATCAGATGAAAGTAAAAGCCAGCAATAAAGTTTTAAGTAAGCTTAAATTGGGTTTAGAGTGTAAGCATTATCCGTGTTTCCAACTCTCAAAATGTTATCATAAATCTAGACATAGTTGATGATTTTCTTAAAGCTTTAGGAGTTGGAGTCAAGGGATTACTTAAGAAACTCATATTTTTCTTTTTTAGGTAAGCTTCTAGTCCTCATGGTTGTGAAAAAAAGCTTGAAAATGTGACCCAAATACATGTGAAAGTTTAGAGATCAGAAGGCAAAGAAAAAGAACCTCAAAATTATTATTATTATGAAACAAGTCCTCTGATTTTAAAGCTAATCTCATGATTTTTTTGAGGCCTTGAATTATGATTTTTGGATGCTTAGGATTGATAATAGTGTTGGCTTATGTTCAAACACATAAGTGTAGGGCAAGATTGCCCATGCCACTACCACCAGTCATTTGCCATCTTTGCTCACACTGAGTCATACTTTAACCCAGGAACAGCCTCATCCATTTCAAAGAGGTTACCAATGGAATATTGGTATTAATCAGCATGATTAAGGATGGTGAAACTGGCCCTAAATGAATCAGCTTGCATTTTAATTGAGAGTGATTCAAAATTGTGCTACCAATGGGTAAACTTAAAGAGAAACTTTAAAGTTAACATATATCTTTTACAGCTTCATGTTTCCTATTTACTCACACAGAGACAAGAATCATTTATACAGACCAGGCTAGTCTACATCAGCCTCAGTATGATGTTTACATTTTAAGTTAGTTGTTGTTGTTTGTTCTCTCAGTCATACATAGTGATCACGCATGTTTTAACTTTTGTTTGAACAATTATTACAGATTGTTATAAAGTCCAACAGCTCAATAACTTCCTGAAAACCCTGGCCTATAACCAAATACAATACTCAGTCATATAGTTTAAGGCCAGAAAGGACCACCAGATCTCTACTGTGTGATTCTATCTATTATAAAGACAATACCTATTTCTGTAACATACTTACCACATGTATTAACTGTTTATTACACTTTACTAAACAGATCTTAGAGATATACAATATGATCTACACATTTATCCCCAGTATCAGAATTCAGTCACATGGTAATTTAAATGAGAAAAGATACTTGAATGGTTTTCCCTCTTAAATTACCAATACACTCCAAAATACATGGTAAATACAGTGGAGTGGCTTTGCACCAAACTCTGAGTGAAAGTATTGTTAAAATCAGGGTAGCTGGCCACAGGAGAATCATCATTGGTGTTAAAGAACAGGTATAGTAGTTCCTGTATCCCTGCCCCTTTTGCTGCTGATGTAGGTCTGTTTGGCTGAAAAGGGAGTGGCCAGAGTTTTCACTACAGCATCTCCGGCTGTCATATTAGCCTTTTGGGGATATTGAAACTCTAAGAGATGTCTATATGGCATCTGGGAGCAAGCTCCCAGCATGGGACCATAGATTTGTGGTAATGGTGATCACACTAGCATTTTAAAAAGAGCCTGTGTAGACATTACCTTTAGAGATGGAGCTCAGGCTCTGAAGACCACCCCTCCGGCTTCAGAGTCTGAGCCACAATTTCTACACAACTATTTTTAGCGCACTAGCATGAGGATCACTAATACAAGTCCATGGAGCTGGACTGGGAGGCTTGCTCCCAAAGTCAGTGTAGATATACCTTAAGTGATGGCAGGAGATTGATCTGAAACACACGTGTCCCAGGATTTAAGTCAAAGCCACCTATGCACTTACCTATGCACCTCTGGCTCTGATCTATATAGTGAAGTTGGAAAGTAGTTGAGCCAGTATCTAGAATTAGAATTGACTGACACATGTGATTACATTGTTCTTGAATTAAGTCAGGCAAATATTTAATTCAAGAAAATTACAAAAGTTGCTATTCAAATTTAACAACTTTTTAACATACATTTTTCAGCCTTGAAGAATCAAGCTTGTACAATCTTGGTTTCACTCAAATGCAAAAGAAAAAATCAAAATAGTTTCAGTTCAGTATTTCTTTTTCACAGTGAAATAATATTACATACCCCTTGCGATCTCTTGACGATTATATTAGTGCTATTTTTTGTCATGGCAGTGTTTGTGTGGAAAGTCTTGACCTTGTTATGGTGAATAGGACAAAAGTAATAGAAATATTCTTTTAAAAATGTGAAAAAGTCAGAGTCAGTGTTTTATAAGTGATACAATCTTTATTTTTTCCATTTGTAATGACAATACAAATAGAGCATATATTATCATAACAATGATTGTAATTGAAGTAATTATTGACCATGGCTTACAAAAACCATTGATAGAAACTTTAGAAATACCAAAGATAAAGATAGAAAGAATACTTGTATGCTTTAAGCTTATCTCTGTAAATACATGAGAAGGGCTCAATTCCTCAGCCACAAGGTAACTCCTATTGAAGTTTTACACCTCATGGGGGAAGCTGGAACGACGTTATGAATGCATAGAAAATTAACACTCTCAAGGACAGTTAAACAAAGTGCCTGTTTTGTCACTATAATATTACCACTGAGCTCCTGGAGTAAAATCTGTGGCAAAACTCAACTGATTTCAATATGGCCAGTATTTCACCCTGATAACTACACCTATATCCTGCAAGTTGTTCCATGTAGGGAAGCCCCAGTAAACACATAGTGTCCCATTGATTTCTGTGAGGGTCTGCACTGGGGAGACATCTCCTGCATGGAACAGCTGGCAGGATCATGACCAAAACAGCTATTATATACAATAGAATGAAACTTTGTAGTACTGTAAGTGTCCCAGTAAATGTTCAACTCATGACCATTACATTCCCCACATATATTCTAATTCATTGATTCTTCTATCTTGATAAATCAATTAATGAAATGTATTCAATTTGAATTCTTAAAATTAAACACTTAAATCCATATTTAGGCACCTCAGTAAAAACAGAATGATTTGTCACTGAACTACACCAGTGAAAACCACACTACTTTTAATCAGATCATTAAATCCAGAATTAGGCGTTGCATTCAAATTTTAAAACATTGGTACAACTCTCTGTGGGCCTAATTCTGATCTCATAAACTTAGATGAGAATCACCAATATAACTGTGCACATGCCAATGGAGAATGAGACCAGATGGGCAAGGATCTTAGAACTCAGATGAGGAAGCCGAGAAGTGGAGACTGGCACCAGCTTGGTGAGAAAACTGGGAGAGGACCTGAGGAAAAGTGGAAGACAAGAAGGATCTGAGGGGATGGAGGAGAGAGAGGAATGGCATAAGGAGGTTCTGGAGGGGACATGTGTAGGAGGAGTCAGGCATGGAGGGAATAAGTACAGAAAACTGCTCTGGGAATGATTCAGGGTGGGTAGTGAAGGAAAGTGTCTGAAGAAACAATGTCTCATTTGTTGCAGAAGTTGAAAGATGTGTAGTGAATAGGCAGGGCATTTGCAGCAACATGATGTTCACATGGTTTAGGCAGTGGAATGTTGCCCTGGAGACTTGGAGTCTATCTCTGTCTCTGCTACTGAGTTTCTGTGTGTTACTGAGCAAGTCACTTAATTGAAATATTTCACAGGTGGCCATTAATGTGTGTTTCTCATTTTATAGATGACCAGTTTGAGACCCTAGGGCTGAGCACACAGATCTTCAAGCGAAACAAATGGGAGCTGTGCTTTGAATAGATAAAGTTCTGTACAGTGCTGTACTCTGAATAATCAGATCCTAGGCATCTCAAATTGGACACACAGCATTCGTGGACAATTTTGGGCCCTCTCTTTCTCTCTGTGCCTCAGTTACCCATCTGTAAAATGGGAATGATAATATCCCTCACCTCACAGGAGCCTTGTGCAAATTAATTAATTTCTGTAAAGCACTGATACTATAGTAATGGGCACCATAGAAATGTTCATGGGGAAATTAATAATTCTGTTGGAAGATCAGTGTGTGAATAGTGTGCAGTAAATAAGGCCCAGGGCCAGCCATTGTACACTGAGGATAAAAAAAAAAATGAATAGTGCTCATTTAATGAGTACCATCCATCTTGTACACGAATGAGGCTGAGGTCCTGTGGGAAAAATAGTATGTGATCATGTGAGTAAAAATGGTATTCAAATGCATATGCTCACGGGGGGCAAATTAAGGTTGCACAGCATCCTTAATTGCAGTATTTCCTAACTTCCGAATGCTTGATTATGCAGCTTTACTAATGTTCTTTTAACATAGCTTTTTTATGTGTAATATGCATGTAAAATAGCATACATCTGATCTTTTCCCTCTCTTTTAACCTTCTTGTGTTGCTTGTCTTCTAATATTTTATGGTCTTAAGGTAGGGACCATGTTTATTTCTAGGACCTTGATCCCACAAGTCTCTGCTTTAAATTAATGGAGCTCCAAATGAATTGCATGATTGGAGCTCCAACCATAACCAAGACAGCTGTATAACATTGTAATTAATAATAATTAAAAATATTGTATTTGTCAGTGCCTCAAAAGTATGTGGTTCCAGCTTTCATTGTCTACCAGACTTTCTTTGTTTTGCTGTAATCTAGTACAAATGATTAATTACATATTAATTAACTGTGATTCAGATTCTATTACTTTTCTGTTTTCCTTAGATATTATCACTACCATTGGATTTACGGTTTATGTGTCTTTAAAATGTCAAGTGATTTCCCTTCCCCCTTCCCCCACCACCCTTTTGGAACTAATTCTGCCCTTCATGGTTCATTTGTTAGCCTGTGACTAATCTCTGCAGTTTATGTCTGCTTTCCAGAAGATCATTTTGGGTACGGTATACCCCAAGGTGTCCTTGTTGAGACAGAATTGTTCCTCATCTGCATGCTGCCAGTGTCAGCTAGAGACCTGATTCTCAGGCAAAATTTGAGATTCCACGTGTATGCTAATAATACCCAGCTGCATTTTTCTTTAGAACCTTCCATCCCTGAAGTTCATCTAGTATTGTCTGGCTTTTTAGACAAGTTCAAAAGCTTGTCATTCACCAAAAGAACTTGGTCCAATAAAAGATATTATCTCACCCACCTTGTTTCTAAGATACTACATTTTGGATGACTTCCAATGTTCTGCAAGTGAACAATAAACATGGCAAAAACAGAGGCCATTTTAATTGTTTCTATAATGCATCATGGCTACATGATCTTTGTTTTATATAGATATATTATTTAAATTAGAAAACATATTATGGCTAATTATCTTTCAACTCTCTGACCTGGTCTACACTACGCGTTTAAATCTATTTAAAGAGCGTTAAATCGATTTAACGCTGTACCCGTCCACACTACAACGCCCTTTATATCGATATAAAGGGCTCTTTAAATCGATTTCTGTACTC
>NC_133773.1:105599002-105618249 GCF_003597395.2 Chelonoidis abingdonii
GTCTGCCAGGGCAATCCAGGGAAAAACGGCGCGAAAGGATTGTCAGCTGATGTTTTCCCAGAGGAAGGAATGACGGACAACATTTACCCAGAACCACCCGCAACAATAATGATTCAACCCAGAATTCCAAGGGGCGGGGGAGACTGTGGGAACTATGGGATAGCTACCGAAGAGCTACCCACAATGCAATGCTTCAGAAATCGACTTTAGCCTCGGACCATGGATGCACAATGCCAAATTACTGTGCCTAGTGTGGCCGCATGAAATCGAATTTATAATATCAGTTTTATAAAAGCGATTTTAGCTCATTCGATATTATCCCATAGTGTAGACGTGGCCTTTGATGTGTGCTGTTTCAAAGTCAGTCTTCTTATATTGGAGCTCTTGAGCCTAGCAAGGATATCTAAGGCTCATTTCTAGCCTATCACAAAGGGCATCTTTATCTAATCTGTAAAAGCATCATATTCCCTTAATTTGGTGCACCTGTTGATTGAATCCTTGTTCTGCATTTAGTATTACACCTAGGCTGTGATATTTTCATATCCTGATGGCTAGATTACACATTAAATATATTAGAAGTAGACGATAGTTGATCCAAAAATGTGTAACTCTGCTGATAAATAAATAAAGATTTGCTGAAAGGGTGTAGCAACAATTCCATCTGCATTATATTTTTCAACAAATACATCTCTTCTCTATCACTGTTTCATTGTTCTCTCTCTCACTTTCTCTAAAAGTATAGAGGGTACTAAATTTGAATCCCTTGAAAGCAACAACACTTGACAAAACTCAGTGTCATTTAACACTTTAAAAATCTGAACATAGTCTTTCTGTTTGGAATAGATGGTTTATGGTTTGTTCTTCACCCCAGGAAAAGATTAGCCATTCTTTGTACTGAAAATTCTTAACATTTAGAACTCTCTTTGTTCATACGTCATAAGGCAGTATCATATGTACATACAGGTGTATAAATATGAAAAGAATAGGCTAAACTCATTCTTGGTGTAACTCCACAGGAGTCAATGAATTACATCAGGGAGGTATTTGGCCCAATTATTTTAGATGAGAACAATCCAGTTCTTATTGCAGTCCTGATCTGGATTATCCCAGAATTCAGTTTGAATTCTTTTGTTTTGTTTTGGTACTACAGAGAAATATTGCTGAAGACTTCATTGATTTAAGCAAACTCTAATCTATTTCCTGATTAGCAGAGTGTATGATTCTCCCATGTAATATATAAACACTCTTTTGACTTGTCAAGCTCTACTATGAGATATATCTTAGTGGGATCTCAATTAATCCTATTATTAATGGTTGTTAATAAATATCTGTATTATGCTGAATGTTTGCCACTTTATTTTCAGTATTAGTAGAAGAAAGCCCATGTTGTGGCAACTGGGCCAAGCAATCCACCATCTGTGCTCTATATCTGTTTCATTTTTCCTTGGTGTTTCTTCTTCTAGCCTCTTTGAAGCCAGTGGGGGTATCTTTCTTTTCCAGCATTGCTTCGGGGAGTACTGGTAACAATGTGACTATATATCGGTACATATGGGAACTGTTTTCACTTCTGCCCAGTTTTGTAACGCTTGGAATTGGGTTTTTAAGTACTTGCAGCAGGCCTTCTCATGCATATCCCTGTTTACTATATCATTGAACACCATTGCAGGAAACATGCTATCAAAACACTGCAGCAGTGAGCATGCTAACACAGCACAAAGTAGCAAGTATTAGTGAACAGGAAAGCATAAAGAATGGCAGTAAAACCACAAAGGTATGTAGTACTTTGGGGCTTTTGTGGCCATATGCTGTGGTATAGTGAGCAAAGTTGCTCTTTGTATGTGTTCCCAGACGTTTATGCACAGATCTGCTTCCTGGCTCAATCACCTCTTTATTACCCCACAACACTTTTACTCCTACCTTCTCTGATCATCTGCCACATTCTATCTGCCACACAATCTTTGGACCTCAATATTCTATTTGGTTCTCATCAGGCCCAGAGATAATTAAACCTGGTGGCAGTCTAAACAAAAAGAGCTCTCAGCCATGCCTGTAGCTTTTTCCATTGCTTCACACTGAATCAGACAGGCTTCAACTGACACACAGACAATGAGAGTCCTGGAAGATTTGTGTTGATCTGTGCAGGTGGTGAATGAGAGGTGTTTGCTGCTGTGAGAGGCTCTCTGTGTTGGGATTATTGTTTGGGTTAGATCTGAAGAACTGTGGCACTTGGGGCAAGTAATTCACTATCTGTTCAGTCTTCCTCATACAATCAATGAAATGGTTACATGCAAATTAGCTGTTAAGTAAGGGTGGTGACTGGATGAGTTACCTCTAATATCACAATGGTCTAGGACTCATTGTATAACATAGATGCATGCCTGACTATAGCTGTATATCACAAGGATGTAATTAATAAAGTTAAAATTACTAAAAGCTTAAATACTGCATGGTAATATACTGAAAAACCCAGGAATGTTTCTGCCTGCTGATATTCGTTAAAAAAAAATTGCTCTCAACCATGCTTGTAGAGGCTTCCATTGCTTCACTCTATCCAGATATTTTCAGCTTCAGACTGACATTCCTGGAATGAATGTCTAAGGGTATTTTTACTACACTCTTTCACCTTTAGGTCAGAGATTTAAATCCAGTTTTATATGAAAGCTATTTATGCAATCATAACGAGCAAACAAGCAGTCTTAGCTCTGTCTTCAGTGGAAGAATGTCCACATCAGAAAAAAACACCCTCATAGCTGACACCAGCACCCAAGTTAGTAATCTCACTAAATGATGGAAGAGATTGACTGGGTTTGTAAAATGGATTGTTGTTTCACCTCAAATCAAAATTTCAGTATTTTGTGGGGAAGCTTGAATATTGTTGACCTCCTGTACTTATTATGTGGACAGATAGAAGATTTCACTCTACAGAACAATCAGCTGATCAACTTTCATACCCTTAGTTCCTTTGCAGCCCCTCCCTTCTGACTAAGCTGTTGATTGCTTGGGTAGTCTAGATTCCAGAATTGTATCTGTCTTTAACTGTGATTAAGAAGCCAGCATCTTTCATAAAGACTAAATTCATTTGCGAGAGAGAGAGAGAGAAATAGATAGACTTTTCAGAAATTACTAGTTGAATCACTCCCAATTAGTTTATTTAAACACTCATACCCCTTATGCTTTCCTTATCCCTCTCCTGATCTTGCCCTTGCCCTACCTCCTCCAGCTTCATTGCAGAGACAAGGAAGCTGTAGGACAAATGAGGCAAAACCTTCAGAAGCTGCAGACAGGGCCCCCTAGTCCCCAGGGGAGATGGAGCTGCTTCTCACTGCAGCTAGTTTTTTCTGGCAACATGGCAGGACCTGGCTGGGTGTCAAGAGTGGGGAGGGAATTGTGCTGGGAAGAGTACAGCAGCAGCTAGAGGAGGGCTATAGACCAAGGAGAGACTCCCAAAATATCAGGGATAAAACACACTCAATCCCTCAACATCTGTGCCCATTTGCAAGGGAGATGTCCTGGATGATCTATCTCAATAGTCTTTCCTTCCTCACTTCTGTGATCTGATATTTCCTTATCTGTTCCCCAGAGTGCAGTTGGTTTACTTTAGGGTTAAAGTTCTGGAACATGAGATGACTGATGAAGAGTCAGCTGAAGGTGAGGATTTGGACTTCCACTACTGAATGTTAACATCTCTGGGCACTGAGTAACTCAACCTTCCCTAAATAATGTCAAAAATATAGAAATACTCTCTGTCAACTTTGTTGGACAAAGTGCACTGCCCCAGTAAATGCTAGGGAAAGGAGGGCTATTCAACAAACTGTTGGTTTTGATTAGAAGAGGGAAAACTAACACTTCTTGGTGTATCTGAGCAAATGGTAATATTTGCATTAACTCTAGTCATTAGGTTTTGATGTGACTCTTTTGTAAAAAAAATATTCTTTGTTTACCATGGTATAAATAAATCTGACTTGTTCTATGTTATCCGGTAATTCTGTTTTGTAAAAAGGAACAGAAAAAAAATATTTAGCCTTGGTTTGAATGGTGCTATATAAGTATAAATTGAATAGGAAAAAGCTAAGCAATTATAATTATTCTAGCAAAGTTTGCATAAACGAATATTATGAAATTTGTTATAAAAAATGCAGACAACTCAACCAAAGTAAAGGCAAAGTCTACTGGTAAACTTCAGCTCTTGATATGCAGTGTAAAAACAAAGTAGGTTAACAGCTAAAACTCCTGAGAATGACTAATGGCAATGTCAGATCTATTTTAGAAGAAGATGTCACTATTTCCAAAGTATTCAGAAGCCCATGAAGCTTTTCATGGAAAGTGCACAAACAAAACCCGTGATCAAGGTCACCATTCATTGTGAACAATAAAACAACATAATGATACGGACTATAGGGAACGTCAAACATTTTATCAAGCAGGGAAAACGGAATTACTGGAGAGCAAGTGCACAAAAAATATCAAGAGGCTTGACTGAAAATTGCTGGTTGGGCACATTTTAAACATGAAATACTTCACTTTTGTATCCAAATATACATGAAGGAGGAGTGGGATATATCATACAAAGCAAAGTGCAACTATTACCTTCAAAACCAGTGATCAAGACTTATTTTGTTATGTAACCCTTTCATATGATTATATTTACTAATCAAGTATATGCAATCCTGCACAGCACCTTCAATCTGCATTAATAGCATGCACCGGAGGCTGAAACCTTAAGGCTAACAAAGATGTATAAAACATATCGCATCTCACAGAAGATAAACTGAAAATGTAAATACTAATGGAAGAGATCAAGTATCAGAGGGGTAGCCGTGTTAGTCTGGATCTGTAGAAAGCAACAAAGAGTCTTGTGACACCTCACAGACTAACAGATGTACTGGAGCATAAGCTTTGGTTGGTGAATACCCACTTCATCAGACCCATGTCTGATCACATGCATCTGACAAAGTGGGCATTCACCCACCAAAGCTTATGCTCCAATATGTCTGTTAATGAAAGAGATGACAAACATTGCATCAACTTTCATCCGACTTAGCTACAAGCAGAGCAAAGTTGAACACTTGTCAAAGGACCAGTAAATTATAAATTGTTTTACCTACAAACAGTAGACAGTTTCCACAACACCTTTAGTTAGAGACTGTATGGTCAGGTATTCTGTCTCTACGTTCATTCTGTTGAAACATAACTGAAGCTATGAAGTAAATTTAAAGCTATGAAGTAAATTTGAATATTCCTGAGTGGTTTATGAGAACACATATGGCTTTCAAATCAATGTCTATTTCTAATGACTTTTCACTAAAAGTAAGGGATTTATGTTTGAAATGCTTTAATTAAATACATTACAATATAAGTAAGTTATTAGACTACTACCATGGGTTTTGTATATTTTAATGGCTGTTCTTGAAATCAGGATGTGTGATAAGTGCTGCATTAAAGTGCATTAAAGGCCAAGTTCATATCTCATCACATTGCAGGATAAGAACTTGCAAAATGTAGTTTGATTCCTGGTACCAAGCCAAAAATCTCATAGTAAACATCCCAGTTTTGATGGAGTAGGTGAAAGTGAATTCCTTAGAGGATGAAAAACCTTAGATGCACTGTTGTCTGCTCAGTCATCTCATACTACTGGATAAATGGTCAACACTGACTGTTCTCTTTTTCTCTTTTCTTTTTTCTGTTGCAAAAATGACTGCTTGGCCCACTGTTGTCAGTGACCAATGAATATCACTGAGGATATTTGATCAAGAAGATGACATCAATAGAGAGTATATGCAAACTAAAATGACACATTCAGAACTGACTTAGATTAATATGTCAATTTAATATTCCACAAATAAATAAAGGTGAAATTTAATTATGGAAAAGTCAGGAATAAAACTGAGATGCAAAACTGATTATACCTAAATTTATGCATTTCCAGAGAGTGGGGAAAAAAACCTAATTAAATATTTCTGATTATGCAAAATGTTGAGATATTGAATAATACTTTAGAGGAAATAGAGATTAGAAGTATTGTCTGACTATTTGTCTTATGAAATTTGGAATACAGAAAAAATGTATTTTCCAAAAAGAGAAAAAAGGATGGGGAAAGAGGTACAACATAGAAGCAAAATGACCTGAGTGGTGATAATTTATTTGTATGCATTTACTGTTTATATTTATATGTACTTTTTATGAGAGTTGGGATTGGGGAAGTAGGAGTGCAGGTGGGATATATAAGTAGAATCAAGGGAATGAGGAAAGGAAGGAAGATAAAGGAGAGAAAAAGGATAAGAGGCAGTAAGGATGAAGATGGCCATGATGAAACTGGTAGTGGAAAGAGGATGCTAGATCAAACAACCAGTCAAAGAACTGGGGGCTATGAAAGTGTGAATGCAAAGAATACCAGGATGCCTAACTGGATCTGTCTCCATTCCAGTGCTACTGCTGCTCCCAGATATTGTTGAGGAAAACCTTGCTTGTCCCATTATCTTCCTCTGCCTTCAGGAGATCCTGCTTTTCTTCCAGAAGCTATGAGATGTAAGGGGCACTGCTGTGACCTAGTGCCACTAAATAAAGGGGGACCTTTCAGCACCTGAGTCAAAAGAGGAGCATGCACTGTCTTAGTCCTTCTCTGCCCTGCTGCTTTTTCTGCTCCTTTCAGCCACTAACCTGTGTGGAAAAGGTGGAATGAGCAGCCATTTAAAAGTACAGGGTGACATTTCTACTCCAATAGGTGATTCATAGACCATTATGAGTAGAACAGCAATGGTTCAGCATAAATAGATTTTCTTAAGAATGACTTTCACAAGACACTGAATGCAAACTAGACACATTGCATCCTTTCTGGAAGTTATAACAAACAGTGGTAAAAGTGAGTATGATAAACATGGACTTTTGGATACCCTAGTTCTATAGATTATTCACCATTACCTGTTTCAAAGGTTATTTGTGATTTCTTGTCTGCAACTAGAAAATCATTTTTTTTCCTTTCTTTTTCATACAGCAGCTGTGTATGTGACTTGCATTATATTTTGGATTTGTGGGCAGGGGGGACGACCAAAACAAATGACAGTACAATTCAACACCATCCCTTCTACTTAGTCACTGGGGTCATGCTATGTCCCTCATCATGCTCATAAATTCCTGGTGTTGTCAGATATAACCTGCTTCACCAGTTATCCAAATTACTTACAGATAGTTTGTTACATCTCTAGCATCATAGGAACATCTGTCACATTATGCCTCACAGAAGTTAACACCAACTAACATCTTTGCTTTCCAAATTTAAAAGACTTTGTTTGTAAATTTCTTAGCAATTAAAAGTTGATTCTGCCTCTCCAAACTCTGCCGAAATCCAGTTTGAATTCAATTTAACTTAATTCAGTTAAAAGAATAATCAGAAGTAGAATGTATTTATAGCCTAAAATGTTATGTACTTATAATTCCAACTAAATGAAAAAAAAGTCTGTTAAATCAAAGAACATCACAAAGAAGTATTACATTAGGAATCCCATCCCTCCCACACAATTTTCTATAAATTATTTCAGCTATCATGTTCAGTCATCTGAAAGATGCCAGGTAACCTCTCGATATAGGAGATGAATGTTTAATGTACCAGTTGTGTGTATGTTTGAAGAAAGTAGAGGACAGAGGGAGGCAGAGAGAATTGTCAGCTTTTATATGCACTTATAATACCCTTTCCAACATATGGTTGCTGCAGTGTGCTTTCGCAGTTTGCAGTCTGTTAGCCTGACAGTCAGCATATGCCAGTTCTCTCAACCCTTGAAGAGGAAATAGCCTTAATTTGAAATTAAAAAATCTTCTGAACTGATCAATAACCACCCTCTCATAATTTAAGTAGGTGTTGTGGTCTATCTTACATCAGATTTGACAGCAAGAGTATGGCTCAGGTTTTTAACATTGTTTTATTCAGTGGAGAGAAGGAATGAAGGCGCTTTCATAAAGTAAAAATAAGCTCTCTCTGCAAGTAAAAGTCATAAAACTGGCTTGTTGATGTGCCTCTAGCCCCAACTGCAGCAGCTCTAATATAGTGTCTTTATAACTGCAAAAAAAAAAAAAAAGTACTTACATGAAGTAGTCTGCTTCTGGGGCGTATCAGATCTATGCCACTGGCAACAGTGTAAATATATAATATCTGTAGTTGGTTTCATTAATTTATGAGCATTTTCATCTCTGCAGCCCAACCAATGTGTCACAGATTGAAGATCAAGTCTTATGTATTTTAATTTTTTTTACTTTACCATAGGCTTTACAGATCTCAAAGTTATATGATGGGAAGCATTACAAACAACAAAAAAATGAAACAATGTTAATGTTGAAGGTCTAATTCAAAGCTTCCAGAGCAAGATTTATAAAATGATAGAAATAAAAGATTGTCTTCCACTGTTGTCTGCTCCCAAGTCAGGGGTATTTCATAAACACTAAAAATTAGGTTGTGTGAAAAATTGCTGTAGAAGGAACAGTGAAGTGTTTAGGGTCTTAGTCTAAAGTTGGAGATCAACTCAAAGCCACAAAATCTCAATGGACCTTAAATGACCCTTTCACAACATCACTTACCTGCCCCCATGCTTCTCGTTCTCTTTCCTCTCAAGTTTTTTTCTGTACCCGTATTCACAATCAGATGTCTTCAGGGAAGTTCTACTCCTCCTATGTTGTCATGCTGGGTGCTCCGTTGGGGGCTTCCTTATACTTTTTTGAGTATGATAAGTTTCTACTTCTCACTCTCTAGAAACTTTTAAAGGCCAAGTAAAGCCATTCCTAGAACAATCTTTGAGAAGCCAAAAAACTAACTTGTCCCTGCAATAAAACATATTAAGTTGGGAAAACGGGTCCCACTTTTTAAACCACACTCATCTAACACAGGTAACACTCTACAATTTTTGTACAGGATAGATAGGGATCATTCCATACAAACTGAATCAGCAGCCGTGTTCTTTGCTAACCCCCATGAATCAAATGCCATTTATTTGATCTATAACTGAACTCAGAAGTGATTAAGCAGCCCTAAATGAATCAAGGCTAGAGTTCAGACCCATTCTGGTTATTATTTTTCATCTTAGTGTCACAAGATAACATTTTACAAAAAACATTAGAAGGAAAAATAAGAGCAAGGATGCAGTAAATCCATTACTAAATGAAGAGGGAAAGACAAAAACAGACAATAGGAGGGAAAGACAATAACAGAAATACGGCAATATCCAAAGTCCATCTCTTTTTTGTTACAGTTTTCACCAAAAACGTTAGCAGTGATTGAACAACTAACATAGTAAACATCAGTGTAAATGGGTTAGAATATGAAGCTAAAATAGGGAAAGAACAAGATAAGAATTACTTAGACAAGATAGATGTCTTCAAGTAGGCAGGGTCTGATAAATTCTAGAATACTTAAGGAACTGAATGAAGAGTTCTCTAAGCCATTAGTAATTATTTTTGAGAACTCATGGAGGATGGGAGACATCCCAAAGCACTGGAAAAGGGCATATATTGTATCTATCTATTAAAAAAAGGGGGAATAAGGGCAACCCTGGGAATTATAGACCAGTCATCTTAACGTCAGTGCCCGTAAAGATAATGGAGCAAATAATCAAGCAATTAATTTGTAAACACTTAGAAGATAACAAGAAGTAACAGTCAACTTAGGTTCGTCAAGAACAAATCACATCAAACCTAATATCCTTCTTTGACAGGGTAGCACGCCTTGTATATGAGGGAAAGCAGAAACTGTGAGATATCTCAAATTTAGTAAGGCTTCTCATAAATAATCTAGGGAGCTATAGTCTAGGTGAACCTACTATTAGTTGTGCATCCACCTGGTTGGAAAACCAAACTTAGAGAGTAGTTGTCAATGTTTCACAGTCAAGCTGGGAGGGTACATGGAGTGGGGTTCCTCAGGGATTTGTCCGGGGTCCAGTTCTGTTCAATATCTTCATAAATGATTTGAATAATGGCATAGAGTGTATACTCAAAGTTTCCAGATGATACCAAGCTCAGAGAGGTTGAAAACTCTTTGGAGGACAGGATTAGAATTTTAAATAATTTTGACGAATTAGAAAAAGGGTCTGAAATAATTACGATGAAATTCAATAAAGGACAAATGCAAAGTACTGCACATAGGGAGGAATAATCAGTTGCACAAATACAAAATGGAAAATTACTAAAGGGCTACTGCAGAAAAAGATCTGGAGTTGTAGGGGATCACAAACTAAATATGACTCGATAATTTAATACTGTTGCAAAAAAAGTGAACATCATTCTGGTATTTGTTAGCAGAAGTGTTGTAAGCAAGACATCAGAAATAATTCTTCCACTCTACTCAGCATTGATAAGGCATCAGCTAGGGCATTGTGTCCAGTTCTGGGCACCACACTTCAGGAAAGATGTTGACAAATTGGAGATATCCATACGAGAGCAACAAAAATAATGAAAAGTATAGAAAATAAGACCTAGTGGGAAAGACTGAAAAAATTGGGTTTGTTTAGTCTGGAAAGACTGAGGGGGGACATGATAAAAATTTTCAAGTACCTAAAAGATTGTTATAAAGAGGAGGGTGATAAATGGTTCTCCTTATCCAGTGAGGACAAGATAAGACAAGAACTAATGGGCTTACATTGCAGCAAGGGAAATTTAGGTTAGACATTAGGAAAAATTTCCTAAGAATGAGGGTAATACCCAAGTACTAGAACAAATTATCCAGAGAAGTTGTGGAATCTACATCACTGGAAATATTAAGAAAAGTTATACATACACCTATCAGGGATGGCCTAGATAATACTTAGTCCTTGAACTTGGGACTTCTGGATCTTAACAACCGTTGAGCCTCTACTGCCTGACCTAAAAGACTCACCTATTAAGAAAGGCTGTAGCAGGCTCTTCAACTTCTAGCTGACGTAGCCACCACTTGACAGGGATTGAGCACCTGTGGCTTACAGTCATTTTGTATACAATTTTGATTTTAACTTGTTATATATGTAAACGTATAGTTGTATTTACATGCATATGTTATATTTCTTGTGCTATGACAAATGCACAGCCATCCCATTATGCTGTCTGGCAAGGTATCAGTTTTAGAGTATTCACTTTTTGAAAACATTTTGGATTTAAAACCTAAATATAGTTCTATAAATAAAGAGCAAATGTTTAACTGCTTAATGTTAACAATGTTGAATTGTATTTAGATTGAACAGACTTTGTTTAGAAATTTTCCTAAAGAAGCAAAGGGTTCATGTTAAAAAGTTCCATAAGATTTGACGGTGTATCTTCAGTAGTAAGGAGACCCAGTAAAAGCTTGACAGCTATTAGAAAATATTGCTATTCTATAATAAAAAGCAAACCCTCTGATGGGCTATTTTAAAGCTTCTATTTCTGATTTTTCCATGTGAACAGATGCTGTTTTCTATCTAAAAAGTAGAATAGCATACTGAATACCTTAATCTGCAGCAAGGGAGATTTAGAAAGTTTTTTTTTCTAATAGCTAACCTAACTATAAGGGTAGTTAAATTCTGGAATAGGCTTCCAAGGGAGGTTGTTGAATTGCCATTGTTGGTGTTTTTTTAAGAACAGGCTGGAGAAACATCTGTCAGGGATGGTCTAGGTTTACTTGACCCTACCTCAGTGCAGAGGGATGAATTAGATGGCTGGAAGGTCCCTTCTAGCCCTACATTTTTATACTTTTATAATTAACAAGCACATGCACAGCTAATTTGGGTTTACTGTGCCACACCTTCAATTTTGTCTTAGAGCCTTAAATTTGGAAGTAGCAAACAGTGGATAATTAGGGTCACATCATCAGCTTGTGTAAATCAAGTCAATGGAGCTAAATTAATTTACATCAAGCTGAGATCTAGCCCTTAGAGTTTTATAATCAATTCCGCCCATCCCGCCATACAGTAAGCACTGACTTTGACTGTAGGGTCTGAGAGAGAAAAAGTTTGTGACTGATGCTTAATAGCCACACTGCTTAAAAGTGAGCAACCAATAGTATTAGGTGATACAATTGGAGGACTAATGAAAGTCTTTCTTCTGAGGTGACTGATTTGGCCTACAGTGTCACGCCAATAAAAGCACTTTGCTCGGTTTCGCTTTTTAATCTTTGAGATACTTGATGACATGCTGGCATCATAGAAATTTTCTAACTACTAATGGCCTGAACCATATTAATTCTGAATTAAAAGCTATGATATTCAGTATGCTACTCACAGTAGAATTATAGATGTTTTTTCTTGTTTTCCCCCCTACAGTCTAATTATGACTAAACACACTTCCTTGACAAGCTTTACAAACAGTAAAATTCCAAAGAAGCTTTGAGAATTGCAAGAGAGAAATTTGTTACCAGCTGGCAGAAAGTTTCAGTTAAAAGTTGTAAATCCAAGTGTGACAGGATACTATGAATTGCCAGAGACAGATTTTGCAAAAAATACAGATATAGATATTCAGACAAATACCTTCCTGATACAACTCAGTTGACAGCTGTCAAATTACATCAGGGATTAATTTAGCCCATTATCTATAGTTACGCTTTTGATTTAGGCAAAAGGGTGAGAGTCAGCTGTCTTCCTGCAAAGTATAGTAAAAGTCCACTTCTGTAACTATTTTGTAAACCAAAACTAAAGGCAAATCCACCATATACAATTCAAACAGTCAGTCAGGATCAAATATACACAAATGGAAAAAATA
Organism: Chelonoidis abingdonii; assembly: GCF_003597395.2. NCBI lineage: Eukaryota > Metazoa > Chordata > Testudines > Testudinidae > Chelonoidis > Chelonoidis abingdonii. The sequence goes on from NC_133773.1 coordinate 105,611,684, forward strand.
TGTTTTAAATAAAGTTATACGTAGATTGAGATTATATTAGTTTAAAATTTATAATGGGAAAATGATTAATAATTAATAATCAATAATTAATAATTATTGCTTTTCCAGTGCTACAGGAAAAGGACACACAGGAATAAATAGGAGTTGTGTGAGCATAAGCAACAGAAAAGGGGACATGCCAAATAAAAATGAAGAATGGCAATAGTATGTTTAATCCCTCTCCCCATGTAAAGGAGAAAGGGTTATGTTCATGACATACACACAGAGAAGTTAGATAAAAATAGAAATATTCTTCCTGGAATGTTGCAAAATAATGCTGCTTTTTTCCTCTTAGAATTCAGAACAATAACACAAACCAAACAGAGATACAACTACTCTCCCATCTTACTCTAGCTGGTTCTCTGCAAACTGACTCTACTAGGCCCAGATCACACACTTCCCTACAGAGTCCTCTAGCCTGTAAGGAGGGCCAGGAAAACCCTTGACATTGAAAGTGCTAGTTTGTAATTATAATACTTTTTTTAATATACAATAGGAAACTGTATGGCAAAAGCATAGGAGCATAGGATTAAGTTGCAGTAGACTGCTTTAACATATGTGTTTGCCGTGCTGTTCATTCTCCAGGTTTCATTGATACATGCTGAGCTATTGTCAGCAGCAATGCTGACTACATTAATTATATTCTAAGCTAAATATAATATGACTCAGAGGTGGAGGGTCCTCAAACATTGCTAGATCATCTGTCTATAACCAACAGAGTGGTAAACTGTCTTCTAAATGTATGACTACACTGGAATTAGACATCAACAGCTCGCCTAGGATCCTAGAAGTTTTGCTCCAGCCTGAGCCCAGATGTCTACACTGAAATTAAACAGCCCCACAGCCTGAACCTTGCAAGCCTGAGTCAGCTAGCGCGGGCTAGCTGTGGGTTTTTGATTGCGGTGTAGACATACCCTGAGTCACTGAGAAGATTCATTGTCAACCCAAACTCCAGCCAAGCACAAATCCCCTGGGAGAACAGATCCTTTCATTGCTGGGGACATGTTGATGTCTACACTAGCATCAGAATTGTTATCTGTGGGCACATAGTGTACTTCAGAGACCCTGGAGCAACGGGTAGGAGGCTCAAAGACTCACAGTTCTACCTATATCTGGCCTGGATCTTATGACAGATTTCTGTAGAACCCTTCTCCCAGCAGATATCATTACATTGATTCTGAGTGTATCTTTTGACTAATGGTTGCTTTCCTGTGCTCTTGTCCTCTGTGCATTTGGAACAATTACTTCAACACATAGCTAATCCTACATGGGCATGCTGTGTTCCATGAGCCACCACCCTTTACTTCCTGTACGCAAACAAATATCCACACTCTTAAAAAATTGTCTGTAGGTATAATGTAGATCCTTTTCTCTTCAGCTTTCAGCACTTCCTTCTCTTGACTGTAAATTTGTGTAATTGGGCCCCTCAACTTCTCAAAAGCCTTAGACAAAGTCCCTTATAGAAGGGTATTAAGGAAACTAAGTAGTTATGGGTGAGCAAAGTGTTGTCTTGCATTAGAAAGTGACTAAAATATAGATGCCAAAAGATGATCAATGTTCATCTTGGCCAAGATCCATATTAAGCACTATGTTGTTTAATACATTAATAAATTATCTTAAACAGGATATGAACAGATGACCCAAAATTTAGATAGCAAATAAAGAATATTGTGATGAATTCCAGAGGGACAAAAATTTCATGTTGAATATTCAGCAGGAGCCATATAAAATAATGGGGCCTAAATCAGCTGCAAGCACTCAAGAAAAAGATCTTGGAATCACTGTGGGTAGTTTTCTGAAAACATCCACTCAATGTGCAGTGGCAGTCAAAAAAGTGAACAAAATGTTGGGAATCATTAAGAAAGGAATAGATATTAAGACAGAAAATATCACATTGCCTCTATCCATATTGAATACTGTGTGCTGTTCTGGTCTCCCCATCTCAAACAAGATATATTGGAATTGGAAAAAGTACAGAAAAGGGCAACAAAAATGATTAGGGATAAGGAACAGCTTCTATATGAGGAGAGATTAATAAGACTGAGAATTTTCAGCTTGGAAAAGAGATGACTAAGAGGGGATATGATTGAGAGCTATAAAATCATGACTGGTGTGGAAGAAATATATAAGGAAGTGTGATTTACTCCTTCTCATAACACAAGAACTAGGAGTCAAAAAAAGAAATGAATAGGCAGCAGGTTTAAAACAAACAAAAGGAAGGATTTCTTCACACAACGCACTGTCAACCTGTGGAACTCTTTGTCAGAGGATGCTGTGAAGGTCAAAACTATAACAAGGTTAAAAAAAGAAATAGATAATTTCATGGAGCATATGTGAACCGAAAGCTTTTACCCAGGATGGGCAACGATGCAAAACCATGTTCTGAAGTGTCTCTAGCCTCTGTTTGCCAGAAGCTGGGATTGGCTACAGGAGTTGGATCATTTGATAATTACCTGTTCTTCTCACTCTCTTTGAAGATCCTGGCATTGGCAGGATACTAGGCTAAATGGACCACTGGTCTGACCCTGTCTGGCCATTCTTATGTTCAGGATGGCAGATGAAACTCAGAATTGATTATAAGATTTTCATTTTACTGTGCTTTGCTATGACTGTCCAATGCAGTGAGAAATCCCTACACATATCCCTAATAACAAAACAAACACATTAAATAATAGCATGGAACTACTAAGTGTGAATATTGGATAGTATAATCAAGATTTAAGTAATATTGTCAGTCTAGTAATAAAATCTGACAAGGAATTCTTTGTGAACAGATTGGCATACCTAATTGATTTTGATTTGTTAACATTAATTTGCAGTTTTTAGAAGGTACTAACCTCACCCCAAATTATGATCTTTTGTGTTTGGAATTAATTTATTTTATTTCTGATCTATTGGAAAAGAAGGTTAAGAAAAATTAAAATCTATTGCTCTGTGTGGAAAATATTTGTCTAGTTTTAATATCCAAATACTGTATATAACTTTGATGTGTTTTTTCCCCACATTTTCTGTATCGTTACTCCCAAATCTTTTAAACAAAATCTGTTTTCTGTCACTACATCCAATTTTCACTCTCCTGTAATTCTGAAAGTAGTAACTCTCAGTTCCATCCTACCTCAACTCTCTGATAGTCTTTCCCTGCAGTGATGGGCATATGGTCATGATATTCTAATTCACTTGTGAACATATTGTATTATTGAACATGAACGTAGTGATTTATAATAAAATCTGTTATACTCACTGGAATAGAGCAAACAGAAAAAAACCTATAAATGACTATTGATTATTCTGACCCGTTTGGCAATGGATGGTAGGTCTATACCCAGGGACTTGTCTAGACATATCCATCTGGGCATGTTTTCCTATATTATCTGAGATAGTACGAAGGTTACATTTGTGATCCTGGATGGTCAGTGCTTATTTCAGAGCTTCAATAGGATCCTCAGAAAGATGCTGGATGTTGTATTTTTGGTAGACATCTGGCTTGCAAGCAACAGCTTTCTAACATCCTCATTAGGAAACCAGATGTCTCTCCCTGCTCATCAATGGTTGAGGTCTTGGACAGATAGAAAACACCTTATGAAAGCATACTGAACCAAGAATTTGCTGATAACTATCCAGAGCTATGTGACCCGGCAAACCGCAGATCTAGGAACGAGCACTGATCCTCTGTCACTTGAATTACAAAACGCCATCTGAAAGTTACAGGATGGACATGCTGCTGGACCTGATGTTAGTCTACCTGAGTTGCTCAAACATGCATTGAAACCAGTGAGCATTAGCCTGCATCAGTTGTTCTGAAAGGTGTGGGTATCAGGTAAAGTAGTGGCAAAATGGAAAGATGGCATCATAGTGTCTCTATACAAGGTCAAAGGATCTCACCGCAAGTATAGGCAAATCTCTTTGTTATCGGTTCCTAAAATGTTCTTCACATGTGTTCTGCTTGGTAGGCTGCAACTGCTCGTTAAAAGACTTAGTTGTCCAGAACGATCAGGTTTTACTGTAGGGCAGTCAACAATGGACACTGTACTTGCCCTCCAGCTTCTGGCTGAGCTGCATGGAGAATTTAACTGCCTGCTTCATGTAGCATATATTCACATCAAAGCTGCATTTGATTTGGCTGAAAGGTCTGAACTTTCACTCTGTCTGAAAGGAGCTCATGTAAATCTGGTGCACAATCTTCACACCAGTACTTGTGAAAGAGTACACATTGGTTCACGGCTTTCACTGCATTTCTGCACAACTACAGATGTGCAGCAGAAATATATTTTTTCCTGGAATTATTCTGTTGAGCCATCAATTGCATATTAGGACTTACTTCAACATATGTTGGAATCCAGGCCAACCAACGAAAGCCATGCTGACTTGTTTGAAGAAAATTTGAAGAATTTCAGTCCCACCCCTGAGATCTCCAAAATGCTGCCCACACAGTAGGGTTAAATATCTCATGGCAGAAGACCAATGTCCAGAACCGCGAAGACAGGCCACCAGAATTCCCAGTGCTGAAGGTATTGAGTATTTTTGACAATGCTGATGAGTTCATTTACAGGCAGAGCTCAAACACTAGTAACAAACCAGATGATCTTCAGCAAACAGGTTTTGCCACCTCCTGCATGAAGTCCACATCTCGATTATGGATGCAAAAATTACCCTGTGAACATACCATGTTAACTGTGTGTCCACCATTGCTGGCAGAAAACAGGGATCCTGCAGTTCTGCAGTATTGTGATGAGCATTATGAACACAACCTAGCTGGTCCTGCAGTATTTCATGAGCTGCAGATCTGATGACGACAACACCATGGTATCTGCCCTGCTGTGTGCTATGGACAGAAACAATTCAAGTTTGCTGTTGGGATTCATAGAGCAGATGCACACAGTGGACTGTTGGTTCTGGGTTCGAGAAACAAGAAATGAGTAGTTGGATTGCACCATTATGAAGATTTGAGATGATGATCAGTGGCTGCAGAACTTTTGGATGCGCAAGTCACATTCTTGGAACTGTGTGAAGACTTCGCTCCTGCCCTCCATCTCCAGACCATCAGAATGAGAGTTGCCCCACTGCTGGAGAATCAAGTGGCAATCACAGTGTAGAAGCTGACAACACCAGACTGCCATAAATCAGTCATGAATCAGATTCAAGTTGCAGTGATGCAAGTGTACAGGACCATTAATCGCCTCCTACTATGAATGACTCTGACTCTTGGCAATGTTCATGGCATAGTTAATGATTCTATAGCAATGGGATTCCCCAACTGTGGTGGAGCAATAGATGGAACACATATCTCCATGTTGGCCCCAGACAATCTTGTGACAGAGTATATCAACAGAAAAGGCTACTTTTCTATGGTATTGCAAGTGCTGGTGGATCACTGGGGTTATTTTAGCATCATCAGTGCTGAGTGGTCAGGGAAAGACCATGACACACGCATTTTCAGAACACTGGCCTGTATATAAAGCTGCAAGCTAGGACTTTATTTCCAGACCAGAAGATTCCGTTTGGGGATGTTGAAATGCCCATAGTGATCCTTGGAGACCCAACCTACCCCTTGCTCCTGATCCTCAGGAAGACTTACACCTGTAACCTTGACTGCAGCAAGGAGCGCTTTAACAACAGATTGAGCAAATGAAAAATAATGGTTGAATCTGCCTTTTGCTGTTTAAAGGGGCACTGGTACTACCTTTTTGGCAGGTTAGACCTCAACGAGGAAAATATTCCCAAGGTCATAGCAGTGTGTTGTGCTCTGCATATTTGTGAAGCTAAGGGAGAGAAGTGTCTGCAGGAGTGGATTTACCTATGGGCTTTTATCTTCTGCTCACTTTGAATCTAGTTTAAAGCCTGCCTCACTAGGTTAGCCAGTCTGTACCCAAAGAGTTCAACAGATCAAAAACTTAACCTCCTTATGCCAGACCTTCAACCACTCTGGGGTCAGTAGTCCTTGTGTCAGAGGGGCTTTTGTACCCCATTGTTTGGCAACCAGTAGGGGCTCCCAGACAAGACCTCTGCTCTGGGTTCTAGCCTAAGGACCCTGTACTAAACTGATAAAGTCTGCTTCCTTTGACTCACTACTGCATTCTCAGGCTACTTCTCACCTTCATCTACCACCCTTTCCTTAAAGAAGGTCATTCTAGGGCTTTCTCCCTAGAGTCTCCAGCTTCTCATGACATTTCCTGCCAGCTTATGCAGAGTCCTCCTCACACTCCCTGGCAGCCATCCTGATTTGCTTGGTCTGTAGTTCTTGATGGCCTATGAAATCACTGCAGCTGAGGAGGTAGTTACTGTGCCTCTTAACTCCTTAGTGGATGTGACAGGATGGTGTTTAACACCCCATCATAGCTGGCCAAAATTATGGTTTTATGGAAAATGCACTTTCCACAGTGTAGGAATGACCTCGGGCCCAAAGGCCTGGATGCCTTATTATTGAGGCATTTTGTTTTTGTCTGCAAGCTGGGCACACCCGGTTTCTTATCACAGGAACTTGGCTTTCCTCCATCCTCCCCTGTACTTTCACACAGACGGCCCCGTTT
>NC_133773.1:105633079-105679051 GCF_003597395.2 Chelonoidis abingdonii
AAGACTGCTGTGTCTGCAGCTGGGGCTGTTTTTGCAGTTTGCTATGCTGTTGAGCTCATGATGGAAGATTTTTGTAAAGAATCTTGATTTGTGCTGTGCAATTGCGCATGTGTAATTTTAGATAATAAAAGAGGCAGGTGAACTCAGAAAAGCAGCTTTTTGCCTCCTCGGTTATCCCGCAAATTGGTGTCGAGTCTTTCCTTCTCTGCAGCATGAATTTTATCATTGGAAATTTTTATTTTTTGCTGAAATAAATGGGAAAAAAATCAAACCAAAGTATTGTTTCTTAGTTTGATATGATCTGGTATGATTTGGTATGACAGTTTGGTATATTTCAGTTTATTAAACTGACCCAAAATGTGTTTCATGTTAGTTCAGCTTTCAACTGTATTTTCCTTTAGTATCGCATTGCTTCATGGGAGTTGTAATTTGGTGTCTGAAGACCCCATTCCCTTTTAAGGGCCAGGCTCCCCTTCTGGACTACATCTGTCATGACGTATTGCATCACTCCCCCTGACGAAGCTGAATGCTGACAGTTACATCACTGCAGTGCTTAAGGTTTAGTTAGGCAATTTAAACACTATTGTTTGCTGTAAGAAATATTGATGACCCAAAAACAGTCAATGATGGAGAATATCTATGGTGCTGCAGACAGCTACTTGATTTTCAACATGACCACTGGAGCTGTTAAATGGGAAAAAATTAAATGTTTTGAAGTTCAAAGTTGTTTCCATTTAACAAAGGTTGAAATGGATTTTTCTTAGAAAAAAATTTGGAATATATTTTTGAGAGGTGTGGAATTTTTGTCACACCCCCTTTTACTTTGTTTTTGTTTGTTTTATTGGGTTTTTTGTTATTTGTGGTGGTTTGTTGGGTTTTTGGGAGGTGAGAGCTGTTTTCTGGGATGGGGAGGTGGTTGGGTTTATCAAAATAACTCTAATTATATAAGATACTCAACCCAAAATGTATTTAAAGGTTCCTGAAAATCATTGTGGTATATATACACACTCATATATATATCCACAAAAAACAACGTTATAGCGTTCCCACTCCCACAATGTTGTCATGCATCTCATCACTTTCAGTATTTTTTTCTTTAAACACCATTTCCTGGATCTTTATGTTTCTGGGGAATCTTTTAAAAAAAACATAAAACAAAACAAACCCAAATAATTAAACACAGTGTATTTCTGCCATCATGGTTAAAATCTTGAAAATGTGACTGCAAAGGATCAAATACTAAATGATAAATTAAAAAAGCAACAAACAACAACAGTATTTATTATTTTTCAAAGCATCATTTGTAAATCAGCCTCATGAGGGCTTTGTCGTTCTGAATCCTGCTTTTCGACCATTCAGAGATGATTATACCTACCCACCCTAAAAAGATATTATTGTGGCAGAAAATTCCCAGCCAGCTGTGAGGGGGGTATATGAAATCCATCCTGCCACAATCAGTTAAGATACAGTAACTATCTCCTCAGCTGCAGCTAATTGATTGGTTGTATATATATTTAGAACAGTGTTATTTCAGTTGTACTAAATATCAAGTGGCATGAAAGTGTGTCATGATATCTTTCCCCAATCTGAACCTTAGAGTCCAAAAAATTGGGGTACCAGCATGAATTTTTCTAAGCTTAATTACCAGCTTAGATCTGATAGGCTGCCACCATCCAAAAATATATAGTGTTTCGGGGCATTCTGGTCCCCCCAAAAACCTTCCCTGGGGACCCCAAGACCCAAATTCCTTGAGTCTCACAACAAAGGGGAATAAACCATTTCCCTTCCCCCTCCTTTCTTTCTCCCAGAGATCTTTCCCACCCTGGGTACACCAGAAGATACACATTTGCAAATAAAGAAAACCAATTAAAAAGACTAAAGCCACCTTTATCCTGATACTTACTAGAATTAGAACAGAAGAGATTGTTTTAGAAAGATTGGAGGAATCTGCTTACAACTGGTCCCTCTGAGACCCCAGCGAGAACAGCACACACAGAACAAAGAATACACACCCAAGCTTCCCTCCGCCCAGATTTGAAAGTATCTTGTTTTCTGATTGGTCCTCTGGTCAAGTGTTGCAGGTCTCTGTTTGTTAACCCTTTACAGGTGAAAGAGACATTAACCCTTAACTATCTGTTTATGACAAGGTGACTCCCAGGTATGTATTATTTTCCCTATGCATAATATAAGAGCCGTTTTAATTCCAAAATAGCAATCTAAATTCTATTCATATATCTGAAATTCAAGAACAACATCACATATTTAGTCATGTTTTCATGGTTGAGAGGGAAACACTGTAGTAAATTAGGTGTTTTCCTATCTCTTGCATCTTTGAATGAAATTCAGAACAAGGGTAGAAAATATTTAAAAAACCTCCACTTGGAGTTCTGTCTAAGTTTAAATCATTTCTGTTATCATTTCTCAGTATGCAATACAAAGTCTGTGATAATTCAACCATAACGTAACAACATTGCTACAGTGAAAATCAAGACACTCCGGGAGCCATTTTCCAAGAAAAGTACATAGCTGAATCTAATGGATTTGATACAAAAACAAAAGAACTGGCTGTTTCAAAGCAAGTAAGGTGGCCCACTTTGTAGGGAATGGTTTACCATAAAACACAGGAAAAAAAAAAAGCTGGATCTGGTGTAAAACTGGATTCTTTCTACCCTTTAAAACAATCAAATCATAAGAATGCTTCTTTTTTTTTTTTTTTTTTGCATCTCCGTGATACACTAAGTTTCAATACACTTTTTAAAAATCCTCAATAATTCTATGGAATGTGGAATACAGTTTAGATTCCTGAAATTAGCTGCTGTCTTTCAGGCTCAGCTCCTGCAATCAGATCCACCACAGGATCAAGATTGAATATGAATAGACCCTTGTAAAGAATGACTGTTAATGGTGAAATAACTTACATAGAAGTGTTGGTTTTGACTAAACCGGTTTACAACAAAATAAAAACATTATATTGCCCAAGACAGACATTCTTATGAATGAAAAAGAGACTTGGCCACTGATGCCAGTGAACAATTTGCAATTGACTTAACTGCACTAGGATTTAATCCTTGTTCAGTGGAAGACCAGATAGAAACAAATTTCACTTTTTTCTCATGGCTAGAAAGTTCATTGTATTACTCTGTGTGAATAGTTAAGATTCTTTCATCCATCATGTGCGCCTTATCTTTCAAAAGATGTAATATTATTAACAGATGCCAACAATCATTCATAGGTGTTCTTCAAACCCAGAGAAATCACCTAAACAATCATCATCTAAAAAGAAGATGTTCTGATCCCATCTACCACTCTGGTGTAAATAAAACTAAGGCTACGTCTAGACTACCTGCCGTATCGGCAGGTTAAAATTGATTGCTCGGGGATCGATATATCGTGTCTCATCTAGACACGATATATCGATCCTGAGCGCGCTTATATCGATTCCGGAACTCCACCAACCCCAACGGAGTTCCGGAATCGATAGGGGGAGACGCGGACATCAATCCTGCGTGGTGGGGACAGGCGAGTAATCTGATCTTAGATATTCGACTTCAGCTACGTTATTCACGTAGCTGAAGTTGCGTATCTAAGATCAATTTCCCCCCGTAGTGTAGACCAGCCCCAAGAATAGGAATGTTCCATTTCCCACTTCTCACAAAGGAAAAAAAGGTTTAAATATAGAAGCCCAGATCCTTCACTGTTGTAAGTCAGCATAACGCCACTGAAGACAATGGAAATACACTAATTTACATAAATGATGATCATGCCCATAATCTCCTATTGTCAATTGACAAAATATGAAAGACTGGTGTACCCATACTTTTTGTACAACATTAACAGTGTTGGTTTAGAAATCAAAGGTTAAACTGATGCAATTCTCTAGAGTGGTTCTATCAGTATATATTACTTTCATAAATTTACAAACATACCATATTTCTATAAGCACCTTCACTGGTTATAATTGCATCTATATAATTTTTTACTGATATAGTTAAAAAGGTACAAAAAGTATGTGTAGAGATGCCCAAAGTGAAAATATAAATATTTAGTCAAGAACAATTCTAAATAATAAGTGACACATGTACTGGGAGAGGTTGAAACAAATGACCTAATAGATCTCACCATCCCTGATTTCTAGTATTCTTCTTCACTTACCAACAGCATCTGTGGCAGAAAAGTGTTGCACCCTGAAGGGGGCAGAGAGGTATTTTCTTGTTACTTTGCTACTTCCTACAAATAGTATTGTACTTGGTTTCTGCACATAAGTCATTTTACATGCACACAGTAAGATACTTCTCAGCCTGATTAAGGGAATCAGAATCTACCCCTTAAAGATCTGCTGACAACCACTGAAAAACATTCCAGAGGGTTTAGAAACAAATTGCAGAAGTCAGCTCTTTTCATTTTTCATTATTTTAAGGGCATTTAAATAAAAATTGCATCTTTGCTCATCTACCCCAATTGCTTATTCTTAATCCACATTTTAATAAATAACCCACTTTGTGATATTAGTTACTCGGTTTCTATGAAAGTAGTTATGATGGCACAAAGAGAGGATTTTTACTTTAGTTGGTGTATAAGCATTAGAAGATACCATTTCTCAATGCCTGCTCCTACTTCCACTGAAATCAAGAGTAAAATTCCTACTGTATGTGTAAAATAAGGTTGTGGCCTTAAATAAAGGAGTTCCTACTTTTAAGAACTTTGGAGAAGAGAAGCAGGAAAATTATCATCATTTATCTGAAAGTGGAATGTCACAAAGGGACTGTTTAGTTTTATGGTTTGGATAGAGCAAAAGAGATGAGATGAGGAAGCAAAATAAGATGAGGGTCAGAGCAGGAGCCTGCAGGTGACAAAAATATAAGTTTAGCTTGGTTCAGAAGGCACAGAGGAGCCAGTGAGTAAATATTAAGTGTAGCTAAGCCTGGCTAGAGTGATGGACATGATAAATGATTTGGGTGCAACATTACAAATCCATTGAAGGCTCTGGCAGCAGATGGGGCAAGAATGCTAGAGATGAGATGGACACAGTAGTTGAGTCTAGAGATGAATAGGAGTTGAACAAGGAGTTTTTTAGAAGGAGTGAAGAGGAATGAGAGGATTTGCTTCTAAAGAATTCTCTTTAGTCAATGAGATGCTGGTCAATGAATGCTAGTTTTGTTACTTTTGGGTTTAACTCTCAAGGACAAATTAATACTGGTGCAATTCCAGCAGTCTACAGATTTCTGTGGCTCTACAGGGCCAACATGTCATATGACATGTAAAAGTCTACTGTCATTGGCCTTTACTTCAATATAGATGTACAAGTTGGGGAACTCTATCTTGCCTGTGTCTTTTATTCTTGGAATAGCATCTTTTGGTATATAGATCCCCTCCCCCATTTCTATAAGCAAACTAGCAAAGAACTTATTATCCCGACATCATTGTTAGATATGGGGATAACTGGGGAATGTCTTTTGAAAAGATTCTCAATTCTGATACACAGAAGAATACCTGGTCTTATTTAGTTGAACCTTCAGAAAGTTTCAAATTTTAAAAAAGCTAAAGAAATAAAAGTATGCCAATTTTCAATATCCAACCAGTGATTCATAATCATGTAATTCGTGAAAATTTGAAAATGGTGATTAGAAAAGTGTTATTTCTTCTGGTATAAGGAATAGTCTACATTTAATACCAGACATCCTTTGGATATCACAGCATCAATGTACATTTTCACAGCTGTGACAGAATGTTGCAATTTCTAAAGGTAGCTAATGCCACTAAAAGTGAGGTACATTTCCATGCTATGATGATCATACCAGTACTGGTGGAGCATCAGCCTTTTAAATATATTTTAGAACAGAAAAATCTAGGAAAGGTCTCTAAATTTTGTCAGGTTGTATATTTCAGGAAAGAAGTGCCCAAGGATCATGTTTATAGCAGCTGATATTGAAAGCCGGCAGAACAGTCATTTAAATGTCTTAGTTTCTTTCATCTCAAATGATTCCAAAACACTTTACAAAGTAACAAATGGGTGCACCACCTGTAACTGGGATAATTAGCTTATATGGCAATACTGTCATATGGACGAAGAATAATTTAAACATTATAAAGAGCAGTGTTAAGCTGAGGGAGCTGTTTAAAGAACCACAGGGATGGGAGTTTGGATCCATCTTCATAGATTCTAAGGCAAAATTGAACCATTGTGATCACCCAGTCGGAACTGTAGAGTACAGCTTCAGAAATTCCCCAAAGTAGTTCATAGAGAATATATTTTAGAAAAATTACCAATCTTCATTTAAATGTAGTCAAATGATGGACAATCCGTCATGACCCTTAGTAAATTGTTCCAATGGTTAATAACTGTCTTTGTTAAAATATGTCTTGTATCATGTATGAATTTGTCTAGCTTCAGCTTCTAGCTATTGGATTCTGTTAAACATTTCTCTGTTAGACTGAAGTGTCCATTATTAAATATTTGTTCCCCAGGTAGGTACTTATAGACTACATCAAGTCATCCCTTAACTTTCTCTTCATTATACTAAGTAGGCTTAAGGAGCTCAGTCACTATAAGGCATGTTTTCTGATTTTTTAATCATTCTCATGTCTCTTCTCTGAATTCCTTTTCAATTTTTCAACATCCATCTTGAATTGCAGGTACCAGAACTGGACATAGTATCCCAGCAATGGTTGCAACAGTGCTAAATACAGAGGTGAAGTAGCTCCTCTATTCCTACTTCAGATTCCCGTTTATCCATACCAGGATCATATTACTTTTATGGTCTCAGTGTTTGTCTGGGCATACCACAAGAAGGACAAGAGACTTGTTATGGGTTTTAATCAGGCAGCAACTTTATTATATAGATGTCTGGGACTACCTGGAAGATAAAGTGTACAGTGCAGGCAAATCCGTGCTTATTTAAATCAATTCTCTGAGGCTTTCACCAGCCCCCCTTTGTTTCCATCAAGGTCCCCCAGCTGACCCATAGCTTGGACCTTATCATCCACCAGCCTCATAAGAGGGTTAAGAAGGGCTATGAGAATGGAGGGGGTTGGCTTCCTGCCATACCAATCATAGGAGTCCCCAAGCCCCCTCCCCCGTTTTGTTCCTTTATCCACGACCTCCTTTTAAGTCCTTTACCAGGCCATTTATCTGGTTACTGACTGCCCTCCCTATGGAGTACTTGCACTGAACATCCACCTAATATTGCAAAATAAGTTGTGACATATGGCCTACCACCTTTGCTATTCACCAGAAAAGATCCATCCTCACACCTTGTAATAAGCCTCTGTCCCAAATCTGGACCTTAGAGTCCAAAATCTGGGGGCTTAGCATGAAACTCCCCCAAGCTTATTACCAGCTTGGATCTGATCTCACTGCCTGCACCAATCAGGATTCAGAGCTCCTGCGATTAGGCTCCAGGTCTCCCCAAACCTTTCCCAGGGGGGACCCCCAAGACCCCCCCCCCCCCCCCCCCCCCCCCCCCCCCAGGAGTTCTGAGTCTTTACCGGCAAGGGAAATCCTTTCCTTCCCTTCCCCCTCCTACTCCCATCCACACTTTCCTCTCTGGGCTAACCTGATAGAGTTGATGCAATCTCTCTTTACATACACAATTGACCAAGAAAACCTGTCTCCTTCTTTTCACAAGAGAGACAAACCCCAAAATATTAAGGAAACCAGAGATGATCCTTATCTCTCTTTCCCCTAACCCACTCAACTCCGTGGTGTTGCTGGAGCTACCCTCCGTAGATCTAACACAAAGGAATCCCCTCCCCTTGCCCCTTAATCGTTACCAGAGAGACACTTCAACAAGTCTTAATAAAGAAACTTATATAAAAAGAAAAATATTACATAGAATCTCACTCCTGCATTAAGAGATCATACCGAGCTATTGCTTTAAGAAATAGGAATAAGCAGGATTCAAAAAATAGCCAATTTAAACCAGTCCAGCAAAGTAACAACATGTAAATACAATACCACATATCAACCATCGCTTCACTTATATGTACTCACAACTTTTAGTATAGCAGCAGGTTAGGAAGGAAAGCTTGAGATGACAAAGCCAAAAACCTCCAGAGGTTCCCTCCCCTGCTTTGAAAAATCCGGTTTCCTGATTGGTCCTCTGGTCAGGTGTTTGGTTCCCTTTTCAGGTAAAAGAAACATTAACCCTTAGCTATCTATTTATGACACACCTGCTGTGAGGAAGGCGAAAAAAACACACTCCACTGAAGCCAATTCTGGTGGTGTGGGAAAAATTCCTTCCCAGGCCCTCATTAAAAGGGGTAACTAGCATAATGCCCACAGCAGGTTCTCACCCAGCCTGCCATTTGCCTCCACTAGGGGAGGGAGGATGGCTGTTGGCTTCCCCACTGCTTGGACATAGAGACTTGCCCCACCCAAGTTTTGTACCTTTATGCACATTCCTGGGGGTGGGGGTTGGTGAGTTACCACTGCAAAGCACCTTTTGCAGCAGTTTGTGACCTTTCTCATTCCTCCCCAACTCAACCACAAAGCAGAGCTGCCCTTCTCTGCGTAAGTCCAGCCAAATTCTGTCGCACCTTTAGTTGTGGTGCAGTCATTCTCCCATTGGCGGTGGTGACCAAAGTAAGTCAGTGCAACTCCATGGGGTTTTCTTTATTCCTCACCTCTGGTTTTGATATTTAAAAACTGGGCTTCAGGGTAGGCCCAAGTAGTACTCTTCAGCCAAACAAAAGAAACAAACTCATAACACAAAAAGGGAACCATAACAACTTTCTCTGTCTCATATCCAGGGCATTGCCTTATTATGCTGTCTGCTTGGGGCCAGTTCTTCCTCGAACATCCATTAGATACAGAGGGCAGCAGCCTTCTGCCCAGGACAAGTCTTTTCTTCCTGCAGCCACTAACCCTGCTGAAGCTAATCTCTCATTTCTCCTCCACTTCCCAGTGCTGGTAGAGGATCCCAGTCCCTTCCTCTACTCTAGGTTGTTAAAATTTGAAGTGGCATAATACACTCAGCAGTGAGACAGAGTTAAGGATCAACCAGAATGAGTTGAAATATTGAAAACATAAGGAGTCAGAACTGATTCTGGATCTGAACTTTGTGGCTTAGGTCCCTCACTACTTGGCCATACACGGTAAAGGTTTTCATGTAATCAGCTGAATTTAGTGCTTATAGGAGTTTCTTGACCTGATTACATTCAGAAGGATTTGAAATGGCTGAAGAGCACAAGCATGCTGCATCTGGTAATGTAGCAAGAGTACAACCCAACACACCCTTGAACATGTGGACAACAGGTGCCAGTTTCTCACCTGGACGTTTTCAGGAAAATGTGATTTTCTTGATTTATGCTCCATTCCAAAGAGTTTCTCAGTGTTTCTACTTTCCAGTACTTTCTATCTTTATCCTTCGGTCTCATAATTTGATGGATTTAAAAGGGAGGGACATCATACCACAGGGAAAAATGAAAAGGTTTATCTATGAGGTTGGTTCTACTGAAGCTGTGACGTGTGTGGTCAACTTAAGGATCAGATGAATATTCAAGGGGAAAGGAGAGGGCAACATTTGGCTTTTGTATTAAGTACACACACACTTTAAGGACCCAAGCCACTGAATTAATAAGTGTTTTTCCATTGATTGACAGGTGTTTGATCATCCTCTCGATAAACATCAGAAAAGTTGCTTTTTCCTCAAGCAAACAAAACCTAACAAAACTCTTGAGACTTGTCCATCCCCAACCAAAGGCATATAAAACAGCTTTCAGTGGGGGATATTCCCAAAACAGGTAAAAGAGCCAGAGTTGCCGGTTCACTTCACAGTTCTCGTCCAGACAGTGATCGTGATTCAGTGCTTCTGTTCTGTATTACCTTATATTTCAGCAGCTTTGTATAAATTCCCCACAGGCTTAGCAGTGCAATTTTTGGCTGTTTTTCCTAGCCTTGTTCTTCATTGTGAGACTGGTAGGGGCATTCAGCCTTTTGATAAAGAGAGAAGCTAGCAGACAATTGTTATTGAGCTTGGGAGCTTTGAGTCACTTGTTTGCCAAAGGAAAGAACAGTTTGTTACATCTCTATTTTACACCCATTTCCAGACTGATTTTATAGCTTCATAATTGGAGTGCATTTAAAATTATATTCCTTTCTACATGTTGTCTTTTCAAGGTCAAAATTTCAAAAACCTGTGCTGCCATGGAATCTGCAAGGGTGGATCATGTACAGTTATAAATTAGAAATAAGAAATTTTATTTCTAAATGGCACAGTATTGCTTGTTCTCCATTCTATGGTACGTTTGTTGCTGACTATAAAAGGTATGTGCACAGGAGTTATTTAAAACTGGCATAAAGTATCTCCGCAATGAGCATTCTGACAGAAGAGTGCAGCTACACAGTTCTTACAAATTGTTATGTTTGCACAAACTGATTTGCAGAAACATTAGTACTCTCACTATGGATAAGATAAGATTGGATAACTGTTTCCATTCTTATCTCAGATTTCAATCACTTGTAACTATCTGAAACACTGATATTGTGAGCTGAATATTTCAAGGTTGGTGTCTATCTGAAGGAAAAATTTTGATAAAGTTTTCGACAAAATAATTAACCTTAAAATTAATATGGCAACCTCCTTTTGAACAGGGCTACAGCTGAAATAGAGACATAAAGCTGAAGTCTGGCAGTGAAATTAGCTCTAACTGAGAAGGGTCTTTGCTTTCTCCAGAGATTTTTTTTTAAAATTTGAATGAGGTGTGAACATTTGAAAAAAAATCACATATTGAATTTACAGTAGATTTTTTTTCATTAATATCATAAAGTGTGCACTAAGGAAAGAAGCGTTGCACATGTATGTATTCCTAATTGAACTTTGTAGTGAAAAGTCTCAAATATAAATATGATGTCCTGTCCTTTTAAATGTTGGATCACTCCCTCCTCCCGTGTGCAAAGCCTCACTTTCATGTTGGTTTCATTTTTGCAGCCAGGATAATAAAGCAATCCTTGCAGACACTTGGACAGTTGTGCTTCTTTCAGCTCCCTTGGTATCTGTCCATCTCCTTCCCTGTTAGGTCCAAATATAACAGTAAGTCTAAACTGATGCTTGGGGTCCTTACTTCAGCCCTTATGATATTTCACTGTGAGGAACCATCCCCTAGTTGCACACTTTGTAAATATACACACATAGCATGTTGTAGTGCTTTGTACAGTACTATTCTGTTTATGCCATAGAAATAGAGGCCAGGAAAGTTATTTGGAAAAAAAATCACAACATAGTTAATTGTACTTACTGCAGATTAAGTACAACAACACAGAGTAATAGTGCAAAGAAGCAATGTGGTTCAGTGGATATAGTACCCAACTGGGGCTTAGAAGACCTTGTTTTTATTCCCAGCTCTGTGACAGTCCTTTCACTTCTTTCTGCCTCTGTTCTCCCTCCCATACATAGCCTTAATAAACAATACAGACAAAGGACCAGATTTTAAAAGTTATTTAAAGTATTGCTGCACTCAGCATTGCAACACCTAACTGGTTCATGAGCCTAAAACTAATTTTCAAAAGAGATCCAGTCACTTAAATATCTAATTCCCATCAACTGTTCATGGAATTTTAGACTCCTGAAGTGCCGAAATCCCTTTTGAAAATTAGATTTAGGTGCCTAAATCTGTTAGGTGTTGCAATGCTGAGTGCAGTAATATTTTAAAAACTCTTTAAAAAATCTGGGCCTCAGACAATGACAATAAAAATAGATTATAGAAAATATTGAATTATTTGAAAGATCATTTGTAATTGTGCAATTAAAGACTATAGACCAAGTTCCATCCTAGATGGAACATGCAACATTCCTTTTGACTTTATTTATTTTACTGGAGTAAATGTTATTGGCCTGACTTTCAACTGGATTTGAGCCTAGCCTTTAATTTTGTGCCAAGCACTCCTTCCTATTAAGTGCATCACAAAAGAGGGCTCTTGAGATACATAGTAGCCAAATTATTTCTTAGATACCACTCTTTTGTTTTTCTGCATGATCATGAATAAAGAGAAAAGTTTCCAGGTGGATTTTGATACACACAGAAATACAAACCATCAGACTGAATAGTCACTTACTCCAAAAGTAGTCCCAATGAGTTCCTTGAGACTGCTTGAAATATAGAAGGGAAAAATTCCTATACTACAAGTAGTCCCATGGCAGTAAATTGGACTACTTCTGGAGTGAGGAACTATTCAGAGTGAGCAAGGCCCTATATGTATGTATATCAAAATCCATCCAAAAACTTTGTTGATTCATGATCCCAGAAAGACAAAAAAACACTTTCTCCTCCTGTCGGGAATATAATTTGGCTAATAATAATTTGGCCTCAAGATCTGTCTTCTGTAGTTAATGGAAAAGAGCACTTTTCTTTTGACTGAGGTAAAGGGTCTTTTGTTTAAAAAAAAATGGATTGCTTCCTTTTTTTTAGCATTATTCCTTCTGTCTCTAGCTGCCCATAAAATTGTCATTCTTGGCCATGCTATTATGGTTCCTACTTCCCACTGGTTTAAAAGCCATTTCCATATAAATTAGGTCATTCTTTGCATTTAGTACCACAAGTACTGGAATCTCTTTTTCAGAGAATAGTTTCATCTCTTCCCTCTAGAAGCCTGGCAGTGAATGAGTTGACACTCTTCACTTGACTCTCCACCACTTCCATCCAATTTATTATCAATCTTGAGTGCACTAGTCTTTAAAACTTGTGTTTTTACTACTTCCAACTCATCTACCTTCAGTCAGACAATGTGATTTTAAGGTAGTGTCCTAGATATCAAATATGTGATCAATACCAGTAATTTCATAGTTAATTTCCTATAGTTGAACAATCAGAGTTGGAGAAGGGAAAAATTAAATACTGCACTGTTTAGTCTGAATTGCTAGGATCTTACTGAAATATAATTTCAAACCTGATGGATCAAAGTAAGAAGGAGCTGAGATGGTGTATATGTGAGGGGGAAGCTTCAGTTATGAAGAAAGACCAAGCAGATCCATAGTGCATGAAATGGGGGCTGTGGAAAGTTTACTATAGATTTGTCAGTGCTACTGGAGCATATGGCAGTGTAACAATCCTATGCCTTTCCCTGAAAGGTAGCTATCCTGCTTTCCTGCAGGCATATGGGAGAATGGGGTAAGTTTCTGTGTTCTGTTCCAGTAACTAGAGAAACTCAGTGAAACTTCCTCTCAGGTGACCAGAAGGGTGAAGAATCCCTGCTGCTTCCCTAGGGATGGGAAGAAGGAACTTCCAGAGAGTAGTGGAGGGAAAGATGTAATGGAGACTGCCTTTCTTCTCTCAGAAAGAGAGCAGGCACTATCAGTTCTACTCCCTTTCTCATTTCAAAGCATTTTAAAATAAACGTTAGATTCTGACTGGTCCTTTTGGATGTGCTGTGTTTGTGTGTGGCAGGGGATGTAAGGATCCTTCCAGTCAGAACTATAGTCTCTTGGCTTTGTGAACACAGGAGCTGCTCTGTACCTACTCTGCAAACAGCACACTGTGCCTCAAGTGGAGTGGACAGGAAGCTGGGCTATCAGTCTATAGGCAAACACTGGCCAATGGAGCTGGCCAGCCTCCTGGGAAGGAATAACCCATACACAATCAGGGTGCAATAATGAGTACACAGCAGCTGCACGCCCAGTCACTTTCATATTTTCCATAAAAATAAAATTCTAGTTAGAGACCAAATGTGAATTCCTAGGTGGAAAGGAGTTTGAGGAACATTGGTTACAGCACTATTAATTTGCTATAGTTCTTATGTAACGTGGTACATAAAAGTACACAAATATAGAGTGATTAATAGCACAATTCTCTGGAAGGGTTGCAAATGGAAGCATAAATCAGCAGCACAGTTTGAAATTTCAAAGTTGTAAAACAGAAAACAATTATTTAGTTTCCAGTATACTTATGAAGGTTTATGGGCCAAATCCTCAGCTAAGGTTAATGATGCTGCACCCAGTGGCTGAGGAGCCTCTAAATTATGGGTGTATGTGCTTGAAATTATTTCTGATAAGTTAATCAAAAGTAACTCTAAAGACTAATTTGGAAGTCATTTTTTTTAAAGTTTGCTCCAAAAAGCAATTATGTAATACTGCAGAACAATGACTATAGTTACAAGTGATGTAGGCTTCCAGTGGCCTCATCTGAGGGTGCAATCAAGTGATTAGATATTTAAATTCATTGTGCCTGGTGATAGTGGGCTAACATTTCAGACATAAAATTAAAGGTTTCACTAAAGCTTTTAGCCCTAAGTGTTCCTGTGTTTCCCTCCACACCGCCCCAATGATTCATCTGGTTTAAAGAAATTTTAGTAATACTTAATTAGCTTCTGTAGACCAACATACTTGTTCCCAACTAATAAAAGCTTCTCACACAAATCCCTAGTTAAAACAATTTAAGAGTTTAAAGCAGTCTACTAATTTGTAAGAAACTTATACATATCAAAGCTGCAAAAGAGGCTTACCCTGTAAGTATGTTAATTCAGCAAAACCAAAAATGATCTAATTACCAGGATTGGTTAACCTAACTTGACATTGTCTGTTTGGGGTTTTGTGCTATGTGATTGTTGGCCCCCACCACGTCAAAAACTAAGTCTCTCTTTCTCTGGCTGTTTGTGTTTTTACTACATTAAATTCACTCTAAGGTTGGAAAGGCAAGCATTGTGCAATAAAACAGGAAGCACACACTGACACTGGGCGAAATTCTATCCACAGATTCATGCAACCCTGTTAGCTTCAGTCAGATGTGTCTTTCCCCAAGATACTCCAAGCCCCATTAATTCCAAAGAGAATGATGTTCCTCCAGAAGTTTGAAATTCCTACTACATGCAGAAAGAAGTTTACTGTCTAATGTTTCAGTGAAAACAAAGGAAGCAGTCAATTCACTGGCCCTGGTTGTATCCATGTCTAGGACTGGGAAATGATTGATTCCTTTCATCAGAACTGTGCTCAGACTTCGACCATGAACATGACATTGACCTTTCTTCATCCTGGAAAAAGGATATTTCCAGTCATTATTGTACATTTAAGCTAAAGTGTCCTTAACCTATGATACAAAACAATGAACTATGTGCTCAAAAGCCCTCAGCTTCATACAGGCTGGATAGGAAAGCTGCACAATATCAGAATAATTCATTTTAAAAATAATTAGTCTACTCAGATATGTTGCTGTTATGATGTAACATGTAGGTAGACAGGCATAGCTGAACAAAGGATATTGCCTAAAAAGAAGCAGGGCATTTAATCTGTTGTTTTTTCCTATTATGAAACCCCTTTTTGTTCACTGTCTCCCATTATCCTCCCATCTATGGTTTTCTGTTTGCTCACTCTCTTTTAGTGCTAGATTTACTTCTTCCAGATGTGTACCATCTGGACGAACCCCTAAGGTATTGACCAACCAATATTTAATGTTTTAAACATCTCTAAATAAGATGTTTGGCATGAACAATTTTCTAATTGTGAAAGGTCAGCTAATAGTTGCATGACAGCAAACTGGGAGAGGAGGAGCAAGAACTTTCTGCTGCAATCCTTCTCAGTTATGCCTAGGTAGATGGAATCTTGGTCTTTTTACTGTCATTTTTACAAGACAGTTTTCAGTACAGTTCTGCAAGATGTGTAAAGCTTAAATTCAAGCTTTAAACCCATGACATGGCCAAAAAACAATCTTGAATCATTTGCAGTAAGACATTTCTGAGCTTCTGTTGAATAAACTGTACTAAAAAATTCTCTTTTCAACAAATCCATCCCTTAAGAAGAGTTTTAGAAGAGAAAAACTGACTTGCTAAAGAGACATCAGACTCTGCCTTCCTGACTGTACATTTTTGAAAGCATAATCCATAAGTCTACAACTGAGTTTCAGCTTAATTTATGCCTGTCATGGAAAGAGCTTCCTGATGTCAGGTCTAGCTCTGTGGAGAGCTGTGCAGGGGGATCAAGCTGTGCTACTGTTTGGGAGCCCTGCCAAACAAGTGACATTTTGCAAGAACAGAGGCAGAATTTTAAGAAGTTCTCATTGTCCTTCTTAAATAATGGGGTTAAAGGAGAGTTAAGAAAAATATCTTCAACCTGGTTGGGGTATATGAAGAAAAGGAACAAAAAGAATGCACAGAGCTTTTCTGAGCCACAACTAGTATTTCCCTTAAGAATAAACTATGGGACTGAATGGTTCATTTTTTTGTAAATGACTTTATTTCTGATTTTAAATATTTAGGTAATTAGAATATTTTTGAAGATATGTTAAATATTTATAGACTCATTGTTAAACTGAAAAGCTTGCTGTTCTTATCAATTTGTCACTGATTCATCAGAGCGTGGACCAGCAGTGGGAATAATAAAGATGGCAAGACCACAAAACAGAACTTCAAAGAGACCTGAACATTATGCATTGAAAGTTCTGAATGTAGTTAGCACTATTACAGTAAACTTTTCAATTAAAAGACTCCTTTAAAGCTGTGGTTGGTCAGACAATTATTGGATCTGAACATTTTGGACATAAAAGGATAGGAAGCAAATAAAGATCCAGACAATTAGGTATCTCAGCAAATGAGAGAACCTTCATGCTTCAGAGCATAAGCTGGTATCTGACTCACAGTAAGTTTCTTTGTAGCTCCTTGTAGGTAGGTTATTCCAAAATTGCTCACTTCAGGGGTTCTTATGGCCTTTCTCTGAAGTATCTGAAACTGGAGACTGCCAGAAATAGGATGTTGAAGTAGATGATCTGATCAGGACTGGCAATTGCTATATTTCTACCCAGATTTTGCTCCTGATAGGATAAAGAAGTGTACAAACAAATTCCAGTAAGTTTTTATGACAAATCTATAAAGCTACCATTTTTTTTATTGTTGATATATTTGTGAAATGCAGTGCTTATGAAAAAAATCACGCTGACAGTTTGGAGACTAAGTTTTTCTGCATACCATTAGAAGAAATAAATATTGGAAGAAGCAGTCCAAGTTTCCCCAGGCTTCCCCTGATTGTGTTTAACCACTGAGTTGAAGGAAGCTCCTCTATGGAGAAAAGGTCTCCTTGCTTCTTGACCTCTCTACTGACACTGATAACAAGGATCTCATAAATTGTGACACAGAACACCAATCCACAAGGAACTGAACTGATATTACCAATTCATTTACTATTTAAATTAGCATTTTGATTAGTATTATTGAAGTACTCAGAAATGCCTTTCTAAATAATTGGGGCCCCATTATAGCAGACACCATATAAACAAGACAATAGTTATTGCCCTGAAGAGCTTACAATTTGACATAATACAAAACATAAAAAGTGAGTAAGGAATAACAGAAAGGAATGAGGTGGGGAGAGGAACGAAGAATGAGGGAAACTGTGACAGCCATATGGAGTTTGGGCCATCAAAAATTTATAGAGCTACTAAATTGAAATCAGATCATCTCTAGTCTCCCAGAGCCCCCATTAATAGTTTGTTAAAGAACTGAACTCAAACAACGCTGGCCTTTTAGAAGTGTTCAGAAATACAGAATTGTTTGAGAATAATAGCATGGAGATTTATTTGATCTTCACTTGTTTATGGATTCTTTGAAGTATTCTTCATTAGATCCTCTGAAATAATTAGAGTATGATTACAGACTAAAATTAAACTACGAAAGGAGTTTTGTTTAATAAGTGGAAGAAAACCACTAGTTGCAGTAGACCTGTATTAGCAGTAAAAGATTTGTAGTTATCACCACTGTAACAGAACCACTTTATTGTGAAAAATATATACAATGTACCACTTTCTTCTTATCTAACCTGCACCTTGAAGTCTTTAAACCAGACGTAGGTTAGGTGTTTGATAGAGGAGTGGGTGGGTGAAATTCTGTGGCCTGCATTGTGCACGAGGTCAGACTAGACGTTCATAATGGTCCCTTCTGACCTTAAAGTCTATAAACCTATCTCTCCAGCAATTTTGTTTTAAAAGATGTCTTTCTGTGACCTCCTTTACTTGTTGTAAAACTTAAAAAACACTTTTCATTTTATGCAAACTCATGGAAATATCTTTTGATGGTAACTTATCTCTGTAATTGATCAACGGATGCTGCATCCAACGCTTGTGAGTCAAGTATAGAGAGTGAGTAGATAGTGACAACGCAGGAAAAACAAGCAGTTTCCTGATTGTCTCAAAATACTGAGGTCTAGTCAGACTCAGCTTACATTTTTAAATTCAAACACTAAGATGTGTGTGTTTTATAGAACAGTATTTGTGGTGATCAGTGAAGAAAATTTTATACTGGTCTCAGTTTATCCACAGGAGAAATCTGATAATTTTCCCTATATCATTAGTAAATGACAGGGTTTTTTTTTTTGTTTATTTCTTTGTTTTTTTTCTTTCAAGAACCTCTTGTCATTTTCAAAGCAACAAAAAAATTCAGTGTTAAAACACAGACTTTTCACAGAGCTATCAAACATGATTTTTATGGAAGTTTTGCTGGCAATGCAAAATCTTCCATGCAGCTTTAGTGCAAAATTATATTATGATTTATTATTTCAGCAGTATCATAGCTGTGTAAGACATTTACAGACAAATAAGACAGTGGAGAAATAACAACAAGAACAAAAAAGAATTAAAAACTATAAATAGAAGCATGGTTTTCAGCCTATTGAGAAAATTTCTACCCTCATTTTCCCACCAAGAAATATATGAAATAACATGAAGAATACATTACTATATCTTGGAAAAGAAAAAATATACATTGAACAGAAACTCAGTGATAAGTTGCTGGTATTTTTGTAGTTTGGGAGAAATGTATCCCCCAGTATAAAACCTGTACAAGCACCTGTTTTCTTAGAAAGTAAAGATGTATTAAGTGTCATTCCCCTCTGCTAGACTTCTAGTCTCTGTTTTCATTCTTCCAGAAATAAAGCTTCTGTCCAGTTCAAGGACCTGTTGTGAAAAGCTGCTTTTGTCCATGCAGTCATGCAAACTGATGGTTTTGGCAACCACTTTGAAGCTAATAGTCCATAGCCATTCAAATTAATATTGTCCATGTTTCTGTGATGATTAAACTTCCTAGATCGACACAAAGAACTAGGTACTCCTCTTCTAAAAGGAGTACTCTCCCCTGATATCATCATCACAGGTACTGAGACATTAACCACAGAAGCTGATGATATTATATCAAGTCAATATATATAAACATAGCAGATCACTCCAGTGTGTTGCCCCCAAAAGTGCCACATACCAGATGTTTTGGAAGAAGTACAAGGACCCCAAAGTGGGAATCTCAGAAAGCCTGGAAATCAAGAGTTACTGAGCAAGTGATTTCAGAGACCTGTAATTTTTCATCAGTCCAGAAAAGTAGAGATGATGTGCAGAGGTTAAAGTAAAAGTGAATTCTCCCTCCTCTGTTAAAAGCAGAGCTAGAGTTTCCCCAGCTTTTCCTCCTTTGGGTATGAGGGAGTGCTGCTTGCTCAGAGATTCTCCTTTGTTCTCACTAGCTTGTGGAATGATACATCAGGCATGAAAAGTAGGACCAACATGAGGAATTGTTGCCTGTCTGGAGAGGGTTATAGGGCTTCAAACATCTCCACAGATGTAAAGCATCACTGGCACCTGAGGGAAGAAGAATTGCCTGAGTTAGAAGTGCCCTATCTCCTTCCTTTCTCCTATGGAAAGACTTTTTCTCATGTTGGTCTCCCTACTTTCTAGTAGATAGAGATGGAAAGAGGTTATTTGCCACCTCCAGGGGAAGAAGACCCAGATACTGGATTTCCCTTTGTCTAGACGGAATGCATGGGAAAAACAAAAAACAAGCAAAAAAATACCCAGAATACTAGAGCCAGGAGCTTTCCTTTCTCTAGGTCTGCCACTGTTGTTACAGTTAAAACTGCACATGTTGCAGGGATGGTGGGAAATTTATGCCAGAGAACCCTCGTGTAGATAAGGCCAGAGTTTTCAAAGCATTCTCTCTTCTGAAGTGAGACATTTGATGTTATGGGAATGGGCCCATGAATTCATTAGTATTTGAGAGTCTCAGAAATTACTAAAATAAACCACTAAGGCCAAATTCTCCACACAAATACAGCTTTACTCATATAGAGAAATCTTACTCAGCTAGTAATTGCATTGTGTTAGTTTTACTTATTGGGTACAGCACTACATAATGTTGAGTGAGGTGGGAAGAGAATGTGTCATTAGATAAATAAAATCCAGGTGACCTGAGATCCACTTGATAATCTGGTTTCATTCACATGTATGGACAGCCGTTCTGTATTTGCCTGGCCTCTTCCTTTACTTGGCATCATGACGCACTCATGGAGAGCATTCCCATTGAGGGCTCGGCTTTGGAGAGACAGAAGTCTCTCTTGAATGAATGTGCATTAGTGTACACACATATGTGAAGCAGGGAGCATTAATTAATGCTGCTCTGAAACACAAATTAATGTACATTTAAAAAAATTGTTGTGCTTTTTCCCCTCCATTGCTATATTTTATTTGTTTAATCAGTAATATAAAATTTTAAAATGAACCCTGACCGATTAAAATGCAATTATTTTCCTTTTCCCTTTTGCTCTAATTGCAGTGTTCATTAAAAAATCCAGAACCAAAGTGTGGCACCTCTGACGCTTCCCCTTGTGGCCAGAGAGTCACTGAAAGCAGCCTGTACCTCAATTATCCCCTTCTGGGCACTCACAGCTGCCACCTAAATTGGTCGCTTGTATCCTCCACCATATATGATAGGTAGCCCCTTTCTGGGGCCTCCTCTTGTGGCAGGCTGCAATAAAACCTGTGTGCCTGCCTTTTGTTCTAGAGTCCAAGATAACTCCAAGCAAGCTTTCCAAATATTAAGAGCACTTTGCAAGGTTCATTTATTACAAGAATTCCATACATGAAAGTCATAAAAGTACTACAACTATAACTCAGAATTTCCCAGCAGAATTTGAACAGTACATTAAATCTGTCAAGTCCCAAATGTCCACCAACATCAAGTACAGCTCCCTCATCTTTCACTAGATCCCAGTATAGCTCTGGCATCCCTCACCACAGTTTGCTTCAGTCCCTTCAGCTAGGGTGTTTCTTTGCCTTGTTTCCGTCCAAGAATGGTTTCAGCTCTCGTCCAGAGACACCACTGGGCTCACCTCCTCATTATTCCCCAGCCTTCAGACTCCTTTGGTCTTCTAGCTTCAGATCTACAGCTTAGAGAGCCAGCAGGCATCTCCCTAGGCTGCTGTCAGCCTTCTAGGGCCTGGGGAATTCTGTAGGTGAACCTTCAACTGCATAATTGTCTTCTGTTTTCACCAGCCTGATCCGGCTCCACTGATCACTGGGGAAATCACTCTCCATCCTTCCCACCCTGAAGCTCTGTTTTTCTCAGTTCTTTCTACTCTCAAGATTCTGGGATCTAAAACTCTACTCTCTCTGGGTTCTGGACTCTTCTTAAGAATCAGGACTCTCCCACTCGGGATTCCAAACCCTCATCTTTGAGCTGTCTCTCATTCATAATTTCTGGGGCAGTCTCATCATCCTTACTGCATCAAACTAGGACACATCTGGACTAGAACAGGAGACCTGGGCCCAATTTCATATAATGGGCCAGT
This sequence comes from Chelonoidis abingdonii, assembly GCF_003597395.2. Lineage (NCBI taxonomy): Eukaryota > Metazoa > Chordata > Testudines > Testudinidae > Chelonoidis > Chelonoidis abingdonii. The sequence continues at coordinate 105,654,598 of NC_133773.1, forward strand.
TACCCTGTTATACTCAGCTAAAAGATGAATGTTTTCCTTCAGATGCTCCCTCATCTCTGAAGAACAGATTTAAATATATTTTAAAATGAAGTCATAGATGATTTCATTCCATTTGTCTCCTTTAAAAATAAAATAAAAGAAAATAAAAGAACTGGATCAGGAAAGCCAAAGTATGCTTAGTATGTCCCTTCCATTTAGCATGTTTCAATTTATGTAATTTACTTGAGACATCTCCAAATACTAACAGTTTCTTTTCAAATTTTTTTAAAGTTTATCTTTCATATTCTGTTCTTTCATGGCTGGTCACAATTATATTTCACAGCTTTCACTCTAAATAAGGTTATTCATTCTCTATAACCTTCCATTATCTTAGATATAGATATTAAGTTAGGATCTTAGTATTTAATTGTCATACATTTTCATTTCCTCCCAAATATTTCACTCTGGCATTCAGAATCTCCTCAAAAAGGTTCTGTTCCTGCTCTCATTGAAGCCAACAGCAAAAATCTCATTAACTTCAATGGGAGCAGCAATAAGACCTAAATGTGCCCACTTTTGCACTCAAAGTAAATTTTAGTGCTTTTGAGAGGTGCCAGATTGACACAACTGGGCTTCTAGTCTCAGAACAGAATTCAGCACTGGGCATTGTTGGCAGTGCTATGCCCTTGGTGCCAACATGAAACAAGATTACACAGCTTTTACAGCCACCATATCTGACAGTGTTAGGTTCCTTTTAGTAGATATTTGTAGCACCACCAGGGACTATTCTGTTTTCACTATCTTTTATGTAGCTATTCTCACTTTCCTTTATATTTCTCATTTTATTCTGTCCAGGGAGAGTTTGTACCCATGATATGTCAACCCAAAACGATTACTAGATAGAATAGAATGTTATAAAAAGCCAATTTCAGGTTTTTTATCTTTACAGCTTGGTCTTCTAGTTGCACAGCTTTTACAAGAAGGGAGAGGAAGAGCGAGTCTTTTGCTTTTAGTTCAGTTTTGCTTTTTTTTTAGACAAAAGTTGTAAGCACTATTTTGCTTTAGATTCTCTTGCTATTTTGTTCAGCAGCAACAATGAAGTGATAAAGATGCCTTTTTAAAGGATAAGGTTTTAGTCCATGGAGTTGTCAAAGAGTTTGTATTTTTGAAGATTGTATTGACAGTTGAGCAGAAAAAAATCATTGTTTAAGCTTTTGTTCAAAGGCATAACACTGGACATAATGAGCAAAATTCAGTATTTATTAAGATAAGTTATTAATACTTTGATAAGGAGAACTTCAGCCAACCACAGCCAGAAAAATAAGTTATCTACTGACAAATAACTGATTGAGAATGACTCTGATTACATCATTCTTCTCTAAATAAGTTGTTCCCTTTGTCTTCTTCCTTGATCGGATAGTCATCTTATTTTCTAAAATGTTCATTTGTAATGTATAGGGATATTTGCAGGTAATTAGAAAGGCAAAATATACATAGAATAAACTTAATGCAGCATAGAGATTTAAAGAGTCAAAAAATCAGAACTTTTTCTCATCCCGCTTAGTTACATTGTCTTCATTCAGATGGGTAAACAACTATCCACTATGAGATTTATTACATCTTGCTCTGAAGAATCTGGTACTGATTATGGTCAAAGATGGGATACTCGAGTATCTGGACCTGATATTGTATGGCAAGTCCTGTGTTGTTATGTTCCTAAATATTGCTGTGACAGAATACTTGATAAACCATGAAGATTCAGATATAAATATGTACAGTGGGGCAAATCCTGTCCCTGACCCACACCCAGATGTGCTGGGGGCTCAAAGGCTTCCCCTTGTGGCTCCTCATAGCCCAACAGGTGCATTCCATTTATCCACTCAAGTCATTTCAGGCAATTACCCAGACCAGATTAGTTCAAATCTATACCACCCTTTTTGGGGTCTGATTTATACACTGATTCTACAAGGGGTAGCTCACTTATTTAGCCACTCAAGTTCATACCCATTCTTGGACCACCTAAGAGTCATGGTCCCAGAGACGTGCTGTACTTCAGACACTCCCTTTGTCCCTCAAGACAGGAGACTCCAGCTCTCATCCCTGGAGGTAGAGTTATAATTTAGGCCAGTTGTAGAGCCTAAGGCAGCCTCCTCCAGCTGGCCCTTTTCTGCAGTCAGTCTTTTCACCCTCAGTCTAGAAGGGTTCAGCAGACCAGCCTCCTTCTGCTACTGTCTGTTTTGCTGTGATGGAAAACACAATATATGATGGTCCCCTTCCTCAAGGTCATCCCCAATTAGTAGAGTGAGAAGGGATCTGACTCTCTCACTCTGCAAGTCTGGTCCTGGCCCCTTAAAGAAGCAGTAAGGAGAGTTCCTCCCAAAACATTTATCCTTCAACTTGTTCTTTTCTATTCCCATCTCTTAGATCCTTCTATTTATCAGAAGATTCAAAAATCCTAAGAGGCCATGCCACAGGCTAGGAATGGACTGACTGCTTAACATCATTCCTCTGAAGTGGCAGACAACCTTATCACACCAGAAATGACATTGCTTGCAGAGGAATAGAGAACAGCATTTGTATAGCTCACATAAGTGTTGTGTATCCCCTACATGTTCTGGAGCTCAGCTCCACAGGAACTCCTCTGAAGTACTTGCACAGGGGGATCTGGGAGTGGTGCAAAGTCCAGATAAGTGAGTTTGGGTGATTGATCTGATGCTACACATGTCCACTTTTCAATTGCTCTATCTCCTCCATCCTCTGTAAAGTGGGGGTTGCAGCAGTAGGAAGATCTGCCACTCTGTCTTAGTAGTAGTTACAGAGCACCTTCACTGCTGTTCATTGGCTGTATCCCTTCCCCATCTTATGCATCAAGACAAATTCCTTAGGCTTGGCTCAGTTTAGGGGAATAAGAGGAGAGGATTTGGCCTTTAGTTTGCTGTTGCTTGGTTTTTCATTTAATATTATTAATTTAGTTCATTATTGGTATTGTGGTAGCTCCCATGGTCCCCAATGATAGATGGGGCTGGGCCATGAACTGAATCCAAAATTCCTGATCATGAGTGATTTTTTTTTTAAATCAAGTCAGTATACTACATGGTATTAAAGAGACTCAAATCTCAGAAACACAGTATGTTTGTGGTGCAGATCTGAGTATAAAGAGCAGATGAAACCCTCAGCTTAAGGTGCTAATACAAACAGTTTTCAAAGCTTCCTTAGCTCTACTGATGAATTCCCAGATGTTCCAGATTTGTAGACAAAGGTCAAGAAGAGGTTACTTTTATACACTCCACATCACAGTATCATTCTAACTATTCCAGATTCATTCCATTCCTGATACTATTTTGCTGAGGTATCTTGCATCAACACTTGATCTGAATGACCTTTCTGAACATTCTTAGTTTTAGATTTGAATTATAGTTTTTGTCCAGAACTTTGAGGACACAAATCTTATGTGCCAGAATGTGAAATCACATCCAGACATGGATCGTGGGAAAAGCCAAATAGTGTTTCAAACTGAACATAGTATCATATCTGAATAACATAAAACAGACTACCATATAAATTATAGTAAATCTGAATTGCTTATACAATATAGATGTTTTTGTCAGCCAGGAAAAAGGGATACACTGTTTACATATAGATTTTGCATTCCTTTTTAAATATTCAGTTTTCACTGTTACTAGCGCTTGCAAGGAAATTTTAAATGTAATTTTAATCAATTATGAAGTTAAATTTTAAATGATCATCCTCTCATCTTCAATGGACCAGATACTCAGCCAGTCCAAATAGCATAGTTCTACTGACTTCAGCACCCACCTGCTGAGCATCTGGTCCTATATATTTAAATGTCAGAATGCTGCTAGTTTCCCAACAAAGGATGAAAAGACATTCACTGTCCCTTTGGGAGCCCTTTTTATGCCTATGTATATTCACTCGACCCTTATCACAGCTCCAACAGAAACTCCATGTTCCTAAAGTAAAAGGCAGATACAATTGTTTTCATTCCAAACTAAGCAAAATGTGAAATGTGTTGTTAGCTAATCAACTCCTCAAGTCTTTTTAATTGTAACATATTTAGAATGTTGAGTCACAATTAATTGGGACCTTTATATGAATGGGAATTAGCAGATTATCTCAAGAGGCAGGACTCATTCAAAATGCTAGCCAATGCATTGAGGGCCAAAACATGTCCTTCAGGAAGACAAAAGTTGGGAGGAAAACTCTGCAACCTTGAGGCTATAGAGTTTCCTCTAAAATATCACATAAGTAGAGTATAGTTTTGTCCCACATAAAGGAGACAGAAGGTACGATCCTCCTAAAATATGAATACCCGCAAATATTTGGAAGAATTTCTCAGATCTTCCTTTCTCTGTCAGCTTGTGCCAGGATAGAAGAAGGATATAAGCAATTGTTTAACATTAAGAAATCCACATATCATAACAATAAGTGTTATTTTATGGGCTTGAAGATGATGCTGTGAAGAATGGCTCTTCTTAGCATATTCCTTTCTCATTCAATCCTGAAACCTGGGAGCTGCAAACACTTCTAGGAGGTAGGCTATAGTTTTCCACTAGAAGCACTAGCATAAGGCCTGATTCCAGATAGCTGTTATCTGTTGCCTAACCCTGCTTAGAGGGCCTGCATATAGGGCCTTTTATAGGTTCTGGCAGGTGAGGACTGAGGAAATAATGACACTTAAACTCAGTCTCCCACCTACAGCCTTTCTCTGACCTGTTTTGCATGGTTCTCTGGTCCTCTACGCAAAAAGTGCAAGCAGGGATACTTTTGTCATATCAATAATCTTCCCATGATGCTGAACTTTAAAAGCTTTGTAGTAGTGATGATTACTAAGAGAATAATAAAATTCTAAACAAGAGGGAAAAAAGATAGATGTGGCATGCTTAGAAGCAGATAAGCGATGAAAAGACAGTCAGGTTTTCACTCCCAGATAATGTATTACTGCATCTTTCCAGTGGGATGTTATGAAACCACAAAAATAATCCAAAAAAGGAGGAAAAATGTTTGTAATAAATGATTATTTAACCTAAATTAAAGCTGAATCACTACTTTTTGTTTTGATTTTGAACTCTGCATGTGTTAATTACAGAAATTCTGTTTTTATTGAGATGACTAGTTTGGAATTCCATGTGGATGATCTATGAATAGATGATGGGAGGGGTCAGACAACAAAATATACTATTGGAAGTGCAGAAAGTTTCTCACTGTTGGCAACATTCCTCAAAACAGAGATCACCTTTTCCTAGTTTTACAAAACATTTGTTTAGGTTCCCTTTTATTTTATTTTGACTACTTTCTGTGAAAACAAAGCAGTGTCAATGACTAGAAAGGAAACTATCACTTTACTGGGGAAAAAGAGAATTAACATTAAAAATATATTTTCAGGAGTACTAAGGAATAGAGATAATACAGCAGAAAATATTTAAGAATATTCTTGCCAATAAAAACAGTGGATTCACTTTGATGATCATGGTCCCTTGTAATTACTTACACATGAATAATCACCTAAGAAAGCATATTCACGTAAAATAGTGTCCAAGTAAATTGTTTGAGACAGAATTTACGTCAGATATTTTCCTCCTATGGCCATGTTGAAAATACACAGTAGACATTTCAAACAATCATAAATGTTCATAGATAATCTCGATGAGAAAGGTACTCCTCGTGTGCAAATCTTAGGCCATCTGATCAAGAAACAAGAACATTGCCATGGGAAAGACCTCATAGCTGAAGGGGCTATGGTTGTTTTCAGCAATGCTTGCAGCCTCTTGTGTCACCCCACTGTTACTGAGAGAGAGACTCAGGGACTTGCAGCCTCTTTGCATGCTTTATGAGTCTTAATGCTGGCAGTACTCTCCATAGACTGTGTGCCACAACCCCCTCTTCAACATGCACCTTCTAGCCCACAGTTCCACCCTTGGCATCCCACTCCAATACCAGGGCTTGTGGGGCGCCTTCAAAGGACAGCCAGCTGTTGTCTTTCAGTACACCTGCATGAAGGAAATCTTCCTTTTTCTGGATTTGGGGCTTTGAGGGGTCCTTTACACTGTCCTGTCCCTTTCACTTGTCCACAGTGGGGTGGATATCTCTCCTCGTGTGACCTAATTGTGAATAATGAATATTGCACAGCAAATACTCACAGTAGACAGTCCATGAATATACACATGATAAGATATATTTGCACAAAATCTAACAACTGCAATTGAAAACAGAGGGCGACTATGTGAAAAACCGGCACCTGTTTCTGGAGAATTCACAAATAGAAGAAGGGTCTAAATTTGAAAGTAGAAATATCTATAGTGACTAATTCAAACATTTCTATTCAGGAAGAAAACACTGGCAATTTTTGCACCACTCTGTTGTGACTGCACTTGCTTAATGCTGACAATGAGCTGTACCATTTAATTGATATGAGTTTAAAATGCTTTTGCTATCTCTTCTAATCTATCCTAAACTATTGGGGGGCTGATTCTCATTTACAGATGCCCCTTTCCACCACTAAAGTGGTGTGAAAGGGCTGGACTGTAAATAAGAATCAGGTTCCTGTGCGCACTCTGGAAGGAAATTTCATTTTAAAGGGTATTTTATTCAAAGTGTCTTATAATAATCAATACTGGGAAATGTATTTTTTTTCTTGTCAGTATCTGCTTTTAGTCCTTTGTCCTTAATTTTTTTTGTCCTTGATATCTGTGTCAGAAAGTTGAGAGGATGGAGACAGTGATTAATATAAGCTGGGCTCTAATTCCTTATGGACAGTACAGCCTGTGTCTGGTTATATTAACTGTTCTCAAAAACATACAGTTAATTATTTCCTTCACATGTTAAGTTCAAGGTCACTCATAGGTTAAACAGCTTCTGCTTGTTCTATGGATTTAATTTATTTGGAATTGCTCCATGCCTTCAAAGCATCATGTCTGTATTCTGTGTCCTTGCATAAAGCATTCTGTGATACTTTGCATGAAGGATGCAGTGTAAAAATAAATTTTCCTGTGGGCCCAAGATGGTTCTACAGTGCTTTTTTAAATCACCTTGCAAATAATATTATCAGCAGAAGAAACAATTATGATTTAGTAGCACAGAATAATGGTGGATAAATGATATAAAGGGATTAGAGATTTTTAGTCTTTATTTCAGCAAATTTCAGGCTCATAAAAGATACATACCCAATTCACTGCAAAATTATGTTATTGATTTCATTTTAAATGAATTAAAATCATTATATCTTGTTGACTTGAATTTATGATATAGTTTATTATGGCTCACCACTGATCTGGTCAGAAGGTATTTTACGTTCTTGTCGCAACTCAGATATCAGGGAGAGAGAACACAGAGAATTCAATATTGTGAGAGGACTCTTGGGGTGTATGGCAAGGACACATACTGAGGACAATAGCAACGTGTTAAGATCTGTATTAAAATGAATGAAAGAAGAATAAAGGTTACAAAACAAAGTCACAAAGAATTCTAATAGAATTCTATGACCCCTAGTGGTAACAGTTCTATTCTAAAAGACTACTGAAGATAGCATTCTCACACTTTTTCTTGAAGACCTGGTAGTAGGAGACAGAGGACTAGCCTCATCTCTGGCATGTCTGAGGAATTGATGGCCCAGGCTTGCCAAGTTGATAGGGATTAGGTTTGAGTCTTGAGTAGCTAGCCTGTGTTGCAAAGCTGAGCTAATAGCGTGATAGAAGATAGGAAAAAGCAAACCTCCTACATGGTTGTTTGCCCTCTTATAGGGTCCCAGTACTAGAATCTAGGCCCATCCAACCATGCTGAAATCTTATTTCCTCATCCATATAAATCATCAGGTACACTTACTCTATAGGTTAACATATTATGTCATATATTCATAGAATATCAGGTTTGGAAGGAACCTCACAAGGTCATCTAATCCAACCCTCTACTCAAAGTAGGACCAATCCCCAGTCCCCTAAATGGCACCCTCAAGGATTAAACTTGCAACCCTGGGTTTAGCAGGCCAATGCTCAAACCACTGAGCTATTTGTCCCCTCTGTATTAGCTCATTCCCTAAACCATTACCTTTGGTCTAACTCATGACTTCTATGTCCTCTGATGTACCCTGTGGTTACTGCTCTGCTTCAGACCTAAGGTAAACAGATTCAGATCTTTGTTCAGTTTCCCATTCAGTTCCCCAGAATAAAGGGGATTGACCAGTAGTCCATTTATCCATGCCAAAGGTTGCAAACACTCATACTAACTTGCTCTAGTTAATCATACAGGATACAGGCCTGTAGGTTACTTGCATTACAGCCAATTATTATGAATAACCATGAATAACTCTTATGAATACCATAAACTGGAATTCAATATAAACAAAATCCAATAAAATACTATGATTCACTAATAATAAAATATGATAAAAAATAATGTGTATCAAATAAAAAAAAATATTGTGCAATATAGCAACCTAGCAAACTGGCGTTATAGGCTACAGCCTAGGGCCCTACTAAATCCACGGCCATGAAAAATGCATCACGGACCTTGAAATCTGGTCTCCTTCCATATTACTCCAAAGAAAACAGCTGATGGCCAAACCTCCCCAGCCCCGCCTCCCTCCAGCGCCACCCGCCCCACAGAAACAAACCCTCCTTCCCCAGCGCCACCCTGCCGAAACAGCTGTGGGCCGAAAAGGAAGGTGGAGGGGAGAAATGGCACACATAGGGTGACCAAATCACAACAGTAAAATAGGACCTGCCCTTTCCCTGCTTGGCCCCACCATCACACTCTCTTCACCCACTAGCCCCCTGCTGGCTTGCTGAGTCCCTCCTAGTAAGTCCCACACACACCACTCTCCTCCTTTCACCTTCTCCCTCCCCTGCCAGAAACCCCAATGCCTGCCCCTAGAATCCCTGCTGGCTCACTGCTCACCTCTTTGCCCAGCTGCTGCTTGCCCACCCACTCACGTCCAACTTGCTGCTGACCCCCTCGCTCCCCCAAGTATAAAGCCTCATTCAAAGCCCCAGGGGTCACTACATTACTGCACACAGCAGTCAATCAATGCAGTTGTGGATAAATCTCTGCATTGTGCATTTTTGTATAACTTTGATATGACTTTGTATTGAACCTTGGTAATATGTTATAGCGGGCCCTAAAGTAGTATAATTAAGGTAAAAGAAAATGTCTTTTTGCTAGAAGTAGAATAAAATTTTCCCCCCACTTTGTAATCAATTGCCCTATTGAATGAATGAGGTGTAAATGAGGAAGGCGTGGAAGCCAGGCACCTCGAGACTGCTGCAACCCTTGGAGAGGGGATGGGAGCCAGACCAAGGACAATGGAGAGGGTGTGTTTGAAGAGGTGCGGGTGCAGGCTCTGGGCTGGGGCAGGGCCTGGGGGTGCAGGACAGGGTAAGGAGTTCAGACTGTGGGACAGAGTTGATGGGCAGGAGTGGGTGTGTGGGAAGGGGGTGGGGGTACAGACTCTGGGATAGAGTTTGGGCGCAGGCTCCGGGCTGGGGCACGGGGTGGGGTGCAGGATGGGAAGAGGGGTGCAGGCTCTGGATGGAGTGCAGAGCGCTGGGTGCAGGCTCTGGGACAGAGTTTGGGGGCTGGAGAGGGGGTGTGGGCTCTGGAAAGGGATGGGGGGTGCTGTGGGGGAGGGGACTGCCATCACACGTGGCTTCCTTCCTCCCCTGCTGCCCCTCACCATAGCCTCACAGGGGGTGGGGGATGGGGCTGCCCCTTGCCCAGTGTTTGCAGGAGTGGTGGCTGGGGGGCAGGGGAAAGATGACAGGGTCAAACGCTCATTGAAGCCCCAGCAACTGCTCAGGTGAGTGAGGTCCACTGCAGAAGATCCTGTCTCCCACTGGTTTCTCCTCCAGGTGGGTGATGGGGGAGTGGAGGGCTGTGAAGCACCTGTGTGCCTCCTTCTCCCTCCCCCTCCTGACATGCAGCAGCTGGCTGCCTCAGCCTTCTGCTGGTGTCTCTTGTTCCATAGGCAGCAGCAGCCGGGAGACCTGCACACAGCTTTTGTTCCAGCAGGGACACTCCAGGGACAGGGGGGGTTAGGGGGAGTGCACAGTGAGGACGCACAGTGAGCCCACCTAGTCAACCCCTGTGGACCACAAAGTGAACCCACACTGGCCACATGCGGGTTGGGGGCCATATATTGTGCAGGACTGCCCTATACTACGCAGATTTCACTGGGAAGACCAGCGTTTCTCAGATTGGGGGACCTGATCCAAAAGGGAATTGCAGGGGGTGACAAGATTATTTTTTGGGGGGGAGGTCATGGTATTGCCACTCTTACTTCTACACTTCTGCCTTCAGGGCTGGGCTCCTGGCCAGCAGCTGCCGCTCTCCAGCTGCACAGCTCTGAAGTCAGTACCACCGCCAACAGCAGTGCAGAAATAAGGATAACAGTACCGCCACCTCCCCTATAATAACCGTATGGTCCCCTCCTCCTCCTCTCCACAACTCTTTTTTTGGTCAGGACCCCTAAAATTACAACACCATGAAATTTCAGATTTAAATAGCTGAGATAATGAAATTTACAATTTTTAAAATCCTATGACCATGACTTTGACCAAAATGAACTGTGAATTTGGTAGGGTCCTAATTCTGTCATTTGATTGATCTCAAGGCTTGCCTCACCGGTAGAAGTAACTAAGGAAATATTGTTTGAGCAGCCTTAGAAGGCTCTCATATGGGGGTCCTGAGTGGTAACCATCATCTTGGTTAATACCAGAAATGTCCTAAGCTAAATGAATGAATCACTACAGCCTGAGCTAAAAAGCCAACCTCTCAAGTTGAGAGCTGCATCTTCTCTGGATGGAGCACACAGAAGAAACCTAGAACACATTGACCAGTGGATTACAATTACTGAGACAAAACTCCCACAGATATCAGTGATCTGGCCCCAAAAATATTAAGCAATAAATATTTGAGATAATAGTAAAAGTCTTCCTAGGAGATGATCCATATGGAATATTTTAATTTGCCAGGGTTTCACTTTGATGCATTCCAAAGGCAAAAAACTAGCTCTTCAGATCCTTATAAATGAGAGTTAAATATAAGTGTTATTTCCCTGGAAGGAAGGACTAGTTTACAACAGTATCCAGTGGGAAAGATGAACTCCTTCTACACAGTTCTGCTTCTACAGCTATAGTTAAGCACCTAAACAGAAATGTCCAGATTTTCAGAGATGCTGAACTCTTGCAACTTACTTCGATTTCAGGGGAGCTGGATATGCTCAGCAACTCTGAAAAATAGGGCACTACAATTTAGGCAGATAACCCAGCTTTAGGCCCACGGTTTGAAAAAGTTGGCCTTAGCCTAATTACAGCTCTCCTTTCCCCCTTAAAAAAATGGGAAAAATAGATTGTGTAGTGCAATAAAAATCCAATGGAAACATAGCAGCAAAGAGTAGAGAGAATGAAGAATTAAGAGAAACTGGGGGCGGGGGAGAGGGCAGAGAATGGGAAAGAAGATAAACAAGAAGCAAATAAAGCTCTGCATAGAAAGCACCTACTCTTGCCAGCCTAGGTTTTGGGGGCAAAGGGACCCATTCTATCACTAGTAGACAACAGGCTTCCCTTGAGCTGAAAAACAAATAAGACTCACTCAGTCACCTATTCCAAAAATATAAGTTTACATTATCATTCCTGAACCTTATTTATGGTAAGTTTTATAAACCTTCTGAAATTCCAAAACAATTTCAAGATGTTGACAAAACCTCCATTTCCATGAGGTTCAGTTTGTGAAATACTTTTACCCTCAGGGCAACACCTCTGTGAGAGCTATTTGGCAAACACTGTAGACCGCAACAGTTTTCTTCCTATTTGTGTATTTTCAGCATTTTTACATGAGCTCTCTCTCTCTCTTTGCTGCTTATCATTTCTTTTGTTAGAGATACTTAGTCTTTCACTTAGTGCAGTGTATTCATTAAAAATGTACAGTCTGCTCTCTTCTAATCACTATTAGTGCTCAATCATTCCAGTATTATTTCTCAAATTGCATGGGCATATGCTGACATCTGAAAATGTGTCTCATTGAATACTGCTCATTAAGACACATATAATAATGATAACTTGTTTTTCAATATCTCTTTACATCTGAGGATTTCAAGTCACTTTATACACATTAATGAATGAAGCCTTACAACATCCCATCCAATGCAAGTACTACCTGTATTTTATAGATGGGAAAACTGAGTCCCAAGGAAGTTGAGTGGCCACCAAGGAAGTGATTAGAATCCATTTCTCATGGCTAACAGTCTTGAGCTTTAACCACAAGATCTTTTTTTCTGACTTGCAAAGCAACACTTGCAATTAAGTAAGAGCTGTTAATAATATCTGAATATTGTGTTTGTTTGATTAATGAAGTACTGTGTGGTGATATTTTACTGTTTGCAATTATTCACATCACAAACATTTTCAAAAAATTAAATTCACACCTTCATTTATTGGTCTCAGTTATCTACTAGTCTCCAAAAGATTTGCCAATAAATTCTCAGAAAGAAAATGGAAATATTAAAATATATTAATAAAAAAAAAACTGTTAGAAGAGACAGACCTTAGAATTGATCTCTTGCCTCCTGTGTGGCATGTTCAGAATCAGAACTTAAAAATGGAAAGCACAGTAAAACCTCTAGTCGGACTACAGCCGTTTAATGTCTGTGCGTTTGCACTGGTTCTGTTAGGGCTCAGAAGCTGGAATTTTGGAGCAAAACTTGAGTTAAAGGTTCTTTCTCACTAAAAGCTCTGACAAAAATAGACATGCTAATGACTTTAAGCAATTGGAAGAGTCTTTTCTATAGCATTAACTGAACAATTTAAAGAAGGGGACAGATCCCGAGATGGTATAACTGGCATTTGTTCCACTGAGAGATGGGCCAAGATGTCAGAAAATTCTGCTTCAGAGGCTGAATTTGAGGTTGCAGGGATACATATTTGTTTTAAAACCCTGAAGTATATATACAGGTATTACAAATACTATATATTCAAGAAAACAAAAGAGTATATATATCTAGCCCATTGGCCCATCCCCACATCCCTTGATATTTAGAAGCCACATTCCTCAGCTATGTAAAAAAAATCCAATTGATTTTGCATAGCTCTTGTGTCAAACACAGTGTGCAGGGTAAATTTGCAATAGAAGCCAAAGTTTTTGATTGTGTCTTTTAAATGAAAATTGATGCAATGCAGAGCTCTAACTAAAGCTCTTCTATCAAAGACTGCAATTGATTTAGAAATTAACCACAGTAGTTAGGCAAATCTTCTAAGATGTACAAATAATGCTGCAGAGCCACAGTGTTTTCTGTAAGCACTCATACATGTATCCAGGACCCATTAAGCTAGACTCTCACCTGATGTAAATTATAAAGTCAACAGAGTTAAACTAATTCACATGAACTGAAGATCTGGCTCATTATCTCAAAACAATCCTGATTTCCAATCAGAAAAGCTGGTTATACCTGAAATATAATGCAACTTGAACCTTTCCCTCATTAGAAAGCAGTAGAGGGAAGGAGAGAGAGTAAAGTAAAGTAAAACTCACAAGTAAAACTATTTTTATACTAAAAATATTCCCCTCTAATAGGGCAATAATGTGATATGTACCCATTAGCACTGTAATAGGTTTCACACACCACTGGAGCAATTTCTTGGGGTAGAGATCAACTTTCACCTGGTCTGGCATTTCCTTCCATCAGCTGCTCATACTATAGTATCTTTCTCTCTCAAACTCAGGGTACTTCGTCTTCCTGACTTGGCCCTCCAGCCAGGTCACTTTTTAGTCTTTTCCCTTAGAGGTGTCAAAGTCCCCCAGCAAGCTATCTGTATGAGATGTCAGGTAGTCTTCTGGGCCACATCCAGGTTCAATGCCACTTTCCCACGGGCTGATAGGGAAACCTGGGCCTGTCCACTATTTTGGGTTCCAGCCCAGGAATCCTGTATCTAGCAACCATAGTCTACTCCATCTCAGACTCAGTTGCTATCTCACTGATCTCCTTCCTACCTCACTTCTCTGTCTCCTGATCCACCCCTAGGTTTACCAGCCCAAACTTCCTCCACTCCCAGTGTCTACTCCCCTTCTCTTTGCCTTTGCCAGAATCTGTAGTCAAGGGCAGGACCCCAGTGCTTACTGTCCCCGTATAAATCCTCCTTCTCCATAGTCAACTCCCTTTCTATCTAAGGAGTGACTGCAGACCACCTCCCTATAACATAGGTACTGAGTTCATGGGTGCTTCATGCAGCCAGGTGTCCACCTCAGTGCCTGTTCCTTGCCAGTGGCCCCACCACTCAGTGCCTTCCCCTCCCTCCCAGCTGTTCCGTGATGTGCACGAGGGGCTGAGAGGGTGAGGGAGGAGCCAGAGTGGGGAACACTTGTGGGAGGAGGTGAAACAGGCTGGGGAGATGCTGGGCAGGGGTGGAGATGGAGGTGGAGCATAGATAGGAAGAGGAAGTGCGGGTTGTGAGAAGAGGCAGGGTGGAGTGAAGGCTTGGGGGATGGGATGCAGTGGGGATGGGGCCTGGGGCAGAGCCAGGGGGGTCAAGCACCCTCCGGCACATTAAAAAGTCATACCTCTGCCCTATAGCCCTCCTGCTCTCAACTTACTGGCTTTACACAATCCCCAGCTCTCCAGCAGGACTTCATCTTCAGTTACTTTATCAGTCCTTGTCTCTCCTCTGAATGAGCCCATAAGGTTAATTTGTCCATTTTAACCTGTTCAGGCCTTAGGAGTATTAAATGACAAGAGCAAAGAGGTATAAGTGGAAGATAAGGTTTCTTGGGCACTGACCTCTCTCCCAGTCTATACCAGTGCAAAAATCAGTGACAATTTGACACATAATGTACTATTCTAATTTTATATTGTAAATTAATTTCATTTGTGTTCAGTATGTAAAACTGCCATAGTTTGGAGGGAAGCATTATGGAAAGTAGTAAACTCAGATGGAGTTCCAGATAGGATAACTTCAATTTTAGAAGTTATATATGAAGAATTCTGCAGTTCTGTAAGAATTTGTGGAAAAATAAGCAACTATTTGAAGTCAAAGTTTGAAGTGAGGTGAGAGGACATGGAATCACTCTCACTTTTAATCACATTCTTAAATTTGGTGTTAAGAATGGTATATAAATTGGAGGGTGTGACATTTGCTGATCTGGAGTTAAGCTCTCTAGTTTATGCAGATGTTATCATGTAGAAAACCTGGACTAGTTGCTGGGCAGAGTCAGCCATGGAGGCAGCATCATTAGTTGCCAGGAGGAGTCAGCCATGGAGGCAGGGTCACTTTTTTACACAATGAATATAAACAAGTCAAAATACCATACACAACTATCTGATGCACACCTTGCTGCAATCCTGAAGGTTCCAACTGCTCAGTCACTGGGGCCAAACTTCAACAAACTGACAGACCTGACAGAACCATTGCCAAGTGTCTGGCAAACACTAAACATTCTCTGGTAGGCGAAGAATTGTATAAAGTTGTATAACAGTTTTATTATTTCTAAGAAATTCAAAATAAAAAATACAATATAAACATTTTATTTTCTGAACCCCATCTTCAGTGACATTATTGACCTGCTGGGAGGATTTGAGGACTGGCACTGGCATTGGCCCTAAGGTAAATTGAGTTTGAGACCACCAGACTAAATCAAGACTTGCCCTCTCCTCTTGTGGGTTCCAGGAATAGCTGTTCCAAGAAGCAGTCATTTAAGGTGTCAAGAAACTTTATCTCTGCATACCTTCCTGAGGTGACATGTACCCAGTTAATATGGGGATAGTTGAAATCGCCTATTATTATTATTTTTGAGGGTTTTTTTTATTTTTATATCCTCTCTAATCCCCCTGAGCATTTCACAGTCACTATCACCATCCTGGTCAGGTGGTTGGTAACACATCCCTACTGCTATAATCTTATCATTAGTGCATGGAATTACTATCTACAGAGATTCTATAGTACAGTTTGCTTCATTTAAGATTTTTACTTCATTTGATAATACACTTTCTTTCACATATTCCGCCACTCCCCCCCAGTATGACCTGTTCTGTCCTTCCGATATATCATGTATAACTCTGTCCCATTGATTAATTATCCTCATTCTACCAAGTTTCTGTGATGTCTGTTATTTCAATATCCTCATTTAATACAAGGCATTCTAGTTCACTCATATTATTTAGACTTCTAGCATTTGGATATAAGCACTTTAAATACTTGTCACTTTTTAGATCTCTGCCTTATTATACAATGTAATTGAATGGGACTCTTTTTCATTTGACTGTTTCTCATCACATTCTACTGTATTTTATCATCTTCCATCCTCTTTTCCTTACTAGGACATAGAGAATCACCACTAACAGAGCCTCACCTAAGGAATGTCTCTGTCTGAATCATGTGCTCCACCACACCTGTTGGCTTTCCCCTAACCCCTGGTTAAAAAACTGCACTACAAGATTTCTAATTTTAAGTGCCAGGAATCTGGTTTTATTTTGGTTTAGGTGGAGCCCATCCTTCCAGTATAGGCTCCTCCTTTCATAAAAGTTCCCCCAGTTCCTAATAAATCTAAACCCCATCCTCCCTACACCATTGTCTCATCCATGTATTGAGATGTTGTGTTTCTGCCTGTCTAACTGGCCCTGTGTGTGGAACTGGAAGCATTTCAGAGAATGCTACCATGGAGGTCCTGGACTTCGATCTTTTACCTAACAGCCTAAATTTGACCTCCATGACCTCTCTCCTATCCTTCCATGTCATTGATACCTACATGTACCAGGATCACCGGCTCATTCCCAGAACTACGCATAAGTCTATCTAGACGTCTCAAGAGATCCGCAACCTTTGCACCAGGTGGACAAGTCACCATGTGGTTCTCCCGGTCATCACAAACCCAGCTATCTATGTTTCTAATGATCAAATCACTTATTACTATTACCTGTCTCTTCCCAATAACTGTAGTTTCCTCCTCCAGAGAGGTATCCTCAGTGTCAGAATATATCATGCTATCATCAGGAAGGAGAGTCCCAACTACGGGATCGTTTCCGTCTGCCCCAGTTGAATGTCCTACTTCCCTGAGACTTTCATCCTCTTCAATAGCACGGAGGCTGTCAGACAGCGGTGGAGTGGGATGATTCTACTGTGTCTCAGAAGTCTCATCTACTTACCTCTCTGTCTACCTTAGCTCCTCCAGTTCAGCCACTCTGGTCTTCAAAACCTGTACATGGTCTCTGAGGTCCTGGAGCTCCTTGCACCGAATGCACATGTATGTCACCTGCCCATAGGGCAGGTAATTATACATGCTGTATTGGATGCAATAAACTGGATAGCCCCCACTCTGTTGCTGGACTTCTGTCTGCATTCTTTTTTTCACTCCTGAAGCTCGTTCCTATGTTGATGTCTTGTTTTTATCAGGGGCTGTTTTGGGCTTGAAGTTTAAAGATTGCTTAGTGTATTTAGCACCCCCCACACTCCCTGTCTAAATTCCCTTGCAAAACTCCCCTGTTAGCTGCTCCTGTTTGCTAGCTCTTCTGGTCGCTTAGGAACAGGCTTTTTAAAGCTCTGATCTTCCCGAGTAGCTCCTCCCCTCCTCGGGTTAAGGGTTGATTGATGCTTAATTATGGACTGATAAAAACATTTGGTTCCAAAGTGAAAATATATGATATCACTGTACTAACAGTATCACTCTATGCAGGCTGCATTAATTGAAACAGATAACAGAAGGCTGGAAACAACAGAGATCAGAGTTCTTCGGAAGACCACAATTGTAAAGTGGAATGATTTTAAGAGTGAAAGAGAAGTTAGAAGGAAAGTAGGATGTGAAATCCAGGTACAAAGATTGGCTGCAATCAAAAAGATTAGCATGGTGGGGACACTGTAAAAGACAAATAAATGATAGACTGCCAAAGAAAATAATGCAACTAAAACCAAGGTCGATCAGTTGTAGAGTGTGGCCATTGACTAGATGAAGGGACATCATATGCAGGAATCTGACCAGGCTGGAATTGATGGAGGAACAAGTCATGAGCAGGAATGAATGATGACACTGTACTTCTCTCCGTGTCTTAAAGATGCTTTGGGATGAGAAGTTGTGTTTCTCTAGCCTACTTTTTGTGGTAGTGGCAGTGCCTTTGGTGCTGTTGGAATGTAGGAGTGACCTTGGAACACTTACTTCCTGGCCTGGCAGAGGCTGACACAGTAAAAAGGGTGTTTAGTTATTGTGTTTGAGAATAACTGAAATTCTATTCAAGTACTGCCCATTCGTGCACATGTGGCAGGAGAAGCTCAAATATAGAAAAGGCAGACCTGGAAGAGAACAGTGATTAAAAATCTCCAATTATTAAACTGCTAGACCATGTATAGATTTAGGCTATGTCTTGACACATAATTGCTGGTATTTAATTTCCCAGAACTTTGTTATATATTACCCAGAAATTTATGTTTCATTTTTATCTAAAAAACAAACTGAGAGTATAAAAGTAGCTCCAAATGTTTTTTTATGTACTTTTTTTCCCATACACATTTCTATAAATTATTTCTTTTTTAAAACATACATCTTGTATACTATGACCCAAACAAAGTAGACATGATTTCCTGTTACTTACACCTGTGCAAATCAGGAGTAACCCTACTATAATCAAAGTAGTTACACTGGTACAAAACTGCCTTGAGAGCATTATCAGGTCTAAGTTTGTGCTTCTTTGACTGGAATATGTTTCAACCTATGAAGTACTGGGAGAGTAAGATGAGGACTCCATGGAAAGCTAAGAGCATGTAACATTTTTATGATGAATGTGTGCAAAGAAAAACTCTTCCCATTTGTTCATCTAAAGTGAGGTGTGAACGTAAACAGAAGCAGCATTCAAATATATTTCAAAGGTTACAATGGATTAAAAAAATCTTCAAGAAAATGAAGCAAAAGCTTTGAAGTATATAAGTTCAAATATTTGACATCTGAAAGGAAGCATCAAAATGAATTATAAGAAAATAAGATTTAAATATAAGTCAAAGGCGCAAAGACAAACGGACAGAAGGAATTGTTCAGAAGGAAATCATGTGATGGGTGACAGCACCAAAGTAGCACGGTGAAGACAATGTATATAAAATCAATCAACTGAAAGGGATTCTGACTACAGTTGTTGCAGATTCAGTGTTTGCTAGAAAAACTATTTTGTGCAAATGTGAGATTTGATCTTTATTTAAAATATGTGTCCTTGGTACCATAGTAAAAATGAACATTAGCAGTGAGTTCTGGCACAAATTCAGCCTGTCATTTATGAAAATTGTATTGAAGGAAAATGTTAGCAATTTTATTATTAATTATTTGTGTTGCTGTAGCACCTTGGAGGCTGAGTCATGGACCCCACTGATATTCAGTTGTCACTGAAGTGGATTTATATTCAATTATAAACCCTTGAATGTATCACTTTATTGATTTTTAACATACCTCCTGTCTTTTTCTGTATATTTATCCATTGCTGCAATACCTTCTGATTGCTCTTCTTTGTGCCAAATTCTGGCTTTTTTTAAAAAACCAGAGGCATGATGGAGGTGAAATGCAAGGTAAAGATGCTGTGGCTTGTGGACACATTGTATTTGTGTAAAAGAGCCAGTATTCTATTCACTGTGTGCCAAGCACTTATCTTTTCTTTCAGAGCCCGCATTAATCTCCTCAACAACAGTCACTCTGCACCTGCTCATTCTAGAACATTTGTCCTATGTTTTGTATTCATTAACTTATAATATTATATTACAAACTGTGAACAGATCTGGGGCCACATTCTGCTTTAAATTCATTTAAGTTCATTTAATTTTTAATGGAGTGATTGAATTTACACCAGCATAACCAGAAACTGGCTTGTTGTCTTTTGAAATGCTTTGGGAATACTGACAGTGCTGTTTTCTCTAATAGTCAATAATAAAAATCACTTGGAAAGAACTTTGAAATAGTAGGTGAACCAATTCTGAAGATAATTAGAGTCTTTCAATAATGGAAACTGAAGCCAAACACTTTTGTGTGCACATATAGGTAGAGATATACAGACTGTACTTTGGTATTAATTTTTTTGTTTGTTTCTGTTTCCTCATCTCTTTCACAACTGCAGTATATAGCTGTAATATTCCAAGCCTGGAGAGGCCTTTAGAGAATTCCCTAGTCTATCTACCATCTTTCTTTCCTTTCCATTTTCTTCATAAATTTCTGCTTTAAAATATATATATATATTTTAATAATTAACAAAAATAGGCAACTTAGTTCTGTGTTATACATTCTTGTTGGCATTACAACATCAGAGCGACGTCACTTCAGTGATGAACTGCCATAATAAATCATGCAAAGTGATATTGTTGTGATGATGTATTGTGTTACACAAATATATCAGTATAGTCACACTTATTCTTTATTAGTATAATACATCATCCAAATTATGTGACTTTGATGATGTACTACTGCTCAGTATATAATGCTGGCAGAAAATCACATTACTCACTGTTATACTCTGCAACTTATATTTTATAAAGTTTAAAATTGTGCTATCCTCGCCCAGTTCTCTCCTTCCTCCCTGACCTCTCCATCCCCAAGAAAACAGCTATATGGATATTGGTAACCCTTTAGGAATGGAAGATGGAAATTCCAAATTTGGAACACTAATACACAATGATTAAACTAAATGACATGATAACTATCAAACAGTGGAAGCCCATTCTGCTATAAGTTGCTGATTATCATTCAACCGAATGAAAGTTACACCCAGCAGCCAAAAGGATATATTTTTATAACCAGCTTGGAAAAGTCCAGGGGTTCCTTGAGACATCAGCTTACCTGCACTTAGTGGGCCAGATTCTACCAGGGCTACATCAATTTCATGCCAATGGATTTGTCTTACAGAAAAAAACAGGATAATATTGCCCCCAGACTAAATTTTCCCACAGTGAGATTATAGGACTTTCCTGAGCAAATAAAGATATTTATTCTTGTCTTGTCTGTGGTGTGCATCTGAGGTTCTGATCTGATGGATCTAAGGATTTAAGAAACAGACATCCTAATATTCTTTCACTTTATTCTGTTTCTATGTCTTACTATATATATAGAGAGAGAGTAATTCCTAGAACTAGTAGAAGAGGACTATTTAAATATTATATTTAGTGAAACTTGAAATGGTTGTTGCTTCATGATGCATTCACAGATAAATCCCATTAATTACAAAACTATTTGGTATTCAAAACTGTTGGGTGAATAACAAACCGAAAGATTATTACATATATTTTCCCCAACCTCATTTGCCCCTCTAAGTCCTAGGGAAGCCTTGCAGGGTCTGTACTGGGGAGTCAGCAGCGACAAAGCAGGATGGGGGAGGAGTCAGTGAAGCTTTGCCCCTTCTCCTATGTATTTATGGAGGCCATTCCAGGGTCTGTGACATGGAGAAGGGAGAGAACTGGATAGTGGGGAAGTGTCAGTAGGATGAAGGGAGAGACACATCATCCACACTCTGGCTCTGTGGGGTTTCCCCAACGATAGTGCCTGGAATGTATTATCATTTCCTCCTGGCCGAGGAAAGCCTCATCTAGACAGAGTCTTTAGTAACATGACTTCAGTGCAGCTGCATTTTCAGGGAGCAAATGGGGAACACTGGGGACCAGAGCTGGTGAGAGTCACATAGTCCCCCTGCATGGATGGCCCTGAATTCCAGTGATTCGTTAGAGAGTCATCAGGCTTAAGTCTGGGGCTCACAACCCATTCAAGAGTGATGAGGAAGCATGATCTATCCCTCCGACAGAAGGGTAGAACTCTACAAGACCCAGACCCCACTCCCACTCTTTTGTGCAGCCTGCGCCCAGCTGAAGAGCGGGGAACATAGCACAACATATTGAAACATCCCAGAGGCCTGCTCTGAACATCCGGGAGATCTCTGAGGAGACACATGGAGCTCCCCATGAATTAGTGCAGTTCTGCATTGTCCCAATGCAGGGATGTGTCTATCAGCACAATTCAGCTCCATGCATACAGGAATATTTACCCATCATCATAATGCAACCTCACCTGAGGATGAATGTGGTAATTGTTTAACACCATACAAGAATACTACCCAAGTCTTTAGGTCATGCAGTTAAAAAGCATTTAGCGAGCTGACGGTGAGGTTATTTATTGGCAAATGTATGGCTGTCACCTAACAGATGGAATAATGGAATGCAGAAATATTAAACTACAATACTATTTTATGGTACATATTCAAAATTCCACAATACTGCCTACACAATTCAATTATATTTGCCTTGGTTCCTGAGGGTGAAAGAGCACTGTCTGTGATTTTATATGACAGCAAACATTCTACAGTCATGAAGGAAGAGGAAAAACATGTTAAGATTTTAATATAAACAATATTGTGGCCATGACCAATTGTATTCATAGTTTATCTGGGCTTTGCTTCAAGATTGGCCAAAAGAATGACAATGCAGCATTTGAATGAAATAAATATCAAGCAGTGCATGTGTTCTGAAAGGGTACATGCCCCAAGAAGGGAAAGTGATTATTTAGCATGAGAAAAGAGTTTATAGTTTGGAATAATGGCATGAATTTGAACAAGGGAAAATTCAGCCTGAATAGCAAGAAAATCATCCTGACAGGATGAAGGACTCGATTGCAGAATCACCTCCTACAACCATAAAAAATACCCTAGACTGATGATATAAAAATTACACACATATGCAAAAGTATTGTTCCTCCTGGGCTTGGCAGAACATAACCGTGATAGCCAAAAGACCATAATCATAAGAAATAAGTCTTTTTCCTGTGCCTCTTTCTTAAGTGAAAATAGTTCTGCTGATCTCAGCTGCACAAAATCTAATCCTATCCTATCTAATAGTAGAAGAGTTAAGACGGATAAGAAACTAAAAAGAAATAATCACTGTCTGCCACCTCTTCCTCTGCTAGTCTGTTAAGCTTCTTAATTACCAATTTTTTTATTAAAGGTACACAGAATTGTTGGCACGCCAAGCCATTTTCTTACATAAGCATCAGAAGGGATGGTGTCAGATATACAAGATAATGCAATGTACATAATCAGGGCAAGTGAGATTATTGGTACACACATAGTGTTCTTATGGACATTTTTTTTTAATTAGACAATCCCACTTGGTCCATCTTTCCCCAAATATTTCAGTTGTTAATCTAACAGACAGTAAATTTATCCATTTCTCTTAATGTTTTAATTCTCTTCACCCACATCTTTATGCCGCTCAAGCAATTAAGTACATTTATTAGCTGCATTTACAAGTATCCTAAACTGTTATTCCTCTTTGTTTAACTTAACTACATCTGGACAGTTACTTAATACCATAAAAATAAAAATTGAGGAGTATTCCCTGAAATAATTCTTGTACTGATTTTCTAACAGATATGAAAATAAAGTGCTGGAGGAACTAACTAGGAGCCATGCTCCTTTTGATCTGCTGCTCACAAACAGAGAAGAATTAGTATGGGAAATAGAAATGGGTGGCAACCTGGGCAGCAGTGACCATGAGATGGTCAAAGTTCTGAATCCTGACAAAAGGAAGCAAGGAGAGCAGCAGAATATGGACCCTGGACCTCAGAAAAGCAGACTTTGACTCCCTCAGGGAACTGATGGGCAGGAACCCCTGGGAGGCTAATATGAGGGGGAAAGGAATCCAAGAGAGGTTGTTGAGGCCACTAAGTGTCACTAAGCATTATTTTAAGTAATTTTAAAAGGTAAAGGCTATAAGAATATGGAGTTTTCCCTTAGGCCTCTCATGAGCAAGAGTCCGTCCATGTTAAACTCTAATTGACCTAGCAGGCCAATAAATAAACAAAAGGCCAGGTGTCCGCAGCCTTATCTGTTGTAAGGCTGCTCAGACTGGTATAAAGCAGAAATAATGAAGCCTGCATACTTTTGGTCAAGGGAGGGGAGATAATGGTTTACAAAGACAAGGTCGTAATTCAAATTCACGCCAGCTTATCAAATGTTCAATTAACTCTACAAAGGGAAGAAGGAGGGAAAACGGGGCTGCTTGTCCAGCAAGAAAAGTCTCATGAATATAAAGGAACAGACTGCTTGTTAGGGGTGCTGGAGTGAGGCATGTCAAGTCTCCCAGCACCACTTGAGATCCAAATAAACTCTGCTTGCTTCTCCCCTGTGTGTTTAGTGGCGCTAACACGCCGGCACGATCTACCACTGTTGTTGCCTCACAGTCTATCTGCCACGAACAAGGTGGCATATGTTTTTTAAAAAAGCTTTATTGACGGTGCAGGAACAAATCATTCCGATGGTGCAGAAAGAATAGGCAAATATGACAGTGACCAAAGCTAGGCTTACAGTGAAATCTTTCTTAGTCGAGCTTCAAAACACATAAAAATAAGAAAGCTATACAAAGTGGAAACTGACAGATGACTAGGGAACGTTATAAAAATAATCGACGAGCATAGCAGGGATCAATCAGGAAGGTCAATAGCACAACTGGAGGCAGTAGCAAGGATGACGGAACAAGAA
>NC_133773.1:105680186-105751574 GCF_003597395.2 Chelonoidis abingdonii
GTCAACAGTGTGTTCTTGTTGCCAAGAAGGCTAATGGCATATTGGGCTGCATTAGTAGGAGTGTTGGCAGCAGATTGAGGGAAGTGATTATTCCCCTCTATTCGGCACTGCTGAGACCACATCTGGGGTATTGTGTCCAGTTTTGGGCCCCCCATTACAGAAAGGCTGGGTTACATGATTTATGAGAATAGGCTGAGGGATCTGGGCTTACTTAGCTTGCAGAAGAGAAGAGTGAGGAGGCTTTTGGTAGCAGCATTCAGCTACCTGAAGGGATGTTCCAAAGAGGATGGAGCTAGCCTGTTCTCAGTGGGGGCAGATGACAGAACATGGAGTAAAGGTATCAAGTTGCAGTGGGGGAGGTCTAGGTTGGATATTAGGAAAAAACTATTTCACTAGAAGGGTGGTGAAGAGCCAGAATGGGTTACCTAGGGAGGTGATGTAATCTCCATCCTTACAGGTTTTTAAGGCCTGGCTTGATAAAGCCCTACCTGGGATGATTTGGTTTGGGGTTGGTCCTGCTTTGAGGAGGGGGTTGGACTAGATGGCTTCTTGAAGTCTCTTCCAACCCTATTCTTCTATGATTCTGTGAAGTTTTCAAATTTCAGATATTCCCAAATGCAAAGCATGGTATTCCCTCCCACATTTTGCTGTGCATTTTCTGTCTGTGTTGCAAGTCCGGTGTGTGAAAATATCAACTCATAATTCTCCACTGGTATTTTCTCCAGGACACTGAATTTGTAATACTCATAGTGGTTAGCACTGTAACCCTTGTATCCTCTGGAGAGATTCATTGATTCACTTTCTTTTCCCAGTCTAGTCTCACATTGTCTATATTGTTTCATAGTTCCTTTGACAGGGATAGTGAAACTCTCTGTGATTTAGTTTATTTGCACAAAGATACATATAGACAACCAATTTTTAATCCAAAGGGAATTGTTAGTCCAGAGATATAATTCTTTAACTATATGGAGGTGCTGGCACAACCTTTATGTACTTTATTGCATCACAGTCTTGACACTAACATTTTTCTTTTTAAATTCAAGATAATTTCTCCTATATTTAATAAATACAAATTTTAAAACATCGGTTTGCTCACAAGTCACCTATTTAGAGCAGCCAGAGCTGTAACAGTTAATTATATTTTAATAGCACATTAAAAGTCTATACAGCAGGATATATAACATCTAAGGATGTTCAGTGAGCTCTCTAGTTCTTTAATAGTCTATACCATAATTATACAATAAGTGTTTACATAAATTTG
Source organism: Chelonoidis abingdonii (assembly GCF_003597395.2). Taxonomy (NCBI): domain Eukaryota; kingdom Metazoa; phylum Chordata; order Testudines; family Testudinidae; genus Chelonoidis; species Chelonoidis abingdonii. The sequence continues at coordinate 105,681,448 of NC_133773.1, forward strand.
TATTCAGCTACTACTTCATAACATTGTTATTCTTTGCTGCTACAAATTGAGATGAACCTATATGACATCTTATACTCAGACTTTCTTTATTCACTCAGACTCCCTGAAACATATTTACACCTGCTCTGTCAATGGCTGATGGAGTCTAAGCTGGTCTAATTTACACACTGAGGAGTCAGGAGGAGATGCACAAAAATAATTTAAAATATCTCATTCTTAAATTTTCATTTGGTGTGTAGCAAGACCACCATAGATTGTTAGACATCAGGAGAATGCATGTAAGGGAATCTGAATATAAGGAGTCTAACTGAGATTAAGGGTGTCTACAGTACACCTGTACTTCTGAATTTGACCGCTACTCTGAATTAATATTAGGTGGGACTTCAACATCAGAACATGAGTTAAGAAGCTGAAGTGAAATACATCAATATTTTGAAACTTCCTTGATACACCAGTATGTTTCTCTATCTAATTGTTAAGGAGTGTGAGGCAGAAACTGCATTTAGTAAAGGATAGTCTCTTCAATGGAATGCACATAAAAGTTTCTTTAAAGTTAATAATGACAAGGGAACTACCAGAGTTGTAGCGGGATGAACATTTCACCTTGCAGTAGGTGGGTTGTGGACTATCAAACAGGACTTCTCTTTCTCAAAAAATCATGAAAACAAGCCAGCTTTCATGCCCATAAAGTTTTTATATAGCTGACATCTTAAAATATATACTTCCATCAGGATTTCTTTGTCTTTCCTGAAAGTTCATGTACAATTATACATGAACTTAGAACTTGAGGACTAATGCACCCTAGAAGGTGTACTTCTATATCTTTCATGAAAGCTGCTCTCACTGTGCACATTTCTTTTTGTGTCCTCATACTGCTTCCTGACACATCTGTTCACATGTGATTCCCAATGTTTGCACTCTTTCAGGTCACTGGAAAAGCATTCACTTTTGAATGTCAAGAAGATGCTTCATTTTTTGATTATCTTTGCAGCAGTCTCAAGTATTGGGGCCACTGATATAGCCCCACTTTACCACTGAGTCTCTAGACTGGATAATTCTAGTCTGAAGTTGATTAAGGCAACCCCACATAGTCCAGGTTTGATAAGCACTGGGCGGTAGGTGCTCGACTGGTGGAACCCAGAGTGCTACAGGATCCCTACTCTTGTTAGCCATAACTGAACCCATGTCTGTTTGGGTGATAATGTTAGGGGTTTAATGGTGGTGAGAAAACTTTTTTGGCACTTCAGTTGGCTCAGCATTGGTATTATATAGTGATATCTTGGATCTGCAAATTGTCTTATGCACTCTACTCTACAAGCAACTTCCTGGCATATATGAAAAGATGCAACACCTGCAAGGATGAAGAGGCTGTTGATGTGATGTAATATAGCAGGAGGCAGTATTAAGTACAGAGTCTAGCTTCTTTGTGTGAGGGGATTGTGCCCACAGTGCACAGCATATTCAGCAGAGGACCAGCAAAGTGCCAGTGCTGTTGATCACAGAATGGATGGGTTGCACCCACTTTGATGTAACTGGCTTATTTTGTATGATAATCTTTACTTTAGTTTTCCTGATGTGGGCTCTAAAGGAGAGTCAAATGAAGAGTAACCCTGAGGCGCACAGGATTTATAGAGTAAGTTTTGTCCCAAACCAGATGATGTTGGGTTTGCATTAGGCCTCTTGGTTTTTGAGATGGAATGCACTCACTTGCATCTTCGCTGATTTTGTATGCAGTTGTTTGGCTGCATAGTAGTCGTCTAGTGTGTTAAGTGCATTCACCAGAGTATTCTTCTTGTGCTATGTGGTGATACATAGATCATATGCATAGGTAAAACATGTTGTGCCAGGGCAGCTTGGCAGGTCATTTGTATAGATGCTGAATAATATATTTGCTCAAACACTACCTTGTGTGAGGCCATTCTCCTGTTGTTGCCTTCAGCTCCATTTGGCACAAAAGTTCACAATCTTTTGTTCTCTGGTATGGTCTGTATTAGTTAGTGAAGTGGTGGTTCTTTGTTATCATTAGTAGCTAGGCAAGGCGTCCACAACGACTGAATCTCATAGCCAACTGAGAGATCAATAAACACAGCTCCCGAAATCAACCATCTTCATATTATCTTTGATATGTTATGTCAAATCCAAAGCTAATACATGACCAACTCAAGCAAAAGCCAGATTGTTCATTGATAAGAAATGGTACTTCCACTTTTTCACTCTGTGCTCTGATAGATGTATGACAACAGAATAGAGATCTGTTTATACTATAGTTTGCAGAAACAGAAAATATGACTGCATTTTTCATATCATATCAGAGAGATAAATGTGCACAATCTATGCTTACAGGACCTATAGCATATTTTAAATATAATTTTAAAATATTAAAGGTTGCAAATGGCCTTCTGGGTTGATAACATTTGTCTCTTAAAGTATCTTAGACCCAATTGATCAAAGGATCAATATGACTGATTCTCACACACTCCTGTCACTGTTCATCTATTAACCGATTTCAGCTACTGTTATATCAAAGCAATCACTTATTCACAAGTAACCAGTAAAAGAATATTTTTTGTCAAAGTAATACGTAGGAACTTTGAGAAATAAGAAAGTTCAGAATCCAGTAAATAAGGCATGGTAATCACATATTTATTAATTCAAATAAAAAGGAATATTGAACAGTTTCCTATTTCAGTGAGCACTGTCCATCGTGTGCACTGAATGTAATTAAAAACTGTATCATATTGCAACCCAAATATCATTATTCTAACATGGGAAACAGGTTGGGGTGGAGGTTGTAAGTTTATTTTTATGTTTAAATAACACAGACACATCAAAATAATTTTTCCTTTCCCACTTTTCTACACAATCCCTAATTTTCATTCCAAATGTTTCCCTGTGAAAGCTGATGATATAAAACTACAAAGAGAGTATTCCTCTCCCACAACAAATCAATTCATTTGTAGATCAACTGCACTAAATATCTGATCATTGAGCTAAATATACTTTGTGTAAGATTAACACCACTCTCAACAGCAGGGAATCTGAAGGGATATTGGAACTATTCTCAGCTCATCAAAGTGTCCTAGAAACTTGACAAATTTCTACATTTGGAGAAATGCCACAATATTTGCTGCTTAACTATGATAAAAATAGTTTCATATATAAGCAATTCCAGAAAATCATGCAATTTCTTGGATTCCGAAGGTTTTGGTTCCTGAACATTAAAAATCAAAATGACTCTGAGTTATGTCAAAATTTGATAACACTAGCAATTATCCCATTTCATTCCCTAGAACCAGGCCAGCTAAAACCCATCTGGCCATCTTTGGATTGACATTGTGCTCATCCATTATAATTATAATTGTAATTTAAGAACAGATTACTCAAATCATAAGCCACATGTCAGAGTAGAGGTATGCACCTTGTATATAGCTTACCCAAAGCCTCGGATCTTTTTCCACTTCAGCTAACTGGAACACCATAATAAGTATAATTGCCAAAACAGTAGGAATACAAGCTTTTTTCATGCTATTACCAGCTTTTCTCACGACACAGCAGGATGACATATGCCATTGCTCTTTATGCAATATGCTGCATTGTATAGCAATGTCCTATAATATAATGCAATATCCCATGTAAAAATAAATGGAGAAATTAATACAATATTAAGGTTCAGGAATCAAGAAATCAAAGCAGGCATAAGGTTGAAAGTTGTGCCCCTTTGTGCAATACATTCTCTCTTTAGATCTTTTTTAATTATTTATCAGTTAATGCAATATATAGCATAATGCAATATGAAATTACGTATGCAACTATACATACAACATATTCTGTTCCATACAGTTTTTAATTTTGGCTTGATTTTTAAGTCTCAATTAGAGCTACAGAATAATTTTGAAGAATAGTTATTCATCTGTGACAAAATGTGTAAGGATGATCTTATAGTCACTGAAAGCAGATGAAAGCTTTGCTTTTAAGATCTTGTACCTGATCTTGCTCCCACTTATATTTATAATTGATTTAAATAGGAGCAGAAACAGGATGTCTGTCCTGAGGATCATCTATTCAAAGAGTCATCAAGGATATATTAGATATACCAGGGTGACTGCATCTTATTACTACTATAATATGTATGAACAAATCCATTCTTTGTGAAGCATAGAAGCAGCACCCCTAGTACCACAACAATTGTCCGTAGCAGAACAAACTGAAAATAATAATAAAATCATAATACGAATTAGTAATAATAAGCAAACAAACAAATCACCCAGCAATTTGAAATACTTGATCCTACCTTTTGTTTGTTGGTTTCATATCTAAATTTTCCTGATGCCGAGCAGAAATATTGAAGGAAAAGCATATGACCATGGTTATCTGAAAAGGGTTATAACTGAGCAAAGGGAAAAATACTGTTTAATGTCAGGGGAAAATTCGGACTGAAGAGTGTCCTAAAGTGTTGGAAGCCCTTTTCTTTGGACCATTTAATACAGACTAATACTGGTAAATACATTATGAGTAGAGTTACAGATATTATAAGTAGAACAATCCCTACAATTCTAGATAATGTGGGATGCATCAAAATCTGGCCATTATATGATGCAGCTGAAACTAGGTATGGTTTGATGCATTCTACACAACACCTGGAATTTTAATTAAAAAAAAGTGAGAGTTGTTTAACTCATTCTTTTAAATTGGTGAAAATTCATTTAAATAAATTTAAATGCATTAAATTCTTGAAAGATTGAGATTGGCAGACCACAAGCATTTTCTTTTCTAGTACAGGTCAGCATATGTACACGACTTGCAACAATGACCCCACCGCACATGAAGCCGAGGGGGTAAGGGAGGGCATTGTCCAGGCTTGCCAGAAGAAGGATAGAAGTGCTTTATGGGTGAGAGTGGGGAAGGAGGTCATAAGCTGCTGCAAAACCCATGGGTTTTGACTTCCTCCCTAGAGTGTACGGATGTCCTCATTTTTAAAACATTGGTCTGGGCACAAGGAGATTTGGATCAGTTCCCAGCCTGGCCACAGACTTCTGGTGTGATCTTGTGTAATTTAATTTTTCTGTGATTCAGTTCACCAGCTGTAAAATAGAAGTAATAATATTTCCTCTCTCCCATGCTTTGTCTGTCTTGTTTATGTAGACTGTACATTTGATGGTCTCTTACTGTGTGTTCTCAGCACTGAGCAGGGATTCTCTCTTGTAAGATCTTGTCAATCTCCAGCTTCGACATAGCTGAGAGGTATGCCAGGCTGAGGTTGATTATGCCCAGAGAATCTCTTTAACTTCTTCCTGACTGAGGGGTGGTCTGCTCCAACACTTATACTCCCTGTCCACATGGAACTTGAGATTCCATAGACCAGAGATTCCATCGCTGCCCAGGAGTAGATGTCTGAATTGCTGTGTTTCTTTCCTGTGTAATGTTGTACTCTAAAACTACAGTGTTGGAGAGACAAGTAGCATTGCATAACATGCAAGTTCCTTTCCTTCATTGCATTTAACCACTGAAATGGAATGTGATCTGTAATGAGTAAGAAAATATTACCAAGTGAATAGTATCTATGGGCTTCTATGGCCCATTTAATTGCCATTTTTTCTCCCCCAACTGCCCAGTAGGCCTTTTCTATGGGGAACAGCTTCCAACTTAGATACAGGACTGGGTGCTCGTTGAAGTTCACCTTGCGTGAATGTACCATCCCCATGCTTACATTGGAAGATTCCATCTGTAAAACAAACTTTTGAAAAATTTGTATTGAAGAGGATAGGAACCTGGCACAGCCAGTCTTTCAAAGGTGTTACAGGCTTTTTCCCAATCCTTTTCTCAACGAACCACCTTCATATTCCCATCTTTTATCAGGTCCATCAGAGGGGTTGCAATGGTAGCAAAACTGGGAACAAAGCTCCTCAAGTAGTTTTCCTGCTCAGTAATCTGGCTATACCAGGAAAACTGGTGAATGCTGGAGTTGCAGTCCTGCTTCTTCAGACACGCTTCCATGCACCTGAGCAGGGATTCTCTCTTTTTAAAGATCTTGTCAATCTCCAGCTTCGACATAGCTGAGAGGTATGCCAGGCTGAGGTTGATTATGCCCAGAGAATCTCTTTAACTTCTTCCTGACTGAGGGGTGGTCTGCTCCAACACTTATACTCCCTGTCCACATGGAACTTGAGATTCCATAGACCAGAGATTCCATCGCTGCCCAGGAGTAGATGTCTGAATTGCTGTGTTTCTTTCCTGTGTAATGTTGTACTCTAAAACTACAGTGTTGGAGAGACAAGTAGCATTGCATAACATGCAAGTTCCTTTCCTTCATTGCATTTAACCACTGAAATGGAATGTGATCTGTAATGAGTAAGAAAATATTACCAAGTGAATAGTATCTATGGGCTTCTATGGCCCATTTAATTGCCATTTTTTCTCCCCCAACTGCCCAGTAGGCCTTTTCTATGGGGAACAGCTTCCAACTTAGATACAGGACTGGGTGCTCGTTGAAGTTCACCTTGCGTGAATGTACCATCCCCATGCTTACATTGGAAGATTCCATCTGTAAAACAAACTTTTGAAAAATTTGTATTGAAGAGGATAGGAACCTGGCACAGCCAGTCTTTCAAAGGTGTTACAGGCTTTTTCCCAATCCTTTTCTCAACGAACCACCTTCATATTCCCATCTTTTATCAGGTCCATCAGAGGGGTTGCAATGGTAGCAAAACTGGGAACAAAGCTCCAACTTTAGCCATCTAGTGCAAGGAAGTGTCTCATCTGCCTCTTTGTCTGAAGAATGAACATGCTGACAATACCTGGCCTAAGTTGCTCTCTTTCCATGGTACAACCCAGATAAATCACTTCCTGATTCTCCAACTTGCATTTTGCTCGATTGGCTATAAGGCCTATCTCAGCTGGAAATTGTAGGACTGTTTGTACCCATCATTAGTGATCATCCCAGTTGTTGCAATATATAAATATGCAGCAGCATACTGATGGTGAGGTCTGAGCACTCTATCCATTAATTGTTGAAACTTTAGATTTGCTTCATGTAGGCCAAAAGGACATTCCTTTGAAACAGAACAGTCTGAAGCATATTGGGAATTCTGCTATTTACTGCAATGCAAGTGACAAGTGGATCTTTTGTAAGATCTAAAGTACTGATACACCTGGCCATTGCTAAACATTCCAACATTTCAAACATTTATCACATCAAGTACACATAAAACTTCAAGACTTTATTAACTTTTTGAAAGTCTGTGCAGAAACATGTTGAACCATTATGTTTGGGGAAGAGTATTATGAGCTTTCATCAGTCCCTTTGGGACTCCTCTACTACCCCTAGATCCAGGATAGCCTGCAACTGCTCCTGCAGTGTCTCCCACATCGTCTGCGGTTAAGGGCTGACTTGATGTGATGGTGTATCAGTGAGGGGACAGTAGAAAATACATGGGGAAAGGCCTCAATTAGATGTAAAATCTGAGCTTTTTTCTTAGATCGAAGTTTGGTGTCCATCTTCACTTGTGCTGGCTCTTGGTGAATGGATGCTTAAGGCATCAGTTCTGACTCTGGTGGGTAAGGCATTATTGACATCCCTTTTCTGGTTTTCCAAAGGCTTCAGAGGTTCACATAGTAAAGCCTTATTTCTTTCCGCCTCCTGGGCTGGTGGATCTCATATTGCACAGGGCCAATCTAAGGAACCACTTAAAAAGCTCCTGGCCATCTAGCTAACAACTTTGATTCCATGCTGGGAAGCAATAACAGTACTTGATCCCCCTGTTGGAAAGTCTGCAGGTCACCCTGATAGCATGTTTACTCTTGTGCTTGCTGGGCCCCAAACAGATTTTCATAAGCAACAACCTCCAGCATCTTGAGGCTCTCCCTGAGCTGTCTAACATATCAGACCATGCTGAATGTCTTTTAGTCTTGATCTTCACAGCCCTAGAGTAGGAGGTCTAACATTCCTCAATCCTGGGGCTTATACAAAAGCTCGAAGGGAAAAATACCCAGTAGAAGTTTGTGGTATTTCCATCATAGTGAACAAAAGAGGAGGAACTAACTGGTCTCAATGCTTGAGGTCAGTGTCCACAAATCATTTTAGCATCACCTTCAGGATTGCATTGAATCTCTCAACTAATCCACCCATTTCTGGATGCTGGACAGAGGTATTCAGCAATCTGATCTTCATTAAACAGGATAGCTCCTATATTATCTGATCTGTGAATATTTCTTGGGAGATACCTACTCGAGAAAAGAGTTTTCAGGATCTCTGGAGCAAATTTACAGCATGCAGAGGAATGAGTAGCATGGTAACAAGAATGTATTGGTGTCCCAACACACTTTTTGCAAGGTGGCCTACCATATCCATGTCAATTTGCTCAAAGGGAGTGGGATCAAGGAGTCCTTTGGCATAGTTAATTGGTACTAAGGACAAAAGTCTGACCCTGGGGGATGCAAGGTCAGTAGAAAGGAGACAACACTCAGGACTAGGTCTTCTTCTAGCCTAAGTGTCCAACACAAAGGATGTAGTGTGCTGAGTATCAGTAATTGGGTCCTTACCTCTCTGGCTTGTTTATCACACTCAACGCAGTATAGGCAATCTCTCCAGAGAATAAAAAGAGGCCACTGCCACTAGCATTGAAGGTTCTACCTCCTGATCATTCACAGCATTAATTTGATTGTAGGCCTTGTTCAGCATAGGGTTCCCCCTTTGTTCACAGACAAAAAACTGTCCACGGCTCCTGTCTGTGACCTGGATGGGTGACCAATGGATCTCAAACTCCCCATAAGGGGGTCCTCTGGTTCTCCTTATCCAGCTAGTCCCACCATTCCCTGAGACTAGATTCCAGCCTGAGCCCAAACTTCCACGATGCAGTTAAGCAGCTCCTTAGCCTGTGCCCACCAGCCCAAGTCAGCTGTTGCCTGCAATGTGCAGGAGGTCAGACTAGATGATCATGATGATCCCTTCTGACCTTAAGGTCTATGAGACATGGGCCAGCCACAAGCATTTAATTGCAGTGTAGACATACACTTCAGGACAGATTCTTAGCTGGTGTTAATCAGCGTTGCTCCATTGATTTCAATTTACAACAGCTAAGGATCTGGCTCTCAGATTTTAAAAAGAGATGTAGTCATGTAGAAAATTAAAGTCAATAGTGTCGGAAATTATAAGAAAAATACAAAAGATAGGATTTTTTGTTGTTAAAAAAGAGGAAATATACATACTTAGCATTGCTTAATATACCTGCAGAATGCAGCTCTTTCATGAATACATGCTGAATGTCCCAACATGTCTTTGTTTTTAGTAAAACATCAATAAAATGCAGCAACTGGAGTATAGAACAATTTATACAGTAGTTACTTTTTAAAATATTTAATCCAATTTACTAGGTAAAGAAAAGTTCTCAAAATACAAGTAATTCTTTGGAAAATCTTTGCTAAACTGAGGAAACCTGAATTAAGGATGTGTAGCAAACTGCTGCTTAAGTTGCTGGAAATGAACTGGAGAATTCTATGTTAAAGATAATAGAAGTGAGTCACAATTGGAGTTTAATATTAACTGTGCCAAAGAACATGTTCCAGAAATTGAAGCCTATGATCATTTCTTTTACACTTTTCTGTTTGTAATAATTTTAGAAGTTCAAAAAATTCATTTTTCCCTTCAAAACTTTTTTCAGACCCAGCTCCAGTGAAAATGCTTTGGTTGGGAGGATAAAATGAACAGAAGAGGAACTAATTAAAAACATTCTTTAAAGGGTGTGATTTGGGAATTCATAGAGTGATATTGATTTGAAAGTAATGGGTTGTAGCATAATTTAGCATATTTTATACAAAGATCATTAACATGATTTGTCACTGAAGTGTCATTGCATGCTTTTCCAGCTATCAGATTTGAGGTCTTGCAATAGTCTCCAAAGCCACTCTCCAAAACCACTATCATTCATCTAATTGTTATCAGTCCTGCCATCTTCCATTTCATACACTCAATTAAAGATAGAGATGTACTGTACATTTACAGGTTCTGATTTGGAAAAGGAGGTTTTACCAAGTGAATGTAGATCCACTGGTTGTGAACATTGCCACGATTAGTTTGTCCATAGAGTAATCTCTTCAGCATGGACAAGCAGCATATGATTAAATAAGGCTTTGGTGAAGCTAATCATTGTTGCTTTTACAAGTAAATCATTTTAATCTATAACTGCTTTTATCCTGAATGTATTTTTCTCCTGCAGTTCAGAATACTTGTTATCATAAGTACAGTGCATGAGAACATTAGACAGAACTGGAAATAAACAGAAATTCTAGTAAATATATATGATGGTATACATTAAGCATTGTAAGATATTTCTTTAAGTTCTCCAAATACCTAAAGATTTTTGCTTGGTTTCATAAGAGGAAGCTTTGAGTATCATTACAATACCCTCAAAGAATTATTAAAACAGGATGATTTGATGTCACTTATGTTCAGGCAAGTCTCCTTACTCCTTGCTTCCACTCCCCATGTCAAATGACTGCCTATTGCTGCCTGGAGGTAGCCTCATATGTGTGACTGAGTATATGAAGACAGAAATCCAGTGTCGGGAGCCAAAATTGGCTCCATTGTATGATGGAGTGAGAAATGCAGGACAGTTGAGAGGTCTGGATTAGATCATCTTTCTCTTTTCCATTTCTTCCCCTCTCACTATCTGCCATATGCATATTTCTCTTCAACCTCATTGTAGCCTTTAGAGACCAGACTGGCCAGCTTCTAGCCACTCTTTATGATATGATCAGTTCTAATTATTTGTCTTAAAGAAGAGAACCCTGAAAAGTGAGGAAAGATGACATGGCAATCAGTGATTTAATTCTAGTGAATGTAGTACCCTGTTCTGTTCATAAGCAATAAGATAACATGTAAAACTGCCAAGCATTTCACTTATTCTGCAGGATGCAAAAAACTTGAGAGCCTTGTTTCTGACAGGTTTCAGAGGGGTAGCCATGTTAGTCTGTATCAGCAAAAACAATGAGGAGTCCTTGTGGCATCCTAGAGACTAACAAAATTGTTACTCTCTAGGGTGCCACAAGGACTCCTCATTTTTGTTTATGACAGTGTAATGAAAATCTGAAACTATTACTTCTAAATTGGGTTGTGTTATTTTTTTTTAAAATATAAGATCATGCCTCAGATCTTTTATTAAGTGCCATAAATATCAGTAAGTGGAGCTTTTGATGTGGACACAGCAGCAAAATGAGGACAGACAAATGCATGGAATTAAGTGATGGGCCGCAATTTTGATTAATCTTTAATACAAGGGAGGGATGTTACCCATCTATCACTCGTGCTTTCCTATACCAGATATTTAATTGGTTACAGTGTTGGGCTTACAGGGCTCCTTATCATACTGCCCATATTCAGTGTCAGCTCCTCTCCGCCTACACCACAAGATTCAAATCTGAGTCCCAACATCCTTCCCCTCCACCTCTACCCCTCACACAAGGGGGACAAAGGGTGCACTAAGGTTGAGACCTCGGAAGGGCCATAAGATCTGATTCTATCCTATGAGCACAAGGCCTATCACCAAAATCCCAGGTCTTTTACCTTTCAAAACTGTTCATTTTATTCTTTTAAGTGCACTGAATAAACAAATCTACCACCTAAGTTAGGTACTAAGCACATTCCTGCTTAATCCACTATAACTTGCAGGTGCTGCAAGGAAGACAAAAATCTCCCTGGTCCTCTGCCAATTTGACCTGAGAGAAAAAATGCTTCTTGACCCCCTAAATGGTCAATTGACTACACCTGCAGCATCTGTGAGGCCAGGTTCCCATTTCTAGTTCAGGTGAATAAGTGGGCTGCTGGAATGGCCTGCCCTAGGCTGAATCCTGGGAGCAGGGGAATGCTGACCAAAGAAGGAGGGACATTGGGGTGGGGAGGGAAAGAAGGGAGACCTGGATAGCAGTGAGAATGAGGAAAGCCACGGAGAGACAGTGATGGAGCAGGATGAGAGGAGACCAGAGAAAGACCCAATCAACAGGTGTGTGGTACAAGTTCAAATGTAAGCCTATTGTATTCTTGGATCTCTGTTAGGGGACAGCAGAAAAGCTGACACAGTGTCTCTGTATCCAGTGTGACTATGCCCTCTCCTCAAATATTTTTACGGTATCTGACTATATGGATAGTTTCTGCTTCCTGTATTGGGGAGTCTGTGTCTACTAGCATGGCTGAATGCGTCAGCCTAACTGACAAGCAGCATTTCTAATAGCGGTATGAACCCTGCAGCAGAGTCTGTCTGACTTACTCTTACTCCCAGACTGCTACAGAGCCAAAGAGCTACCTTTGCATTTAGCAACATAGGGCCATCTATACTTCCTCGTGTTACCGCCTTCTTTAACCAGTGGGTGTAAAGGAAAAGAGTTAAAGTAGTTAGACAGAGAGAGAAAGTAGAATAGGTATATCACTGCAAGTCTACATCAACATATATTCATGGTAGAACAGGGTTTCACTGCTGCATGTACTACCTAGCATGCTTAATGAGCTAAGAGACAAAATCAGATATATAGTGTCCCGTATATAACAATCTTTACAGAAAACTCTTGATGTAAAAACCAGCCAACTACATGAAACAATACAATTAGGTTTATATATCACTGCCTTCACAGTGTCATTGCCATATAGTGTATCTATCAAGGCACTTCTAGGGCCACATTCATTTGGCACCTATATGCAAACATAACACAATTGCATCACAATGGTATCCAAATCAATAACAAACCAATATCACTGAAGAACTCTGAATCAGAGCAGCTATAGCATCTTTAATTTAGCCTCTAGTGCCTCTGTAGATAGCTAAGTGCTGACACATCTGTACACATGTAAATCATATTCATACAATTAAACTTGGAGACAGAATATATGATGGTGTGGTATAGAGCTTTTATCAGCAGGAGGTTTGGATAATCGTATTACTGACAAGTGACAAATTCTGTATTTGTCACTCATTACTGAGAAATTATTTTAATAATATTTAGGACATTAAAATATTTACTGAGACTATTTTTTTCTTTTTGCCTTCCACCTGCAAAGCCAAGCATCTCAGTTACCATGAGTTCAACCATGCAGAGTTCAGAGGCAGATGTAAAAGACAACATAGATGATTTTATATATGTTTACTATATATTAAAATATCACAACGTTTAAATCAGTTAGGCAACATTCTTTGCTGTGCTCTGACTCCTTTGTGCTGCACCATTCCCCTGCTCCATTGACCTTCAATCTGCACTGAGCATGTTCCAGGACTGAGTTTGAGTTCAAGATAAGGACAGTAGTAGTAGTCATCCCTTCGGCTTACGTAAAAGACGATGGCTAAGAGTCCATTATTCTAGTCTTGAATTATACAAACAGTAAGAATGCTTTCCTCTTGTTAAGGCATTACACTGGAATTCAGGAGAGCTGGTGCTAGTTGTCCTGCAGATGTCCAATGTGACGTTGAGCAAGATTATCTAATAGTTACACACAAGGGGGGCAAAGCAAGGCTGCATGGATAGCCCTAATTTTGTCATTTCCTAAATTTTGAATATTTGCCTTTGTACCTTGCTGTTCTTCATTATGTAATATTGATACTAGAGCTAGTCAGAAATTTCAGTGGTAACATTTTGATTCTGATGTCATTTTTAAAATTTTCTTGATGGAAAATTCACACAAAATTCAAACAAAACAAACAAAAAAAAACTGCTATGGGTACCCGCATGGCCCCAAAGCATGCCCACATTTTTATGGCTGACTCAGAAGTACTCTTCCTTAGCTCTCGTCCCCTAACGCCCCTACTCTACTTGCACTACATTGATGACATCTTCATCATCTGGACTCATGGAAAAGAAGCCCTTGAAGATTTCCACCATCAACCTCAGTCTAGACCAATCCACACAAGTAGTCTATTTCCTAGACACTATTGTGCTAATAAGTGCTTCTTACAGTTGGCATGGCTACTTCCACCTTTTCATGTTCTCTGTATGTATAAATATCTTCTTGCTGTATGTTCCTATCTATGCAGCTGATGAAGTGGCCTGTAGCCCACAAAAGCTTATGCTCAAATAAATTTATTAGTCTCTAAGGTGCCACAAGTACTCCTGATCTTCTTGTTTTGGGTAGGTTTGAGCTGAATCTAAATATGTTGGTGTATGGAACTGAAACTAAAATATTTAGTTTTCAATCAGTTCAACATTAAGCTTCATCTGCCTATGGTGCCAAAGAGATTGTGAATGGTACAAATGCCCAGGTTAGAGTGACTCCCATTTTCCTCTATAAAGTGGGATCCTTGACCAGGGCCGGCGCTAGGATTTCTGACGCCCTAGGCGCCGGCACATTTCGCCGCCCCCCGCGCGGGTCTCGCGGCTCTGGCGGAGCTGCCGAAGGCATGCCTGCGGCAGGTCCACCCGCGAGCCGCGGCTCCCTGACCCCGGGGGCGGGGGCGCCCCTGTTGCCGGACCGCCGCAGGCGGCTCCCTGACCCGGGACGCCCCGGGCGTGTCGGACCGCCGCGGGCGGCTCCCTGACCCGGGAGCGCCCCGGGCTGCCGGACGCCACGGCGGCTCCCTGACCCGGGAGCGCCCCGGCTGCCGGACCGCCGCAGGCAGCTCCCTGACCCGGGGACGCCCTGGGTTGCCACAGCTGCGTGCTGAGCCCGGGGGCGCCCTAAGCGCCGGGCTGCCGCGGCTGCGCGTGACCCCGGGGGCGCCCTAAGCTGCCGGGCTGCAGGCAGCTGCTGCCGCCGGCAGCTCAGACTATGCAGCGGCCGCTGCAACCATTTAAAAAATTTTGGGGGGGCGCCGCTTTTTGGTGCCCCCAAATCTTGGCGCCCTAGGCAACCGCCTAGTTCGCCTAAATGGTTGCACCGGCCCTGTCCTTGACTAGACTACATCTCAATCAGGCATCATGGGAGAAGTTATATATAACAGATTTTTTTTTTAAAACCTTTGAAATAAAGGATAGGAAATTTAAAAGAATGTTACTTGAGTTGCAAATTTAAGCACTGAGAAATTAGGAAATACCAGATGCACAGACAACTGTGCAACCTTAATTTAGCAACTTGTTTGTTTTCATTGCAATACAATACTTAATTACATTGTCAGATACTATTTTTTCCACAGGACTCCTGCTTCATTCAGTGCACAGACTGGAAACACAAGAGAGACAAATTAAGGTTGTAGGAGTGGTGCAACCTGTATAAAGTTTTAAAAAACAAAACAAAATGAAAATATTTTTTTCTGTACACAATATATATTGCAAAGAAAAACCTACAATTCATGTTTGAAATATAAAAGTATCCAATATATTCTTTTATTTCTTCTTTTGAAACTTAGTTTGTGTGCGTTGTATTCCGCTGTGGTGCTCTGTTCTCTAAATCTTTGATGGAATCAGAGAAAAAGTAAACTTGAAACAGTTTCTCTCATTTCAGAGGCATTTTTAAGGAAGCTCTGTTGCATTACTAATCCTAATCTCAACACCATAGCCATAAAGAGAATTCAGATACAGTTAAATATAGCACAAGTAAAGAGTAAATAGTTTGAATGAGCTGTTTACCAGAGAATCAGAAAAAGGATGAATGTGAAAAATATATTTTGATTGCACTAACAAAACAGAAGAACCTTTGTAGGTTTCACAACCAATTTTATCAAAGGGAATATTAGGTGAATTTAATACTAGCAGAAATTCTCCAACCTCCTTACGCTGGCATTCTTTATTCTTGAACATAAAGAAGCTTATGTAAGTCTGCCTTGTCCCACATTTGCATGGCACTTTCTTATAGAAATTAGATTATACACTAGTTTGAAGTACTTTCATGCAGTTAATACATTTATCTTTAAAAGACCAGATGGACAATTTGGTAGTTAAAATGTGGTTTTAAAATTTAAACCTTAAAACCAATTTTAATCACCACTATTTGTATTCTTTCATGCTTTATAAATACAATTTTTGACCTAAACTAAGTGATATTTATGTCCACAATATACATTTAGAAAGAAGATTTTTATATTGTGCTTTTTCCTTTAGGCTTACTTTGTTTTTTCTAAACAATATGTCTTGCAACCCATTTTGTAACAATAGCTTGACTGAATTTAAGTTTGCATCATTATTTATTGTCTATAAAACAGAATGTCAATCTTCCTCCCTAATTACTATTATTGTTGTTATTAGTAGTAACATTTGTGCAGGAATGGAGAGAAAGGGAAGTGATTGTCTTTCAGAATCACTGTCCTCTTCATCTAACATACTTACCTGTCTGAGTGTCTATTTAACCCCTCAGCTAATTCTTTGATATTCTCCTATATAGTTATAGGTAAATTATATACTTTGCATAAGCAAACAGACAGGATTAGAAGTAATCTAGGGAATTGGATCTGTGTTGTGTGAGAAAGCCAGGCAGAAATGCAAGCCCATTCAATTAGTATGATTTTGAGTGGTCTTACTTGAACTTCTTTGATTAGTAGTTCATCAAATTATTAAAAACACAGCATTGTTATTTATTTGTGCTTGATTTTCTCTTACCTTGCAAGACCAGACATCAGCAATTTTCCTTAGGTTGTATTCCAAGAGCTGGTAATGGAATCAAGTTCTGATTGGTCTAATAACCACTTGAGGGGAGAAACAGAAGTGTGCTCCAACTGGATCTGTTTTTCTATGTGAGAAGAATCAAGGGCTGAAAAGTGAGATAGGCAGAAAGCAAACCTAATTTACTTAGTTTTGAAAGAAAGAGAGAAAACAGAAGTTGTTTAGAAATGCATTTTAAAGAAATGTCTATTTTTCCTATTCTCTTCTATCTCATAATTCCCTCCTCTCCCCCAGAGGATCACAAACATCCATTTTGAAGCTCCGAGCTCATTTTCCTGGGCTTTTTATAACTGTCTACCCTCAAGGTCCCATATCATAGCCATTGTCCCTCAGGACAAGCAAGACAAGATGAGATTCCCACTGGAGCGCCTCAGCACATCATGCAACTCCATAATTAGCTAGAAGAGCCTTTCCCCCAGGGCTGAGTACTCAGTGCTACTTCTACAGTATTCCTAGCCAGGCAGTTTGGCAGAACTCCCAAAAAGTTTGGATAATTCAAAGAGGCTGCTGATGCACATTCAAACTTTTGGATGCTTATTTCAACTAAACTCAAACAAAATTCAAACATTATTAAAAATTACAATAAAAGATACAGGCAATGTTAACTGTTTAGTTTCATGGAATCCCCTTCCAGGTGTAAGCCAGTCCACCTAATATGCAGGAGAGTATAAGAAAATACAAGCTTAAAAAAATACCTTGAAATTCTTTTCCTCACAAACAAAATTAAATGTGGCGTACAGAGGTCTTTGAAATCTCTCTCTCTGACACACACACATACTCCACAGCATCTCGAACTTTTTCGTGTTCATTGTCCCCCTTAGTATAGCTACTAAATTGATAATAGTTTTTATTTTAGCAGTGTGACTTTCCTCCCTGCCTAAGTTAATGTTTGTGGTCTATTGTTCACTCACTTCTTCCCAAACTCTTTCTTTCCCTGTGTGGTTTTCTTTGCAACTTCAGAATATCCCTGGGAAATGCTTTGATGATGGTCAAATGTAGTTCCATTATAGTAGTCATCACGGGAATGTCATCATGAAATTCAGGGGTTCTGCTTCAGTCCCTCCTGACCCCAGGTGTGTGATGCATGAAATTTAGGGATTTGGGTCTGCACAGAGTCACTTTAGATGAAATTTCTGGAGTAGTTGTGTAATGCTGCGTGAGGGCTAGATAATATAGCACATGCTAGCATTTGTAAGTCTCATTGCACTGTACAGTTCACCATTTGCTGGGTAGCAGTGTTATTTTTGCTACATTTGTTTGGAGTGCAGATGGTGCAGGGTACAGCAAATGGACTGTAAAAATAGATTTTTTTTTTGTTTTGCTTTGCTGTGAGGAAGATTCCTTAGAAATACTTTGTGTTAATGTTATACTTGTCAAAATTGTTCAACTTCTGCCATTTTAACAGACATTGAGAGCACTCTGAGCGATGAGAGGAAAAAACATCTTTGAAAACAAAAAGAAGAGGGAAATAATGAATTGAGGACATTAATTTATAAAAACAATAAAAACAAAACCAGGACATGAAATGTCTTTTGTGTATCCTATCCATTTTTAGAGTGAAAATGATGTCATGTGTCCCTTAAAGGGTTACTGTAAACCTTTAGGACCTGTATACCTAAAATAGTTGGCTTCAACTCAGAAATTTTAAAATAGATTTCAAATTGGATTGTGTATAAAAGTCTCATTGCAAAGTGAGTATTAGTATTCACAGGAGACTTCCATAATTGCTGCCAGGCTCTTCCAAGCCCAAGAAAGAATTTATTTGGCTCAACATAGCCTGAAGGTTGGAAACCACTGCTCTGGGCAACAGACATTATGGATATTCATCTATTAGCCTATCCTATGTCTCTGTGTATGTGGAAGACCGCACCATTTTTAGCTGTAAAAAAAGAAAAAAAATCAGAAATGTTATTTTTAGTTTAATACTTGAGGATTTGTTTCTAGGCAAAACATCATTTAAAACGGTACTTGTTTGTCAAAGGGGAGGAAATTAGGCAACATAAGTTTACATTTACCTTCCGCTGAATTCTGGATAGCTGCAAACTTCCATTTACCAGTGTACATAAATAATTATTTAGAACAGACTTACTTAATTGCAATAATAATGACCACTTCTCTTCATTGCTAGTGACCCATTCATAACATTTAGCATTATCAATTAATCTAAAATGAAGTTATACAAAAGCTATGGAAGACTGAACATTGAAGTATAAAAAGCTATTGTTGTCATAATAGAGCAGAAACATGGACAGTCATCATGAAGATGGAGCAAAAGATTAACGCCTCTTGATCGCATATGGAAAGATGTATACTGCTTACTACTATGTGAATAAACAGAGGAACAAACATACAGGCAAAAGAGCACACCAAAATGAACAGTACATTGAAGACTATAAAGTATCTAAAGCACATATGTCGAAGGAAGAAGAGAAGAAACATGGGCAACACTTATTTAAACTGTAAGCTCTCCAGAGCAGGAACAGTCCAATATTCTGTCTAGATGGTGCTTAGGCAAGTGGGGCCCCCTTCTTGGCTGGTCCCTACTGGCATAATGAACATGAATAATAAGAAGAAGAACAGTTAAGAGAAGATTTGTTTTTGAAAATTGTAATTGTGATGATGCTGTATTTTCTGAGATGGAAATGGGATATCATTTTCCAACTCATCCCCCTTCCAGTGAAGAATTGTTCTCTATATACATATTTTGATTTTTTTAATATATCCAAATTTAAAAATTCACAAATAATGGACCTTTCACCACATGCCTGGGAGGCTATTCTATAGATTAATACATCTCAAAGTTTAGATTTTTTTTCTGATATTCATGATACCATTTTCCTATTCTAGTTTCATCCCATTATATTTTCTTCTGCTCCCATATATCATATTACTCATCATCTTTGAAATGGACATTGAAATAGTTATAAACTTTTGTCCTCTCTTAATAACCTTTTAATCAACCTATACATATTTACTCTTTGCCCATAAGACAGTCATTTCAGTCCCTTTTAATTTGTCAGTATCTTTGTGTTAATGCCATGCCTAGATTTGAATAAAACTTCCAGTAATATTGCAGCAGAGCCATATAGAGACAAACTGTTGACTGCCTGCTCCAGAACTTGATGTCTTTTCACATGCAGGCCAAAACTCACATCCACATTTTCTTTTTCTTTCTGAGTTGTCTAATTTGATATCTACTATCACCTCTAAGTCTCTTTCCAGCATTACTACTCATCAAGTCTCCTCCAACTGAGTAAATTCTTTGTGAATGTATTTGTCATAAACAGATAGC
Source organism: Chelonoidis abingdonii (assembly GCF_003597395.2). Taxonomy (NCBI): domain Eukaryota; kingdom Metazoa; phylum Chordata; order Testudines; family Testudinidae; genus Chelonoidis; species Chelonoidis abingdonii. Next base: position 105,701,306 of record NC_133773.1, read on the forward strand.
TAAGGGTTAATGTTTCTTTTCCCTGTAAAGGGTTAACAGAGGGAACCAAACACCTGACCAGAGGACCAATCAGGAAACCGGACTTTTCAAAGTGAGGGAGGGAACTCTGGATTTGGTGTTTTGCCTGTTTTCTCTCCTCGCTAGAGAGAAGTTTCTTTTCTAATCTCCAAAGCTCTCTACCCCTTCTGACAAGGTGTGAGGACAAAAGAAAAAGCAAAGTTTAATGTATTGTATTACATTGGTACCTTGCTGGCAATTCAAACGGATAATCTTTAGAAACAGACTGTTTTATTCAATGTCTTAAAGCATATAGACCCGTAATGTCATCGTCTGAGAGAGTGTATATGTTTAATGTCTTTGCTTCGTTTTTATATAAGCTCTTTAAACCGCTGAGGTTTTTCTCTAGTTAAAGGCTAAGGGACGAAGAGGGACAAACTCTTTGTTAGCTTGACTAGTGTGAACTGCAAGCCGCGGTAAGGGATGCCCTCCTTCCTGCTCAGGATTAATAAGTATCACCTGCAGTATAACCCAGGGAGGGGGAGCTGGGGATGAAATAAAGAGGAGACAAGGGGAGGGGGTTGGTTTCCCTTTGGTGCGAGACTCAGGGCTTCTGAGTCTTGGGGTCCCTCCAGGGAAAGTCTGGGGGACCAGAGCGAGGCAGGCGCTGTAATTCCTGTCTGGTAGCAGCAAGATCAGGTCCAAGCTGGTAATAAGCTTGGGGGAGTTTCATGCTAAGCGCCCAGATTTTGGACGCTAAGGTCCAGATTTGGGACAGAGGCTTATTACAGTATTAGTTCACATTTTCCAGTTTTTGAACTCTAGGATAATATTTAATTCAATTATCAATTATCATATGGTGTGCAAGCATAGAGATGTTGAAGTATCAAAGAACCAAATCATGAGAGTCACTGAGCATGGAAAGAGCACTCACAAATAATACCCACTAGACCACTGGAAAATTTACCTCTGAGAATTTAGCCTAGCATGTTTAAGTGCTTTCCTTCAAAAACAATGATTTTAATACAAATATTCTTAACAATAAAAATTGATTTGTATAGTTACTTCTGTGTACTATTAATGACATATACATTTTTTGGGGAAAAAACTCTAGGAGAGACAATCATTGCACTTCATACCACATTAGTATGCATTTCCAGTTTTACCTCTGAATCAAATTAACCCCATGTCCCCACGGAGCAGAAATCTGATGCTGTTTGAAACATATCCAGTCTTGCAAACCTTTATTCATGAGAAGATTCATTAATCTTAGGTCAATGGGTTTATTCATTTAAGTAACAGTTTGCAGGACCAAATCCTAGGTCATATGCAAGAGAAAGGAAGGACACAATACTTCAACTTTATTGGAAGTAGGATTGACAAAACTAGTAATAAAACAGAAGGAGAAAATAAGAGGATATTCTTTAAAAAATGTGAGGAAAATAAAGTATATAGAGACTTTGGGAATTTTTAAAAATCAGAGAAACCGAGTTAATAAATGGTACTGTATGAAATGTCTACCCCAGAGTTTGAAACAGCACAAAATTCACCTAGTTATTTCTCTGATTCTAAATTGAAAGTCAGCCCAGTTTCACTGAAAGTTTTCCAAACCTTTCAAGTGAACCTTGTGATGATTTATGGTTTCATGTCCAAATCATTCATATCATGCTGTTTTAACAGGCCCACAAAGAATTCAGTATACATCTTTATCACATATTGACCTAACATTGTCATGGACATATTTGTGTTAAACAAAGTAAATATTGATACGAGAAAATTCATATAGCTCAACTCAACATAGAATAACAAAAAATAAAATATTTGAAAATGAAAAATGTAACAAAAAATGTAATAAAAGTATAACAAAAAATATAGGAGATTTGGAAATCTGAGTATAGCAGATGTAGATCAAAATTCAGATAAAAGCTCTAAAAGAAGACAGCAGAGAAAAATCTAACAATGAATATTATGAATAATTATGATATTATGAATAAAAAATACCATACAAAGTCTACTAACAGCTACTTGAATAGTGAAGTAGAATGAAGAGTCCAAAGCTCAGAATTAGCAAATCTAAGGCCAGGTCTACACTATACGGTAAAATCGATTTTAGATACACAATTTCAGCTACGAGAATAGCGTAGCTGAAGTCGAATATCTAAAATCGATTTACTCACCCGTCTTCACCGCGTGGGATTGATGTCCGCGGCTCGCCATGTCGATTCTGGAACTCCGTTGGGTTTGGTGGAGTTCCGGAATCGATATAAGCGCGCTCAGGGATCGGTATATCCCGTCTAGATCAGACGCGATATATCGATCCCCGAGCAATCGATTTTAACGCGCCGATACGGCGCGTAGTCTAGACGTGGCCAGAGCACTACGGACCATTTTACTACAACCGTTCGGGCGTCGGGGGAAAACGGATAGCGAAGTATTTCAGCTCCGGGATGGCGGAAAACCGGGTGATGGTGGTTTATGCCGACCACAGGAACAGCAAAAGACGGTACCATAATGAGATGTTGGAAGCCATTGGAGAAGTGAGATAAGGTTAGACAACCAAGACCGCCGGCAAGCCGCGAGCAATATACCACATCAACTTACTGAAGCCCTGGCATGACAGAGAGCACGTGTCTGTCACTCGGGCGCTCTACCTCAGCCAGACGGCCCGCAGGAGCAGGTTAAAGGATATCTCCTGACTTAACCCCAGAAACAACGATGGACAGTCATTGAAATGATCCACGTGACCAGCGACGTATTTTTACCCAAACCAGGTCGAACGGCACTAGAGTAAGGGTGACAATAAGACCATATCGAATACTGGAACCTAAAGGGAGAAATTAGGTGGAAGTGTGAAAGATGCTGGATCGGGTTCATTGAAGAATCCCACAGTCCAGTGGTCCAGTCCGATCGTACTAGTCCCCAAGCCTGATGGCACCCTGAGGTTTGAACGACTTCGGAAATAACATGAAGTATCCCACTTCGATGCTACCCGGATACCACGCCCATTGACGGCTGCGTTGATCGTTAGGCAGGCCAAAATACCTAACACCCTAGATTCTGACCGAAGGATATTTGCAAATACCCTGGCCCAAGGATGCCAGGAAAGACTGCTTTTCTACACCCGATGGCCTGTTCCAGTTTTACACTGTCCTCCCTTTCGGACTCCATGGGACCCCTGCCAACATTCCAAAGACTGCTGGATAAGTTATTACGACCCCATTGCCAACTATGCCGCCGCCTATCTAAGACGACATAGTTATACATAGCCCTGATTGGGAGTGACACACCTGGACAAAGTGAAGCAGTTGGCTGGACCGCTTTGCGAAAGGTTGGTCTTCACCGCCTAATCTCTGAAATGCGTGATAGGCGTATAGCTGGGCCAGAATACCGCGGGACCTTGTCGATAGGTGAGAGGGGTGGTGAAGCCCCAATGGAACAGGTGGAGACAATACAAGATCTGCCTCGACAATCCGCAAAGAAGCAGGTCAGAGCCCATTCTTTTGGTAATATGTTGATACTATGGGAATTACTTTCAATCCTCATTTTCACACTCTAACACGCGACCGAGTTGAGAGATCTATAGATAAAAAGGCACGGGGTGCTCCGCTGGAGATAGTGAAGTGGACAGAGATAGGCGGCGAAGCAGCATTTGCAGATTTGCGGACGCCCTATGCGCCCATCCGTGTACTCATGGCCCCAGACTTCGGAACGAATTCATCCTGCAGACGGACGCCTCGGAGTGGGATCAGGTGCCCGTCCTTTCCAGCATGGTAGGCGGAGGAGCCACCCCATCTTTACCTCAGCCGGGAAGCTACCTCCGACAGGAACAAAATCAGCGCTGTTGTTGAAAAGGATGTCTGGCGATAAAATGGGCTATTTGGAGAACTCTCCGCTACGCTATCTCCGGGGCGGCGGTTTTACCCTTGTGACTGATCACGCCCCCCTCCAGTGGATGCATAGGAACAAGGAAAGAACGCCAGAGTGACGAGGGTGGTTCCTGTCGTTTGCACCTTTCCATTTTCGGGTCCAGCATAGGCTGGAAGCCAACACGGCAACGCTGATGGCCTCTCCCGCCAACACTGCCTCTAGTCCCGAGTAGCCCAACCCCTTGTGTTGAGCGGGGGGCGGGATATGTTGATACAGCATGGCACGAGGGCAGCATAAGAGTGTTAGCAGGGGCCTTATTCCCTGCAAGGGAGGAAGGTTGCTTTAGATTAAACTAAACAGCTGTGGGCCAATTAGAGCACCTGATCCAATTGAGCACCTCTTCAGTTAAAGACGACTCCAGTTAGAGCACCTGACTCCAGTCATGGATTAAACCCTCTGCTTCAGTCGACAGGGGTGGTAGTTGAAGGAGAAAGGTTGGCATGAGCAGAGGTGCAGATTGCAGAAGAGAAGGTTTGTCCAGAGAGAAATAGAAGGTTTGGAGAGTGCTGCGGTGGATTGGGAAGCCCAACAGAAACCCTAGGTAGGGCATCAGGCTTGTATAGAAGAGAGGCGAGAAAGCCCTCACACAAGCTGGCGGGTATGAGAGGGAGAGTAACCAGGGGAAGAAACCGCTAGTCAGTGGTTTCACCACAACCCAGGGCCCCTGGTTGGGACCTGAGTAAGGGCGGGGTTTTGGATGGCCCCTGCTTTAACTTTTGAAGTTTTCCCAGGTTTGTTGCTCTAAATTGGGTCTAGACTACGCGCCGTATAGGCCGTTAAATCGATTGCTCGGGGATCGATATAATCCGCGTCTGATCCTAGAACGGGAATACCCGATCCCCTGAGCGCGCTTATATCGATTCCGGAACTCCACCAAACCAACGGGTTCCAGATATCGACATGCGAGCCGCGGACATCAATCCCAACCGGTGAAACGGGTGAGTAAATCGATTTTAGATATTCGACTTCAGCTACGCTATTCCGTAGCTGAAATTGTGTATCTAAATCGATTTTACCGTATAGTGTAGACTGGCCTTAGATTGCTAATTCTGACTTGGACTCTTCATTCTACGTATCACTATTCAGTAGCTGTTAGTAGACTTGTAGGGTATTTTTTATTCCATATATCATAATTTATTCCATAATATTCATTGTTAGATTTCTCTTGGCTGGTCCTTTTTTTTTTTTTTTTTTAGAGCTTTTTTATTCCTTGGAAATAATTCTTGGGAAATCTACAAAATCTTTTTGGCCCTTTAATTAAAAACCTTTCCCAGAAATTTTTTCCCCACAAATACTCCCCTAAATAATTTTTTTTGGTTTATACCTTTTTTAGAATTAAACATTGTTTTTTAAAAACAATTTTTTTCATTTCAAATATTTTTATTTTTTGTTATGCCTATGTGATTGAGCTATAGAGATTTTCTCGTATGCAATATTTACTTTGTTTAACACAAAATATGTCCAATGAAATGTAGGGTCAATATGTGATAAGATGTATACGGAATTCTTTGGTGGGGCCTGTTAAAACAGCATGATATAATGATTTGACATAAAATAAATCATCACAAGGTCACTTGAAAAGGTTTGGAAAACTTCAGTGAACTGGCTGACTTTCAATTAGAATCAGAGAAAAACTAGGTGAATTTGTGCGGTTACCCCCCCCATGGCCTAAGGCTCTTTCTTAGGGGGAGATGATTTTTTTATTAAGGGTGTGATACAGCAGCCAGAGGCAGCATAGAGTGTTAGCAGGGGCCTTATTCCCTGCCAGGGAGGAAGGGTTTGCTTAGATTAACTAAAACAGCTGTGGCCAATTAGAGCACCTGACTCCAATTAGAGCACCTGACTTCAGTTAAGCACCTGAACTCCAGTTAGAGCACCTGACTCCAGTCATGGGATATAAACCCCTGCTTCAGTCAGACAGGTGTGTGGTAGTTTTAGATTGGATGCAAACGGTTATGGGACTTGGTGGAGCGAGGTCAGTAGTTGACTGCATTTTGCAACGTGGAGATAGAAAGGTTCTACATGTTCGCTGATGATGAATCATGAAAGTTTGGTCAAGATGTGTGGCCTGCGGTTGGATTGGGAGCCAACAAGAAAACCCTAGGACCCTAAGGGGCACCAGCCCGACATTAGTGGTAGAAGAGTACAAGGGCGGACGTACTGCCAACTTTCGAGCAAAACGAGCTCGATCGGGTATGAGCAGGAAGTAACCCAGGGGAAGAAAGTCTTCTCGCGTTAGTTAAATAAGCTGAAGAGCAAACCTTTCCTCAACCTTCGCAGAGTGCGGGCCCATTGTGAAGGCCGCTCCTGTCTAACACTCTTTATGCTGACCCTTGGGCCATGCTGTATCACATATCCCGCCCCCCGCTCAACCCAAGGGGTTGGGGCTACTCGGGACTAGAGGCAGTTGTTGGCGGGAGAGGCCATCAGCGTTGCCGTGTTGGCTTCCAGCCTATGCTGGACCCGGAAAATGGAAGGTGTGCAACGAGCAGCAGAACCACCCTCGTCACTCTGGCTTCTTTCCTTGTTCCTATGCATCCACTGGAGCGGGGCGTGATCAGTCACAAGGGTAAAACCGCCGCCCGAGATACGTAGCGGAGAGCTTCTCCAAATAGCCATTTTATCGCCAGACATTCCTTTTCAACAACAGCGGATTTTGTTCCCTGTGGAGGGAGCTTCCCGAGCTGAGGTAAAGATGGGGTGGCTCCTCCCCCTACCATGCTGAAAGGACGGCACCGAGTCCCACTTCCGAGGCGTCCGTCTGCAGGATGAATTCCGTTCCGAAGTCTGGGGCCATTGAGTACGGATGGCGCAGCATAGGGCGTCCCGCAATCTGCAATGCTGCTTCGCCGCCATTCTGTCCACTTCACTATCTCCAGGGGACCCCGTAGCCCTCTTTATCAAGAATGCTCTCACAAGGCCGGCTCTAAGTGTGAAAATGAGGATGGGACATTCCCGATATGTATCCAACATTCACCAAAAAATGGCTACTGACGCTGCTTCTTTGCGGAATTGTCGAGGCCAGTCTTGTATTGTCTCCACCTTGTTCATTGGGGCTTCACCCACCCCTCTCCCATATCGACATAGGCTCCCGCGGTATGTCTGGCCCCAGTCTTGATACCCTTATCACGGCATTCCAGGAGAAGGGATATACGAGGAGTTAGAGCCGCGACCGATTCCGCAAAGGGCAGTGCCAGCACTGCTTCCACTTATAGTATCCCCGGGCTCGGATCATTTCCTGCACCACAAGGCGGTCTTGTGACGTATTAATCGTATCTCGTCGTACTTTTAGAGAAGGTGAGGTCCGGGGCCGGGCAATCATGTGGCGCTCTGGGATACGTAATACTATGTCTCATCGAGTGCGACAGTCCTTTTTTAAGCGCCATCCCATACGCTGGGCAGTCTGTAGAGTCCCATGATGAGTGCCGGAAAGGGAGACGACAGTGTACTCGAGAACAGGCGCAGGCCCTTCGGGTGTTAAGTAACATAGCACATGCGAGCTCTTAGCATTCGCGTAGGATCCGTATGCTACCCAAGGGGTAGTCTTCAGGCCCAACTCATCTCCATCGCGACTCAAGAGGATCTGCGACTAGAGTTGCCGCAGCTATTAGAGGATATTTGGCCTAATTCTGTTGCCTAATGCTGAGTCGCATGCGAACCAGCTCGTTCCAATGCGTCGGTTATCGGGGTACGTGCACTTCAGAGGATGGAGGCCCTGTAACTGTTGATGACCTATATATTCGCGCAGAAGTGGCCCAGGTCCCTCCCTCTCCACTCCCCTCCTCCAAGGACACTAGGGGAGTGATTAAGAACTGGTTCAGAGGCAAGCAATATCGCCCTGAACCTACCCCAGAGAAGAGAAAGCGCGAGACCCAGAGAACAATACCGGCAATTTGCCACAAGGGTCAGTAGAGAATAATCAATCCTGGTAATATAGAAGCCACTAGAAAGTGTCCAAAATACCATAAATAAAAAATACAGTTATACTATCTCTGTGTGTATAAATGATATCCATAGTGCCATGGAAGAATGAGTCACAATTTTAAATTGATAGTGGTGAGAGTGAGGGGGAAGAATAATATGAACATCTTAGACATATATTTAAATAATATTAAATTGAGTCTTAGATTTTCAAAATAGCAAAGGAATTTGGACACACAATGCCTATTAAATTTATAAGCCTATAAGTGGGATTTGGAACTTATTTCTAGACAACGGACAGTAGTAACAAAATCATATAACATGGGCTGGCTTTCTAATAATCTGTGTAAAAGTTTATAGTTTCATTCCATTTCGGTTCCATGAAATTAAATAGGGCAGGATATGTTGTTTGTTTCCATTAAAAACTGATAAAAAATAAAATATTTTGTTCCATAAGAAATTTCTTCAAAAGCTTTCTGAGTTTCATCAAAAATTTACCAAAAAAACTAAACATTTTCATTTTTGCAGCTCTATATTGTCAGGTTTTGGTAGCTATAACCCCAAATTATTCACTTTCTTTATGACCCATCCCACAAAATGCTGTCAAAATGTAAAATGTAAAAAACAAAACAAAAAACCCTATTTTTTTTAAAGAAAAAGCTATATATAAATTATAAGTGTTCAGATCAAAATCTCAGTCTGGGTGTTTACTCTGCCCATATATCAGGTCAAGTTAAAGATTGTAGGGGAGCCTAATGTTTATCTTGGTCTGCTTTCTCATGTAAAAACTACATAGTGCCTTGGTTTCACAAGGATTTTATCTCACGATAGCTACCATGTGTTAGCTAACCTGATTAAAGAATACAGCTTATTTCCTAATGAAGCTTAGGCCAGTGATTAAAATGAAAAGTACACTGTAGGTTACCAGTAATATTGTTTGTTATATTTATATGCAAGAGACATAAAATCCCACCGCTCACTAAATATGATCATCAGTTTTAGATTGGATGTTTTAAGGGATTGGGACGCTTATCCTTTTTTTGTAGTCCAGATTTAGTACTAGCAACCAAAACCTTGTAACAGCTGATGGATCTGTGATGGTCTGTGTGAAAGGTGGTAGCCTCATTTCATTTCCTAACTAGCATCACAAAACTCAATATCACTTTGTTAGCACTTTTGTGGCAGTTTCTTCAGTAAGGTTACATATGTAATGATGATGGAAACCGAAAAGCCCTCTGTTCCTGAGAGCTGATTCTTCCAGGCTGCCGCTCGAGTAAAGTGGTATGGGAAAACTGTACTGTTGTTACTAAACAGAAAACCTAAAGTCTCTAGTACTATCAGACCTGCATTTTCATGACTGCTAAAACAAATATAATAAAAATGAATTTGTTTCAAATGTTAATTTAATTAGCACTTAACGTAAAAGCCACCTGCTTTTAGAACCAGAAACTTTGCAAAAAGCAGCTATTTTACTCATATTTATTTTTTTAACTCACAGCAGAAGAAGACAGGCATATGTCTAATTATTAGCACTAAGCCCTTCAATTTGTGAAGTTTCTCTCCTTCCTATTTCAGTCTTGTGGGTTTTAATATTATCCCAATACATGAGTATAGTTATTTTTGTTAACTCATCTATGAGTAAAAAGTCTCTTTTTCCAAGTAACATTTTACAAATTTTAGCTTAATGGATTCCTGGAAGAAAGGTCACTTTAAGTTTACAGGATGACCTTTAATTTCAGACCTGATTGTTATATTTAGTTTATCTTCTGGAAAGAAAGCTAAATAATGTCAGCATTCTGCTGGCAGATCCATCTCATAACCAAATCTCCTGGGATTAGAAGCAATGGAATGATAAATGATATCCAATATCCTAAAATTTCAGATAACTACACAAAACCTCAAAGGCATGACTTTTTAAAATATGAAGATTTTAAAACTTTTTTTTTTTGACCTTTGAATCAGAACTCACATAAAATTAGAGTGAGAAGATACTTGAAATAGCCAATTCAGTAAGGGCTTTATTCAGTACAAATCAGCCTCTTACTGAAGCCCTACCAATAGGCCTGTACAAAACTCAGTTTGGGCTTGAGTGTTTAGGCAATCCTAATCCTGGGCTTGGTCTTCACTCCTTGAGTTTTGCTTGCAGTTTTGGGACCATAACAAATTCCAAATGAACGTTGGATGCACAATAGTGAAGTTGATGAATTTCATGATGAAAGCAGCAGTCAGCATGTCGCTGCAGCCGGCACCGCTTCCCACAGCTCCCATTGGCTGGGAACAGAGAACCACGGCACTGGGAGCTGTGGGCAGCTGTTCAAATTTGAACAAATTGTCTTGTGGCTTTCCAGCGGATGACCTTGATGGGCTGCATGCAGCCCATGGGCCGCAGGTTTTCCACCACTGATTTACAGCCTTATATGTTGTCAGACTAGTATATAATGGTCAGAACAAGGACTAGAACTGATACTTCAACAGCATGTATAGATTTGTATTTATCTATGACACAGAGGTGTAATACTATCATCTATATACGTATGTGTTTATATGTTCTACACTTACTGTATTGTGTCCAAATATTTCTTAACTTTCAGAGTACCTAAAGGACTCCACACTGGAACACAATCTATCCTTGATGCTGTAGATTAAGAAAATCCCTAGCATTTCTTTTTCAAAACAGCATTAGCAAGTAACTGTTCTTCCTATTTTTCATCTATAAGACAGAAGCCTATTGTGCATCTTCAGCTACATGCACGATGAAAAGTTGGTTTCAGATAATTCAGAATGACCATTTTAGTCTCTTTTTCAGAAGGTTTCATTTTTGCCCCTTTATTGAACAATGATTTTCATTTCCTGTTTGTAAAAACACAACATTTCCCTTTTCTCTCTTAATGCAATTATCTGGTATTCATCTAAGATAAGAAATATAACTTTTCAAGGCTCCATTATTTTACTTTCCTTTGTGTCTAAAAAAATACAATTCACTATAAACAATCGTCGAGATTTCCAACAGTGGCTACATTTGAATGGTGGAATGATTAAAAATGTAAGAAAACAACAATTTAATGGAAAAAGAAAAAACCCCACTGCATTCTTATATCTGATTTAAATATCAGAAACAAATTAACACCATCATGCTATGAAATGCTGATTGACTACCAAATATCTACATGTATTTCTGTACTGATAAAATACAGTAGAAATGGATGGCATTATAGGAGTCAAAGTATCAATTTATGTCATCTGTGCCTGACAGAAGGCAGGAAAATTTTAGACTTTTCAAGTGCAAGAAATGTCTTTACATATGAAGCAAATTTAACATTCATATTAGTTACCAAATAAGTATTTTCAATAAACACAAAGCTAAGCTAGGTTTTGTTGTTTTGCTTAACAGCTATACATTTTGTAATATGATGTGATTAACAGGATATTTTATTTCACTTTGTTACAAAGCTATTAAATTTCTTAAAAAAAAATCATATTGCTTACTCCAAAAGAAGCTTGGTAAGATAGTTGTAGGGAATAGTATTAAGTATTGTTAGTCTTGTGGCGCATGTAAAATAGGTACTGTAGTTCCAGTGGAAAAGCCTTTCTAAGACATGAGAGACCTGATGAATTCAATGAAATAATTCCTGGTTAACTATTAATGAGAAAGGAAGCTGACAAATGAAATTAAATTTAAATATTTTATGGGATCATGCAACTTCATGACCTTGTGGTCACATTCTCTAAAATTATTTGTAAAAAGAGTGGAAGCTTGTTCTGATCCCACGAATCTTGGTTATTTTTAAAACGATGGTGGAGCCTGAGTAGTAGCAATTTTTTTTCTCATCTAAGTCTTTTATATTTCCTGAAACAGCATTATGCCTGTGCAACTTTATGCCAAGTGACCTACCATTCCGTTCTTTCCTTGTGAACTGCAAGCTCAAAATAGAGGTTTAGGTTTCCATTGCTTTGTTTAGTCTATAAGTGATGGACTGGAACACTTTCAGTATTATATACAATTTAGAAAATGTACACTTTACCAGCAAAGGTCTTTCATTAAGACTTGTTAATTATATGTTAGAGATTAAACTTAATATTCCAAATTACAGGTCTGAGGAAGAAGTTTATTCTTCACTTAACTATTTATTTGTCTGAAAGAAAATTGTTCAGTTAAAACAACTCTGGAGGTTAGGAGAACAGTAAAACCACATGCAGTATTTAAAAGTATATAAAAAAGTTTTCTAGTCAAAATCTGTACATGAATTGTATATAGTTAGGGCTAAATTCTGTACTTTTGAAGACATAATAGTCCAACTTTCACACATTAGCAATATTTACTTACAACCACAGTAGAAGAATTTGAGATTCTGCCATTTGATAACTGTGAACTGGAGAATTTATGTTTGAGATTCTGCATATAAACAAAGTTTCCAGATTTTTATTTCTGCCAAATATGTTGTTAGTCCAAAAATCTCTGTTTAAGAATTGTTGTTATCTACCATGTCTCACTTTAGCTATCCAATTCAGAAAGGGCTTTCTGTTCACAATCTGTATGGCAGAGAGCTTAAACAATCACAAATAACTGTAGTTAGCATTAGATATGAACTAATTCAATTCCTCTGAAATGGCAGAGTCCAAAATGATTATTGAACATATGCATGATAATTGAAAGAAACATACTTAATCACCCAGAATAACATCACAAAATGTATTAAATCCAGCAAAAAACATTCCTCACCAATATTTATTGCATCTTTTGTATAAGCAATTTCCATCCTCTTGTTTACTTTTACACATGATATTCTAAACAAGTAAAATGAAGACTATTTGTACATTAGCAACTTGCATTAAGTTATCTGTGGATTAACTATTAAAGGAAGGATATCAGTATTATATATAAGATTAAATATAGAGAGAGAGAGAGAGAGAGAGAGAGGGGAATGCAATTACTGATATTTAATATTAAATTATAATTGGCATTTAGCTATTCTATTCAAGTTCTTATACTGTCCTCCTCACCACTGGATGTTTTTCTAAAAGATATGCTCTAGGAATTATTCTGGGGAATTATGTGGCCTATATTATATACAGGAGGCCAGACTACATGATCACAGATCCCTGTTGGTCTTGGAATCTATGAATGAAAACCATAGTATTTGAGTAAAATCCAAAAATGTATTAAGCAACAAGATACACACTGGTATTTGTCCCATGTGGTTCTCTTCCCTTTTACTCCTCTGGGGAAGATTAAGTGAGTTTGGGCTTAATTTAAATTTGTTTTGTATTTAATTAGATCTGTGATACACATATGGCTTTTGTTTGCATTTTTACTGTTAAAGACAACAATCTCAAAGAACTATGCTGAAGTAGTTAGACTCAGAGACTTTAAAGGTCAGAAGGGAACATCATGATCTAGTCTGACCTCCTGCACATTGCAGGCCACAGAACCTCACCCAGTCACTCCTGAAATAGACTCCCAACCTCTGGCTGAGTTACTATAGTCCTCAAATCAAGGTTTAAAGACTTCAAGTTACAAAGAATTCACCATTTACACTCATTTAAACCTTCAAGTGACCCATGCCCCATGCTGCAAAGGAAGGCAAAAACAAACAAACAAACAAACAAAAAGACCCCCACAACTCCAGGGTCTCCACACATCTGACCCAGGAGAAAATTTCTTCCTGACCCCCTGATGATTGATTAGACCCTGAGCATGTGGGTAAGACCCATCAAGCAGACACTCAGGAAAGAATTCTCTATAGTAACTCAGAGCCCTGCCCATGTAGTGTCCCATCTCCAGTCATTGGGGATTTTTGCTCCTGGGAGTCACAGATGGACCATATGCCATCATAGGCAGTCTAATCATACCAACCCCTCCATAAACAAACCAAGATCAGTCTTGAAGCCACTTAGGTTTTTTGCCCCACTGCATCCCTTGGGAGGCTGTTCCAGAAATTTACTCCTCTGATGATTGAATCATCATTAACTGGATAAATTATTGGTTAAACCACAAACAAAGAGTAACTATTAATGGAATGATGTCAGATTGGAGGGAGGTCTCAAGTGGGGTTCCACATGGATCTGTTCTGGTTCCAGTGTGTTAATCAACACATCTTTATTACTGACCTGGAGGTAGGAATAGAGAGAGCATACTGATCAAATTTGCAGATGGCACACAACTACCAGGGGTTGCCAATACTTTGGAAGATAGAGCTAAAATTCAGAGGGATCATTGATAAATTGGTGAATTGGGCTATAGATAACAAAATTAAATTCAACAAAGACAAATGTAAGTGTAGCAAAGCGAAGATTCACCAGCATGGCACCTCCTGCTGGTCATCTTGGGAATTAGCTTAACTCCAGCTTCAAAGCACCCTCTTCTGGCCGGTGTCAGGCCCCATGTCCCTCCCAGACCCCAGTGCCCCTTTACCCTCAGGGTAAACTGCCAACAGTACCCCCTCACTGTGGGTCTCCCCTCCCAGGGGAACCCCCAACTCTCTAAACCCACCTTGCCTCAGTGGCTACTGCCAGTCAACATCTAGCCCCCATTCACTGGGGTAGACTACAGTCTGTAATGGCCACTCATCATTAGCAAGGGGATAGGACCTGCTGCCTTTGCTTATCCCCGGGCTGCCCCAGTACCTTTTGGTAGACCTTCAATGAGGTCTGAAGCCTGGGGTTTACCAGGCTGAAGCTCACAAACTCCCTTTGCCCTTCACCAGCAGTGCTCTGCTTCAGGTACCCTTCCCACTCCAGGGCAAAAGTGAGACTCCTCTCAGCTCCTGGCCCACAGCCCTCTTATCAGCTGACCACACCTCCCTCAGCTGCTTTCATTCCTCTTCCCAGCTGCAGCCCTCTCCAGAGCCTTTTTTAACCCCTGCCTACAGAGTGAGGCTGCTGCCTCACTACAGCAAGGTACTACACTTAGGGAAGAAAAAACAAATGCACAAATACAGAAGGGGAAAACTAGCTTAGCAAAAGCACTGCTGAGAAGGAGCTGGGAGTTGTGGTGGATTACAACCTCAACATGAGTCAGCAATGTGACACAGTTGCAATAAAAGCAAATGCAATTTTAGGTTGCATTAACACAGGCATAGCATGCAAGTTACTAGAGGTGATAATATTGCTCTACTTTGTGCTGGTTAAGATTCAGCTGGAGTATTGTCTTCAGTTTTGGTCACAAATGTATAGAAAGGAGACAGAGAAACTTTAAAGAATCCAGAGGTGAGCAACAAAGATGCTCAAAGGAATGGAATGCAAGCCATATGAGCAAAGGCTGAAGGAACTGGGTATGCTTAGTTTTGAAAAGAGGAGATTAAGGGGAAATATAATAGCAGTCTTCTGATACTTGACAGACTGCCATAAAAAAGATGGAGAAAAGATATTCTCTTTTGCCACACAGGACAGGACAAGAGGCAATGGGATCAAACTGCAGCATAACAGATGTAGATTAAAACTCAGGAAAAGCTTTCAAAATGTAAGAACAGTAGGACAATGGAACAGACTGCCTCTGGAAGCATCTTCAGCAGAAGTTTTCAAAAGTAGGCTGGATAGCCATCTGCCTTGGATGGTTCAACCACAGCAAATCTTTCTTCTTGGCAGGGGGTTAAACTAGATGACTTTTGAGGTCCCTTCTAACTCTGATTCTATGATATGTAAAACTGCATGCTGCTGAGAATATCTATTTGGGAGGGAGCAAGTGTGTCTTAAGTGGTGCGTATTATACCTTGCAGACAAAAGGTATAATATGAATAAAGTACAAAAACAGGAGTCAAATAGGCCATTCACACACATACACACACACACACACACACCATTTTCTGATATTCAAATACAGCTGGTTAAGCAACCATGAGTTTTCAGTTTCCATCGAAATGAAATTTTGGCCAAAACAATCACAAACCATATTTTTCGTTTGCCAGTTGACTCTAGTTGAATTTGATGGGAGCTGAGAGGAAAACCAAACAAGCATTCATGGTCCTAGACAATTAATTTCTACCCTGTTTACAGGGGTTGGGAGGGAATATTCAAATTTGGGCAACAATTTCAGTCTTTCAAACTGTGTTTTTGCTTTTGTAACTCTAACCACACAAAGCTTTATCTAAGGCATTGGATCATGTAAACAATCCTTCAAACTTAATGTTTCAAAGATATAACTGTTCAACTGTTGTTTCTTTACTTCTTTACTGTGCATGCAAAGCAAGCATTATGAACAGAGTTAGAAGAAGCATACACTGCACATTGATTGTATATCTTAATTTTAAATATATGAAACATAAGTAGACTGAACATACCACCATTTGTGAAAATGTTCAGGATGGTACTGTCCACTACAACAAATATATAATTGGTTCAGTTGTCAGAGGCAGAATAAGGTAATTGTGTGCTATACTCTTCAAGTATATTAACCTAAACTAAAGAATGTATGAATTCTCAAATACTGGAGCTTGAATCTTAGTTTATAGCATATATACATGTTTGTCATTTAGCAATACCTCATCACAGCCTGAAGTCAGGCAGACAATGGTTATCTCTCAGAGCCAAAGACTTCCCACCTTGATTCAAACCACCATCATTATTATAG
The DNA here is from genome assembly GCF_003597395.2 of Chelonoidis abingdonii. Lineage (NCBI taxonomy): Eukaryota > Metazoa > Chordata > Testudines > Testudinidae > Chelonoidis > Chelonoidis abingdonii. Next base: position 105,717,717 of record NC_133773.1, read on the forward strand.
TCTTGAGATTCTCTAGAGCAGCAGTTCTCAAACTGTGGGTTGGGACCCCAGCCTGTTTTAATGGGCTCACCAAGCTATCTTAGACTTGCTGAGGCGCAGGGCCAAAGCCAAAGTCTGAGCCCCATCACCTAGAGCTGCAGCTGAAGCCCGCGGGCTTCAGCCCTAGGCAGTGGGGCTCAGGTTACAGGCCCGCTGCCTGGAACTGAACTGTTTGGGCTTTGGCCACCCCACTTGGGGTGGTGGGGCTTGGGCCTTGGCCTTGCCCTCCCCACACCTGGGGTGACAGGGTTCAGGCTTTGATTCCACCTCCTGGGGTTGTGTAGCAATTTGTGTTGTCAGAAGGGGGTCACCATACAATGAACTTTGGGAACTCCTGCTCTGGAGATCTGAGGCCTAGGAGAACACATAGGCCCTTCTCCCACAGAGGTTATTTAATATACCACGTTCACACACACAACCCACCAATCAGAGTCCCAGCTGACTGTAATAGAAGGCTTTTGGAGAGACTGATGGCGTGTTTTCTTCTTACTTACTTTGATTTTGCCCTGGTGTAAATCAGTTGTTTTCAGTGGAATTATTTTTGATTTCTACCAGTGTAAGTGATAGAGGAGTGTCAGGCTCTGAATTCCCAAATGCCGTCCCTAACCATGAGGCTAGACAGTTTAAGGCTTGGAGCAACGCCCCCCCCCCCCAAAAATATATATATATATATATATATATATATATATATATGGTTTGCGTTAAAAATAGAAACACTGAGTTAGGAACAGAAGCTTTATTAAAAAGTGGACAGTTTTAATCATGGTAGCAAACTACTCATTAAAGTATCAGAGGAGTAGCCGTGTTAGTCTGGATCTGTAAAAGCAGCAAAGAATCCTGTGGCACCTTATAAACTAACAGACTTTTGGAGCATGAGCTTTCGTGGTTGAATAAATGCATGCATGCATCTGACAAAGTGGGTATTCACTCATTAAAGTGCTATTCAACAGCGATTGCTTTGTTATAGTTTAATTCTAGCCTTCACAAAATAAAAGGCATTGTCTACATCCCTGCTGACTTGCAAAATTTTGTTCAACTGCATCATCTGGATCTCTGCTTACTGTGTTGGAGGGTCAATGTGGAGATGGGGAAAGTAAAATTAATATAGGCTACGGAAGTTGATAAATAAGCAGAAAGGGGACACAGCCACAGCCTGAGGAGGTAGTCACTGGCAGTCAGGTCATAAACAGAGATGGAGGAGTGTTCTGTGTATGCAGAAATGGAGATACCAGTCATAAAAATAAGGAAGCTAAATCCACTTACCTTCCCTTCCCTTACAAGCACAAATGCATTGAATTTTATTTTATTTTATTGGCAGTATTATTGTAGACATGCTGATCCCAGGGCATGAGAGAGGCAAGGTAGGATCACAGGTGCTGACTTTTATTTTTCCCAGGGAGTGCTCCATCCCAAGGCCCCACCCTACCTTTGACCTTTACCGTGAGGCCCTGTCTTTGCTCTACTCCACCCCTTTCCCCAGCACTTCCCACCAGCCACTGAACAGCTGATTAGCGAGGCCACCGAACAGCTGTGGCTGGTAGGTGTTGAGGTTTTATTTCCATGGATGCTCCAGCCCCAAAACACCCATGGAGTCAGTAAGGTAATATCTTTTATTGGACCAATTTCTATTAGTGGAAGGTACAAGCTTTCAAGATTCCCATGGCTGTTCTTCAGGGAAGGAAGCCATAGTCTCTGAGCTAAATATAAATTGGGAAAGATTGTTAAGCATAAGTGGATTACAATGCTATAGTAAACCACTTAAAATAAAGTGGGCAATTAAAGGTTAGTAGTCAGTGGGGTACGTTACAAATTATTGTAATGAGCCATAAAATCAGTGGGTCCACGTTTTTTAGTGCATAGCAGAGCTAAGTTGCCAGGTTCACCTTCTGAAGGTGTTGTGTAGGTATTCTTACAGGATGAGTACTGAGATTTCTTTTCTGGCATATGGACAAATATCATTTATGGACCATTGGTTGAAACAAATTCATTTTCTCTTATAATGTAAGAAGAATTTAAAGCCATGTTTTTAAAGTGAGAAGTTATTAAGCTCCTTCACAATACCTTTAGCCTCCAGGATATCCCAAGTTAAAATTATGAATAAACTCCAGCAAATGAAGCTAAAATAAATTAATTTAAAATAAATTGTTTAATTTAGCTTTGATTATTAACAATTCAATTATTACCAATTCCAGGTCTACTTAACTTTGAATTCTAACAATTGTGTTTAGGAAGGTAAAAATATTAACATTTGAATGAATTTAATTTCCAATTTCATTTTTAAAAGAGCAAAGCTTTGCACATGTCATTTCTCATCTTCTTCTATGAGTAGAACTGCTGAATTAAGCAAGATGGCATTGCATCTGAAGTAATTATGCTGAAGGTTTAAAAGATAAGCCAAAGTGGGCATTAAGAAATATTGACAGCTGTGCTTCGTAGAAGGACAACTCATTCTGAAATTCAGAACTGGCAATAATAAAACTGAAGGTAATTTTGTTGAAACAACTGGGCTAAGGTCGCAGCATCCTTTAAAATAATAACAGGGTACTTCTGGTTCAGCAATCTTAACTTTTATAGATATATGGTAGTCAAAATGTAGTGCCATTATGCCAATGTAATGAATAATTTACAACAACTTCCTTGAAGGAACCATACATTTTTGTTTAAAGTTATTCCATTCCAGTCAAGGCCAGTGCAACCATTTAGGCAAACTAGGCGGCCGCCTAGGGCGCCTAGTGGTTGGGGGCGCCTAAAGGTCCCCTCAGGGGAGGAGGTGGAGTGGAGGTGAGCTGGGTGGATGGGGCGCATGGGGAGGGCTGCCCGCAGTAACGGGGAAGGAGGTGCACAGGGGAACAGCTCCCAGCCCCAGCTCACCTCCACTCTGCCTCCTCCACTGAGCACACAGCCCCCGCTCTAAGTCTCCTCCAATCAGCGCCGCAAGCTTGGGCAGGAACGAGAATTAGAGCGGTGCCAGCGTGCTCAGTGGAGGAGGTGGAGCCGAGGTGAGCTGGATGGGGGAAAACCCAGGCAGGGTTAGCTGCCATGGCGGGGGCAGAGGAGGTCTCCCGAGGCAGGGTTAGCTGCCACGGGGGGATGGGGGAGAGTCTCCCCGGGTGGAGTTAGCTGTCGTAGGGGGACAGGAGGAGTCTCCCCGGGTGGGTTAGTTGCCGTGGGGGGATGTGGGAGAGGGGTTAGCTGTCGTAGTGGGGGAGGCAGCTGCTGTGAGGGGGGGGGCTCCCTGGGTGGGGGGCTGAGTTAGCTGTCGTGGGAGGGCAGGGGTGAGGGGTGCAAGCTGGAAGTTTTGCCTAGGGCGCAAAACTTCCTTGCACTGGCCCTGTTTCCAGTGCTTGCCTTTCAGACATTTTCTTGAAAGCTGTTTATTGCTTGACTATGTAGTATTGACCATGGTATTTCATATTCCATAGCACATGCCATGTGAAAGTTGTCAAGTGTGAATATTTCTCTGTTATAACTGTTCTAATAATTTATTGGTGATGTTGCAGGCTTGAGTGAATGATGACTTAAGATTATCAAATAACAGGTTCAACTGAATTTTTTTAGTAAAAGATCATCAATTAGAGATTAGTACAGCATTATACAGAATACAGAGAGAATAGATTTATTATTGCTCTTTGATGTGATGATGATAAAGAGCTGGCTCTGTGTCTCTCCTTCACTGTATCTAGAAGGACATGGCAGATTCATTCCACAACTAAGTTCCCGTACCTATGTCATTATGTATGTTTTTCAAACAAATAAAACCTCTTTTGCCAAAACATGTTTGATGTCATTTCTATACATTATCTGTTTACCTGAATTGTGTGTAAATGCATGATTATTTACAGCTGAGAGGACTAATAATTCCTCAAGATAATCTATTTCAGTGAGTCCTTCTTCCCCCATAAATTTTCTTTCCTGTTGATTCCCCAAGAGAAAAAAATCTGCTGCAATAATCATCTCTTACAAGGTTCATATATATATATATATATATATATATATATATATATATATATATATATATTAAGGGAATGGTTTCCCAGACTAGGGAGTTCTACGGACATAGAGGCACCCATGATTATTATATATAGTCTAACATATAGAATTCTTGAATAGGGTTACTTATTGGTCAAGGACAAATGTTCTGGGCCTTAAAACTCAACACTCTTTGTTAATATCCTATAGATTCTAAAGAACAGTTAATATATATTAATGAATCAAATATACAGAAAGTAAAGGATTAAAAGGGTTAATATTTACCAACAGGTACTAACAGTATGAGTAGAAGTTATGTGTATGACTCAGCGATATAATGTAGCCTTCCTCTGCGTACTGCTGTGATGGTCTACAAATAAATAATAATTTATGGTATTTGCAGATGACTTAGGAATTACAATATCCAAAGAATAAAAGTAATTTAATGTACTCGTTTTATCTTTTATGGAATAACTCCCTAATGCTCAAATGAATGACCAACAAAGCTCTTAGGACTGGCTGCCAGACATTCAGTTTCTTCAACTAATGATAATGTTCCCTTCATTCCTTTTTTTTTCTTTACTATTTTTTAAACTATTGTTGATTTACGAACTGCCTGCTTAAATTATGCACAGCATATAGGCCTGATTCAAAGCCATTGAAGTCAAAGGATAGGCTCCCATCAATTTCACTGGTCTTTGGATTGGGCCTTATCATAGCTAGAACTGGTTGAAAATATGATGAAGTAGTTTGTAAAAAAATGTTGATTCTTTAAAATGGAATTTGTTTTGTGGTAAAGCCTCAATTTTGATTAAATTTTTTCAAGTCCGGGATAGAATTTCAAATGAGAGAGAGAGAGAGAGAGAGAGAGAGAACCACCTTAGAATAACGAATAATCTGGCAGTTAGGGCACTAATCAAGGAAGAGAAAGACACAGATTCAAGTCCCTGCTCCAACTCAATATTATATCTCATCAGAGTAAGGGTCTTTAATAAAAGTTAAAGCTAGGTCTTTAAGCTACAATGTCAAGTCTGTCTGTCTGTGTGTGTCTCTCTCACCCTTTTCCCTCCCCCAGTTGGAGCTATTGTACTTTGTATAAATATATAATTCAGTGGAGTAGAGACTTGAATTGAGATCTCCTTCAAACCACGTGAGTGTTTTAACCACCAACCTATCAGCTATTCTGAGATGGCTCTGTATCAGAACAAGAAGTTTTTCTGAAATATTGAACATGTTCACAGGACAGGAAACCAGTTTCTCATTCAACTCTAATCATAGCAACCTATCTGTAAATCAACCATGATAAGATATTTAAGGATAAAGGATGTTATTATGGTCTTTGACTGTATTTACTGCAACCTTCTGACAACAGATTTAAATTCTATGTTTTTTTCTGTGTTGTTCATGAGATTCCTATAGCTCTCTTCTTCATCCATATAAGTGTGTGTTCATGTTCTCTCTCTCTCTTCTCAGATAAAAATATGTTAAAATGCAGTTAAGTTTGAGAGCACATATCAGAATATAGTGTTAAGTATATGATAACTGAAAAATACCTATCTCCAAAACATACATAATCCCAGAAAAATCAGAGTTAAAACTAACCTTGAAAGAATCCAGACTTGTTAAGTGGAAATGTACAGTAAATGCACACAGGCACACTCTACTTTATCCAGTAGTGTCACCATACAATAACCAGGCAATTATAATTAGTGCATAAGAATGTCTTAGGGTGAGAGAGGACTGAAAAATGAAAACAGCACTAATAGCTGCATTTTTTGTACTTTTTTGTATGAAAAATGCAGATTAACAATACACACTTTTTACAAATTCAGGTCAATTTCACCAAATTGTTTTAGTTCAGAAAACCTAAACAAATAGTAGGGGGGAAAAAATGAAAGATTCTGTTTAAAAATTTCCAAAATGACATTTTTCAAACAAAGATATCAATAAGTGACAGATAAAAATTAAACTTTTTGATTTTGTCAAAATGAAACATTTCATTCAAACTGAAACAAATTTATTTTTGACTTTTCAAATCACAGAAGTTTCAAAACATTTGATATTTGGTTCGACCCTGAACATTTTAAAAAAAATCAGAATTGCCAGGTGGGGAAGGAGGGAATCTATTATTTGCCCAGATTTAAGTAATAACCTTTCTGTGAGAATGATCATGTGACATGGTGAGCACCCTTAACTGCCATAGACTTCAGTGCAAGTTGACAGAACTCAGGACTCTGCAAGATCAGGTCCTTTTAGATTTAGCATCCCTTTCTGCACAGCATAACTGATCTGAGATATTGTTTCACACTCAATATCTCCATTAGCTATCTCATACCTACTGTATGTACAAAATCATTTTTAGATAATCTGATTGCTTCTTTAGTTATAGCCACTTAAACACGTCAGTTCAACAGTAAAATGCATATAAACTTTAAATAACCTTTTCAAGGTTCCTAAATTTTTTGACATTTCTAATTTTGTCAGATGAGGCGTATTACCAGAGCTAGTACTTGCTCACTCTAATGATTTGCAGGACATAATTTATTTTAATATTTATAATATTTGATTGCAGGGACCTAAGTTTCAAGTTGTATTATTTAGTCAGCACAGGTTTTCAAAATCATACATTCATCTGATTATTCATGCTTCCTATTGACAAGGTGCTAGAAATACTCTTTATTTGCATCTCTGCTTAAAAAAAACAACAACAAAAAACGCTTTGTTTACAGATCTCTCACTTCCTACTTTTCACCAATCTTTTTCTGTCTGTTATGGAAAATTATTAATCTCTTACAGAAGACGTATAGGAAAAGATCCTCTACAAAATATTCTTAAACCTAAAAAGCAAATTCTTTTGTAAGTGTCGGATAAACTCAATTCGATGGGAGAAAACCTGGCCCCATTGAAAACAATGGGAGTTTTGTTATAGACCCCATTGAGATTGGGATTTCATTCCAGGAATCTGAAATCTTTATTTTGTCATATTTTTCAATTTGCTATTATCATCTTACCCGCCAAGGCCCAAAAGTGGGAAAAAAACTATGACTGAGGGGCAAAGGATAAAAAATCATGGAGGAAGCAAAATGCTGATGGATTCATTTGTTTTGTGTAAATAATTTTTATAACCTCAGTTTCATTATTTTTGTTTGTGATATAACACAAATACCTTTGAAAAATATCGAGCCCAGCTAAACCATGGAAATATTAGTAATACTAGAAATCTCACAGGCATGGCAGAACTCAAGAGACTTTGAACTTGAGCTCTAGACGAAAAAGTTCACAATTTTTTTTATCCAAACAGAATCTCTAAACCTTTAGAGATTCTTTCAACTGTGTTTATCATTCTGTAGGACTTCTAAAAGAGAGAGGCTTCTGGACAACAGGCTAAAATTACAGAAGCACAAAAAGCTACATTAATAGAATAGTGTTAATTCACTGAGAACAATTGTATATGTAACCTCATTAATATACAATAGTGAACAAAATCCTGTGAAACAGAAAATACTTTTTTTGGATTCATAGCATAATGGTACATGAGATCCATTTATTGCTGGACCATATTTAATTCCTAGACAATGTAGTGCTGCCTTTTAACATTTGTCTTCTAGGACGATTGTGACAAACTCACCATCCCAGAGTGCCTCTTCATTACAAGACCTGGCTTTGCAGCCCCTCTGCTTCAGTCTTCTCAAAACTTAAGTGGTCTGTGTGGTGACTTGATCTTCTGGCCAGGTCACAGTGAACGTCCCAATCCTTCAAGAGTAACAATGTTACGATTCAAAACTCAAGAGAGCTAAACAGTTCCACCCTTCTTCGGATCAATCTTCCAGAGGACTCTCCACCTTTCTTCTAGCCCTTTCAGAGTTCTTCTTCACTCTGTCATAGAGTATCAGGTTTCAGGGCTTTCTCACTGGAGGTCCAACTCCTCCCAAGACACTGACCCTAAAGGCTTCTTCTATTATCCCAGGCCTGTTGTATGGTTCTCCTTCTCCCCTAAAGCAAGCCTATCCCTTCAAGGACAGTCCATAATACAATCTTCTATAGTCCTCTCTGTGTTGCCTTTTCCAGAGAGAGAAACTCAACTACCTCTCTCCTTGACCTCCTCTCCCTCTTGTCCTGCAGATCTTCTTTTATAATAATCACCCAGACTTGTTCTTCCAGCTGGGTGTAATTCTCAAGTACCTATCTCTCATCCATGTGCCACAGAATGAGGTAACTGGGTTCTCCAATTCCCCTTAACCCTGTCACTGCCAGTGTAGGGTATATACCCCATCAAAAGGATAAAAATGGGACACAATAGCTTATGATTTTCCAATGTTCAGGAACAATGAGTCTTTTTATGTAATACAGTAGGTCCTGTTTGTCTTGCAAGATCAAACTTCACTTTTGCTGGGTGATGTCTGAAGTCATTTGATAAACTCTTGCCTCGGTGACAATATGTGTCCCTTGCTAATTTTCTTTTGGGCTTCAATACAATTAAAAAACTGCTCTAATTCTTCACTTTTACCATCTTTTTGTGTTAGTGAGCAGGGGGCAGGGAGAAAAAGATGTTATTTTTATTTGTTTACCTTAGATAAAAGAATAAAAAACATATCCAGATGTGTATCATCCAGGTAAGTATGTGATTAAAATCCTGATACTATAAGCCTCTTAAAAGTAAATGCAGAATTTAACTCATATGGATACTCTAATGGAGATTAATATTTTGCAGGATCATGATCTTATTGAACAACTCTATGGTAAAATTATCATCCCCCTTATCCTTTCTCCCTCCTGTCCCTCTTCTCTCTGTTTATGACATACATTTGTTGTTTAATGTTCAGTTTAGATAATAGGATTATTTATTTTTATGAGGCACCAATACCTTTCTGGGATGTCAAAATAAAATATTAATAGTAAATAATGGAACTGTAGATACAGATTTGATTCAAATTTGTGTAAGATGACAACACAGACAAATGCTCAAATGAGGACTGTAATAATAGAGTTCGGTCACATTTTTTAACACATTGGAAAGCAGTGTGAAAAGTGAATGAGTTCACATCATCATTTAATACAATCAATATAGTAAATGCCAAATAAAGCAGCACATTTAGGTCCTGGTGTTACAAAGAGCCATGCAGGTGCAGGGGTTTGCCTGCACATGCCTCATTCCTGGAGCAAGCCTGTAAATTATATTTTGACAACATATTTGACTTGAAACTTTTACTAAGGTGCATTTGAACTAATTTTAAATTAAGAACAGACAAAAGGAAGTTAGTGAGAGTTAAGCAACTGTGAAGTTAACTGTTACTCCTTTTGGCTTGAGTGGTTAGGGAATATAGCGGCCTTACACATTGTTTCCACTAGGAGAAGAAACTGATGGTGGAATCAGGTGTTTCTTTGATTTAGTCCTGTTTATTTACAATGAATATACACAAAGTCCTGTTTCTCTCAACACAGTAGGATCAAATGACAGAAAGCAGTTCTCTTGCTCACAAGTCCAAGCCTGCCTTTCTAGCCAGCAGTCTGTCCCAAAAGTCTTGGCTTTCACATAAAGCCACACTCCTAACATGTCTTTTGGTGTCTACTACTTTTTTTTCTTGCTTTCTGGCTGCTTCTGACAAACAGATGCACACAGCCTCTGCCAATCCTCAGCACCTATGTTTGCATTCTTTTGGTGGTGGCTTCCATTGTTTGAGCTATCATTAAACAAAGGGGCATTTAATTGTTCCCTCGTTTGGCCTGAATGGAAGGCAGTGAGCATGCCCATCAGTTTCAGCAGTCTGTAATTGCCCATAGATTAAAAAAACGATTGCTGAGAACCATGAAACTTCCAGAATAAGAGTAGCTATCACTGATAGTCTTGAATTGCATTAAGGGAACATACATGCTTTTAAATCATTTTAATAGTGACGTAGGGTAAAAAAAGTATAATAAAAGCATTAATTATATGTTATGCCTTATTTTGAAGTAAATATGCATGTGGTGTTATTGCTGTGATAGAATGTATATTTTCCTAGCAATTCTGTTAAATTCTTTTAAATGAGAAGATTAAAAAAAACTCACTTATGAAAAGGGATGTCTTTTTGACATCTTTGCTCCTAGTTAGATTTTGGTTTTCCAGTAAATCAGATCCAAAGCTTCCAAAATAACATCACAGGAATCATAGTCTTGCATACAAACTGTCTTTTACTTATTTATTGGATAACACAGTTGGTGTCCTTTCTAACCCTGTCTATAGGGAAACATAGATCTAATTAGTGTACTACTTCTCTCATTATAACAATTTTCTATGCATCTGGATGGCTTTTTGACATTCAAAGACATTGAAACAGCTGGACCTAGGTTATTTCTGTGTTTTGTGGTTATGTGAGTCTATTTTGCTTCACATTCTTCATGCCATCCATAAATTTTGATGGCAGTTAGTTCAGAAGCTTCCTTTCCAACAGGAGTTAGAAATTTCTTAGAGTGTGCCAAAAAACTCAACTATGAAAAAAAAATGCACAGAAACCAACTTAGTTTTAGTGGTAGGTGAACAGCATAGAAAATTAAACCATTTTTGTCAATTCCTAGTCATATTTTGATTTGACCATATTCATGTTCCTTTTAATTTGTTTGTCAGTTAATATTTATGTGAGTGGGTTTTGCCTCCATGAACAGTTAGAGAAGATATTTCATTTGTATGAATCTTAGGGTACGTCTACACTGCAGGATTATTCTGATTTTACATAAACTGTTTTTATGAACAGATTGTATAAAGTCGAGTGTACGCGGTCACACTAAGCACATTAATTCGGCAGTGTGCGTCCATGGTCCAAGGCTAGCATCGATTTCCGGAGCGTTGCACTGTGGGTAGCTATTCCATAGCTATCCCATAGTTCCCACAGTCTCCCCGCCCCTTAGAATTCTGGGTTGAGAGGACCAGTGGCTGAGGGGGCAAAAATCATTGTCGTGGGTGGTTCTAGGTAAATGTCGTCAGTCATTTCCTTCTCCAGGAAAGCAAACGGAAAAACAATCATTTGCGCCCTTTTTCCCCTGGATTGCCCTGGGCAGACGCCTAGCCCAGCAACCATGGAGCCCGTTCAGCTTTTTTTTTTTTACAGTCACTGTATGTGGTACTGATGCCGGACAGAGGCGATTACTCAGCGCTACACAGCATCATCATTTGCTTTTTGCATGATAGCCAGAGATGGTTATCATCGTCTGTACCGTCTTGCTGCCGGGGTAAATTGGCAATTGAGATGACGAATCGTCCCTCTCCGTCTATACTGTTCTGCTGTACTATCATGTGCCCTCTGAGATCCCCAAGCAAAACTGGGAATAACTCCCCGAGTCAATCCTTCCTTTATGGTTTCTAAAAATAGAGTCAGTCCTGCCTAGAATATGGGGCAAGTGTACTAGAGAACCAGTGTATCAGAGAGCACAGGTGCTCTGTGTCAGATCCCGCAGAAATGATGAGCTACATGCCATTCACGGGGGGTGTCCCTGTAACAACCCCCCCATTGCTTCCCTCCTCCCCCAACCTTCCTGGGCTACCGTGGCAGTGTCCCCCACATTTGCGTCATGAAGTTATAAAGAATGCAGGAATAAGAAACAGAGACTTGTGAGTGAGATAAAATGAGGGGGAGTCAGCCTCCCGGGGCTATGACAGTCCAGACAGAACATTAAGTGGTGCAGGGGAGAGGAGCCCAGCATGCTGCTGCTATGATAGTCCAGGCAGTACAGAATCTTTTCTTTACACAGGAAAAGGAGGGGGCTGATGGAGCTCAGCAGTTGCTATGATGAAGACGGTTATCAGCTGTTCTGTACCATCTACTGGGAATGACCGGGAGTCATTCCTATTTTTACTCAGGTGCCCCCGGCCAGCGTCACCTGAGGCCAGCCAGGAGCACTCACGGGTTGATGGTGATGACGGATATCAGTCATATTGCATCGTCTGCCACCGGGGAGGGGAGAATAGCTGGATACTGCTCTTCACTGCTGCAGCATCGCGTCTACCAACAGCATTCAGTAGACATAGGGCGACATTGAAAGAAGTCAAGAAACTATTTATTTCCCTTTTCTTTCATGTGCGAGGCAGAGGGGAGTAAATTGACGAGCTATTCCCTGAACCACGCTGGACAATGTGTTTGACCCTACAGGCATTGGGAGCTCAGTCAAGAATGTAAATACTTTTCGGAAACTGCTGTGGATTGTGGTATAGCTGGAGTCCTCAGTACCCCGTCCGTCCCTCCCTCCATGAGCATTCATTTGAGTCTCTGGCTTCCCTTTGCGCTTGTCACGCAGCACTGTGTAGCCTGGAGATTTTTTTTTCAAACGCTTTGGCGTTTCGTCTTCTGTAACAGAGCTTTGATAGAACAGATTTGTCTCCCCATACAGCGATCAGATCCAGTATCTCCCATACGGTCCATGCTGGAGCTCTTTTTGGATTTGGGACTGCATTGCCACCTATGCTGATCAGAGCTCCACGCTGGGCAAACAGGAAATGAAAATCAAAATTTCGCGGGGATTTTCCTGTTTACCTGGCCACTGCATCCAAGTTCAGATTGCTGTCCAGAGCGGTCACAGTGGAGCACTGTAGGATATCGCCCGGAGGCCAATGCCGTCGATTTGCGGCCACACTAACCCTAATCCGATATGATAATAACGATTTTAGCGTTACTCCTCTCGTCGGGGAGGAATACAGAAACCGATTTAAAAAGCCCTTTATATCGATATAAAGGGCCTCTTAGTGTGGACAGGTACAGCGTTAAATAGGTTTAATGCTGCTAAAATCGGTTTAAACACGTAGTGTGGACCAGGCCTTAATATTCATGCTCATTCACACATATTTCTTCTGGAAATGATTGCCTCATCATCCTGCTACCAATCATCTGTGTGAGCATGGGATTCAGTGTTACACAGTAGTCAAGGCTAAAAATATTGTAAATTCATAACTTTGCTAGACAATAAAAATCATGGTATGAATAGAGACACTGGATTTATTGTTTATCACAAAAATCTGCAACCCACTAACAACCTCCTAAAATGTTCTATCCTTTTCCTTTCCTCTCTATGACTGGAGGGATGTTAGCAGGCCACTTCATCTTCAATGGTCCCTTGAAATATGTATGAACTACTAATGCTAAACAATATGTTCCACCTTGTATTTAGCTGTGTTGTTCTGAGGCTTGGTCTACACTACCAACTTATGTTGATATAACTACATTGCTCAGAGGTGTGGGATCTAAACCCCAGTGTAGAAAGCGCTATGTTGATGAAAGGATTTATCTTGTCAATATAGCTACTGCCTCTTAGGGTGGTGGAATACCTATGCCAACAGAAGAATCTTTCCCATCAGCATAGGTAGCATCTTTACTAAAGCACTACAGTAGTGCAGCTGGACTGCTGTAAGTGTAGACAAGCCCTGAGTAAGTTTCCCAGATCTGAAGAAGAGCTCTCTGTAAGCTCAATTTTTTTTCTCTTTCACGAACAGTTTGTCCAATAAAGCTATTACCTCATCCACCTGAGATACATATATTTTCAGGGCTCTATCCAAGTGAGCAGTCTCAGGGAACATGAGACTTGTGTACATAATGTGATATCCCAGGTCTTGAACCCAGGGTGGGAGTCCCTAGACAACTGCTGCATCCTGGCCACCACACAACTGCTGAAATCTGGTGGGCTAAGGAGTTAGTAAGATTATAGCCTAAACTAAGGCTCCACCCCTGGGGGACCTTGTTAGATGGTTGCCTGGCTCCACTGATTGTTCCAACTATGGTATTTAAGACAGAAGGAGGCACAGAAAGTTTGTCTGAGCAACAAGGTGATTTCCTGTTGTGTCTGTGTTGGACCCTGCTTGTGCCTGTCTTCTCCACCCAACCTTGTTCCTGATTCCTGCTGTGCTTCTGGATTCTTCTACATGCCTCACCCCTGTCTTCACTCCTGTTCCCAGAGTGCTCCTACTCCATGTTTGATCCTTTCCTCTCCTCCAGTTCCTCTCCTTACACCTTTCCTGCAATCATCAGTTACCAGAACTGGCTCTGACCCTCAGCTTCGACTCCTGGTTCCAACTCTTGCTCAACTGTGGCTCTGGTAATTGGAAGTTAACTCTGATGCTGACACTTGGCTTCATTACCAACCTGGATGCCTGCTCTGCCCACTAAACATGACTCCTCTGACTACTACGCCAGACTGCCTACATCCAGCTATAACATATATCAAACCTAATTCAATGATTCATCACAGCCTTAACAAAATAATAATAAATTATTATTGCTGCCTAAACTCTCTTTGGGTATGCCTACACAGCAATGTAAGCCCAGATAAAAGTCAAATCTCCCTTGCATCCACTCATTAATTGTGCTAACTGGGATTTGGACTCAGGGTCCCAGGACCCTGCAGGGCTAGGGTGTCTGAGCCCAAGTTAAGTTGGCACCTAGTGTCTGAGCCTGATTGCTTTCCTATGTGCATGAGGCCCTGGCTTGACTGGGTCCCTGAAGTCATCCAGATGTATACTACAGTTCCTGGGAGCAGAGGAGTAGTGCTGTAGGCAACCAGCACAGCAGATGGAAACACCATTACTACCTGGCTGAGCAAGTTTCCCCTTCTTGAGCCAGCTCCTCCTAGCTGATCTGTGGAGCTTGCCTGGAGCAGGGATCAAAGATGATGGTGGGAAGTGGCTCCCAGCTGCCAGTATTTTGGGGGTCATCTTTCTCCCGGATGTGCTGAGCTGGGAACTGTGCTAAGCTGGGAGCTCTGCTGCTCCCATTCTGCAGGGCAGCTGTTTGGTCCCACTCCATTCTCTGCTCCTTGGATCCACCCCCCCACTGCCCTCTGTGGGGCTTTGTGTGCAGGGGTGCCTAGGCAATGTGCACTGTGAGAGTGAAAGCCAGCCCCAAAACTTCCCTGCAGCCAGGGATAAGGGCTCCCCAGGGGATGCACTTCACAACTGGCAGCAGCCAGGCTGGTGTGTGTGTGTGTGTGTGTTTCCTCTGATATCTTCATTTTATGTCAAACTTCAAAACAAGCAGACAAAAATACATTAAAAAAAATCCAATATAAACACCTTCATTGAATGACCCATTTTAAAAATTAAGAATTGCAAAGTTTTAGTTTAATAGTTTGACAGCCCCGGAGAGGGATGTCCTAATTATCCTCAAAACAGGTCCACATGGGCATTTTCCTGCCAGTGTGACTCAGCCTAGAGCTAGAGAACCCAACTCTCAGATTAGATGGTAGTTCAATATAAAGCCATCTCAAACTGAAGTTATGCTACAGAGACAGCCATCAAATGAGCTAATTAAGCAGTTAATGTACTCATGAGTGCCTCATGGGAACTTGAGTCCCATCAATAGTACTTCCACATTTAGGAAACAGGATGAGCAGTAGAGTTTTCCTGCAGTGTTCCTAGGACCAGGGTTTCGAAATTTGGGAGGCAGGGGGCACTAGGCATTTTGGGATATGTTTACTTTCACTTGGGTCTATGCACTGCAGTGTAGATGCCAGATCCCTAGGACTGAGCATGGGTCAGAAAATTCTTAACTTTGGGTTAAAATGCAAAGTAGACACTTAAGCCCAGGGTTCCCTGACACAAGTCAGCTAATTCACATTCCACTAACCCTAGGCTTACGATGCTGTGAAGATATACCTCTTACTCCTGAAAATGTTCTCAGAGATGCTTGTTGGTCCAAATCTTAACAATTAAGAGCCCTTAAGCTCTTAAGACTACCATGAAAAATGTAAAAGTGCTTTAAGCATCTAATGATGTCTTTATTAGAGTAGTTTTCGAGCGGTGAAAGGACTAAATACTCTTAATGCTAAAGGATGCCTTTATTGATTTGAATTCACCTTTAGAACAAATGGTGGCTTTACAACTCTCAACATAGTCTTAAACACTTAAGGACACATTTTTTTCCCCCTCAAGTTTCCTTTCAGTACTCACTTTATTTTTATTATTATTCTTTCTCCCTTAATTAACAAAAAGCCCCCTGGAAGAATGTAGGGGCAGAGAATGAAAGGCTATGCTTGAACCTCTAATGACAATGTCTTTATATATAGAAAGGCTTCATTATGTTGAAAGTGTGATTTTAATTACTTGGAATGGACTTTGAGCCAGACCCTTAGGTCTTTCAAAGGAGCAAATGTGGCTCAGAGCCATCTTTCTACTCCCCAGTCAGGGAACCACCTGGTGGGGCAGTTTGGGCTAGTATGTCTAAAGGACAGTTCCACTCTCTGGGAATTACCAGAATCCAAGGCCTCTCTAATATGTCCCTTTTGCCAAAAGAGTCAGGAGTAAGATGATGTAGGTCATTACTCTAGCTCTACACCAGTTAAGGAGTTCCTAGTTGTCCAATAGGACAACATTATGGCTGCTTTGCCTTGCCCAAGTAAGCACAAAACAGCTAACAAAGAGCCAAGGATCTAACCTGTAGACTTTACATGTGTGTACAGGAAATACATTTACATACACTAATTATTTATAGCAAAACCAATTGAGGTCAGCCCTCAGTGTTTGAGATGGAGGTTTTGTAAAACTCTTGTGTAATGAAAGGTGTGCAATGGTAAATGCAGTAAAAAGCTGCCTGCAGATGCTCAATGATTCACTATATTTCAATAAAAACCACTATATGCTTGCATTGTACACACATGCGCACATACACACACACGAGCAAGACAGTCTCTGCCTTAAACTATTTACAGCCAAAAAAGGTAAACTTGAATAAACTTGAAATAGTGTTTCTAATTGGTTGAAGGGATCAGTATATTTAAATCTTCCACATCAAATTGCTGAGGCAACATAACGTTTACTCAGGACCGACGCTAGGGTTTTGAGTGCCCTAGGCAGATGGCAATTTCGCTGCCCCGTGCGCTGGTCCCACGGCTCCGGTGGATCTGCTGCAGTGGTGCCTGTGGAGGGTCCGGTGTGCCTGCGGGCAGTCCACCAGAGCCGCGCGAGCAGCCGACCATCTGCAGGCATGACTGCGGCAGCTCCATCCATGCCGCGGACCAGCGGACCACCCGGAGGCACCACTGCGGCAGCTCCATAGGAGCTGCCTGTCGCCCCCTACGGCGGCGCCCTGACCCAGAGGACACCCTGGGCTGCCGGCTGCCGCGGCGGCGCCCTGACCCAGAGGACACCCTGGGCTGCCAGCTGCTGCGGCGGTGCCCTGACCCAGGATCAGAGCCCCTCCGCGGCAGCCAGAAGCCCGGGGTTTCCCTGGGCCAGGGGACCCCTTGGACTGCCAGCTGCCGCGGCGGCACCCTGACCCAGAGGGCTCCTGGGCTGCCGGCTGCTGCCGGCAGCTCAGACTCCCTCTCTGTCCTAGCAGCAGGGCTGCTCAACCATTTAAAAAAAAATTGGGGACGCTTTTTGGTGCCCCCAAGTCTCAGCGCCCTATGCAATCGCCTAGTCTGCCTAAATGGTTGCACCGGCCCTGCGTTTACTGTGTTAATAGTTCTGAAAACTAATGCAAACTTTTCCTGTAAGCCCAAAGAATACTGTGGTGGTTGAAGGCTATAACAAAATCAGTGCCCCAAACTTCCTAGACTCTGTAGTAAAACAGAAAGGAGCACTGAAACTCTGACTCTTCTGGCATAGAACATTTTGTGCTACTGGAAGCAAGATGAGGTTGAACAATGCCGTTCATCTTCCCAATGTACACTTCATTATTTCCTTAGAAATTATTTTCTTTTTCATTTTACATTTCCCGTTGACTAATTTTCATAATAAAAATAGTGTACTTGTTCTCTAAACAGTTTTTTACATTTCTATGATGAGTAAAAGGGTGGTTTTACAAGAACTATATCCTTAATTGGTCATATTGGACTTGCAAAGGACTCCATATTACCTTAATACAAGCACCTTTATAATATACATGAGGACCATTGTCCATAATGTCTCTATGAATAACATGTTAGTTACCATATCACACAATCACTCCTATGGCCACTAGAAAAAATTGCCAAATATTGCAGACACATTTATACGCTATTATGGTATTCTTATGCACAGCATATAATTATATACTGGAGCTGGATGATTAAAGAAGAAAAGTTTGTGAATATATTCACACATAAACGGCTCAAGGATGTGTTGTTTGCAAAAGGTGTTATTCATTATTTACATACTCAAAGGTTCAAATTCATTAATCTTGAAAGTATCACAAACTCGCACCTGAATTGCATGATTCGGTATTTGTTATTCACCGAGTTATATGCACCATTAATTATTCTCCTGTTAAAAAAGTTTCAGGCATCAAACTGTGTACCAAAATGATGTGGCTTTGAACACCTTTTTCTGATCAAGGACACCAAATATCAAGCTCAGATATTTTATGACTAACCCATAGACTTATATGTTCAATATACTGTATTTGCAAAACTCAGGATAGTCTGTGAATGATCCACAAAGTCAAAACCACCCAAAATTTTGCATTTGTGAATTCTGTTTGACTTGCTCCATTACACAGACAAAGTGCATATACAAGAAGAGAACTTCAATTCTACTGACAAGTATCCAGTGGAATCAAATTGTAATAAATCTGGGAACACAAAGTTTAATAGAAGTTTTTACTGTCATAACCTTTACTTTACATTTACTTTACATTAAGAAAGTTTTGTCTGAGAATTTCATTATTTTCTTAAAGAAATATAAGCTCATAAATTCATCTTACCAGTGCAAGACTATTTTTATTTACTGTAGCAACTATATCTTTAAGTAAACAATGTTTTAAATGTTTTTCAAGTGTTTTAGTTTGTTTTTGCCTGGGAATTTCATTTGTTTTAAAGAAAAATATATTATACAGCCTCATATTCCCTTGTTGAACTATCTGCCCATACTCCTTAGGGGCTGGTTTATTATACACATTATAACATTCCTCCCTTTTAAGTATTTACAACATACAAAAACAACAATAATAATTAATAATGCATTTCAAATTGCAAATGATAAAATAAATAAATAAACTAACATGCAGTCACTATTACACTGTGTAATATTTCAAGTATGCAGGTGGATGTTTTTCACATACTTATAGTATGCCTCAATTCGATTTCTTGAAAAGGTAATTCCACCATCACTGTTGCTTAGCTGCAGATCTTTCAGGGTTAGGCAGCTATTGAGCAGGGGTCTAGAGCTGTGGCTCTCAACCTTTCCACACAACTGTACCCTTTTCAGGAATCTGATTTGTCTTGCATACCCCGAGTTTCACCTCACATAAAAACTACTTGCTTACAAAATCAGACATACAAATACAAAAGTGTTACAGCATACTATTACTAAAAATTGCTTGCTTTCTAAATTTTAACATATAATTATTAAATAAATGAATTTGAATATAAATATTGTACTTACATTTCAGTGTATAGTATATAGAGCAGTATAAACAAGTCATTGTCTGTATGAAATTTTAGTTGTACTGACTTCGCTAGTGCTTTTTTTGTAGCCTTTTGTAAAAGTAGGTAGATATCTAGAGGAGTTTAGGTAACCCTTGGAAGACCTCTGCGTAACCCCCAGGGTTATGCATATCCCTGGTTGAGAACCACTGGTTTAGAGGATCAATTTCTCAGTTTGCAACTATCTCCATACCATAATGTTATCTGTATTCCCATAATTTCACACTTTTTTTTTCAAAGTCTCACAAACCTGGTGCAATCCTTTTTTCTGTCTGCCATCTCTGACAGCAGCATGGAGCCTGCACAGCTCTTCACTATTTTTATGAGTGTTGCAAACTGAGGAACGTGATCCTGCAGCATTTGTAGAACTGGAAAAAGAACCGTAGGAGTGGGGAACATGATGATTTTTTGGAGGACAGGTTATTGTGGAACATAGCAAGAACAAATTCAAGGTTGTTCCTGCTGTTCACAGAGCTGCTGCAGATGGTGGAGCACTGCTACTGAGCACAAGAAAAAAGCACAGACAGGATCATATCATAATGCAGGTTTGGGATGACAAGCACTGGCTGCAGAACTTTTGGATATGCAAGGTCACATTCCTGCATCTATGCACTGAGATGACCCGAGCCTGCCAGCACAGGGATACTAAAATAAGAGCTGCATTAACAGTGGAAAAGTAAATGGAAATCACACTGTGGACATTTGCATTGAAAGATTGCTACCAGTAAGTCAGGAATCATTTTGGATTCAGGCAATGCACTTCGGGGGCCATTATGATGCAAGTGTGCAGGGGAATTAATCATCTCCTGCTATGCAGAACTGAGATTTTAGGTGATGTGCAGGATGTAGTGTAGATAGATTTGCAGTAGTGAGGTTCCTGAACTGTGGTTGAGCAACAGACAGCATACACATACCCTTTACAGCACCAGATCAACTTGCCACTGACTACAACAACAGAAAGGGCTACTTTTCTATGGTTATGCAAGCATTGGTGGATCACCGGGGATGCTTCACCAACATCAGTGTGGTTTGGTTAGAAGAAGTGCATGATGCTCACATCTTCAAAAACACAGTACTCTTCAGAAAGATACACGCAGGAGCTTTCTTTCTTGAATGTCTCATTACCATTGGGAATGTTAAAATGATAATAGTGATCCTGGGGATAATAGTGATAACAGCCTACCCCTGGTTTCCCTGGCTTACAAAACCGTACACTGGCCACCTCAACAGCACCAAGGAAAGATTAATGTACCATCTCAGCAGGTGCATGATGACAGTATAATATGCTTTTGGTCATTTGAAGGGATGCTAGTGTTGTTTACTGACAAGACTGGACTTCAGTGAGAAAAGTATCCCAGCGTTTGTAGCTGCCTGCTGTTTCCTGCACAATATATGTGAAGCAAATAGGAAAGGTTTCCTCAGGGGCAGAGGAGGAAAGGATGGGTCTGCTGAATTTGAACAGGCAGATAAAAGAGTGATTAGAATAACTCAACACAGAGCTTTATGGCTGAAGGAGCTTTAAAAGACCATTTTAGCAGTAAGCCAAAGTAGTGTTATCACAAGGGCAACTCCCTGTGCTTCATTGAGGCCAAATCTGGGGATTTGTTCTTTCTATTTCTGATAATCCCCTCACTACACACCCTGACACTGTTCTCTCACTCTCTCTGACTCAGGGTACTCTGCCTTCATGGCTCAGCACAGCAACCAGATCACTGTTTGTTTTCCCCTTCTGAGTTATCAAAGTTTCTTCCTCCAAGATGGCAGTCTTCCTATCACTGTCAAAACCAGTGCCCCTCCCCAGTGGCAGGGAGGGGAACCCATGCCTACCCTCTACTCCACGTTCCAGCTCAGGAACTAGCTAATTATCAGCTAAGGTCTGCATCATCTTAAACCTTGCTACTTTTCCCTGAGCCTTTTCCAGGGGTGCCACTTAGGAGGTACAAGGGGGTTCCTACCCTTTCCCACCCCAAGTTGTATACAGGAGAGATGTTTGTGGTGCATGTCCTAGCCCCAGGTGGAGGTCTTAACTGCAGTACAGCTTGAGTGTGGAATGTGAGCTCTGCAGAGGAGGAGTGCTGCTCCCAGATTGTACCCCTGGGGCAGAGAGTCAGCATTTTGTTTATAAACAGATGCAAGATGATTAAGATTAAAGGGCTGGTAATTAAATTAAGGGTTTGAAAGTCATTGGATGATCCTGTAAAAAGGGAATCTCTCTGGGTGAGAGGGGGCAGGTTTTGAAGAGAGAATGCAGGGGACTCAGAAGAAAGACAGCCAAGCCCTCTGTACCAAGGTTATATTTAGAAAAGAGGGCGATGTGAGGAGGATAGGTGAAAAGAAAGGAGCAAAACCAAGGGAAGGGATAGCAGTGGTATAGAGAGGTTCCCACTCTACCTATGGTACTTATGTGGCCCCATCACTGTATTATCTGAGCACTTCACAACGTTTAACCTATTTCTCCTCACAGCCCCTCTGTGATGTAGAGCAGTGCTGTTATCCCCATTGTGCAGATGGGGTACTGAGGCACAGAGAGACTCAGGGCCAGATTTTTGAATGTATTTAGGCACCTAGTACCATTTTCAAAAGTGCTTAGTAGGTTAGGTGATTTGTAAACCCCACAAGATGCCTAGCTGCATCTTTGGGTGCTGTCCCTAACGTGCTTGGCCTGAGGTCATACCTGGGAAGTAGAACCCAGGTTTCTGATGGCTAGCTCCCTAGCCACTGGACCAGCCTATCCCTCTGCTGCATGCTGAAGGGAAAAAAAAGAGGCCCCTGTTAAATGGGAGCAAAACCAAGAAGGCCAGTTCTCTGAGACTCCAGAAAATGGTCCTAGGTGAGTGCGTTAGATGTCATGGTTGACTGCATGAAAAGAAGCCCAGAGGTCAGGAAGGATGGCGATAAGAGAGATAATAAGAGTCAGATGAGATGAGATCACTTAACCCCAAGAGGTGGCAGGTTCTTCCCCGTGCTGGGTTGTAGAGCAATGGCTGCTGTGCAATTTTACATTTTATCTGAAAACCATTTAGTTTGGTCATTTATTTGTTCTCAGTTTGAGAAAAGGAAGGAATGAGAAAGTCTCACATGAGAATCAGGTGTGTTTATGCCTCAAAATCTTAGGATTTCAGCTTTATTCAGGCTAATTCCATAACAAACAACAGAAATTGCATCCATAGAGTCCATAAAATTGATTTGTTTTATTCACTGGGCACCATCTGTGTGCTCAGCACTGTTCAGAATATGCCAGAAAATGCAGTCCCTGAGCCAATATTCATAACGTGTGGAGCACTGGATAAGATGGGTCAGATATTTAAGTATGAAGTTCACAATTATTGAACCCGTGTTAATATCTATGAGTGGAAGTACTGACAGCAATAGAAATTTTTATCTGATTAAGGACTGGAAGATTTGACCTTCCAACTTTGTTTTTTTTTTTAATAGGAAAAGCTTCTCAGAGCTCCTGTTTGTTTATTTTCCTTTCCTGCCTGCAATGGCCCTGATATACCTCAGAAGACTCAATCCATTTTTCAACTTTAAAATATGGAATTTTCTTGGTGTTTGGTTTTAAATATGCTCCTGGGAGAACTGCAACTCAATCACTGTAGTCTTGTGTTTAAGAGCCTTCTGGAAAGTAACTGGCCTTTAAACAGAGGTGAATATAGTTTTGCAAACTCTCATGATTTTGTCATGAATCTCATGATAACTGCTGTTTTTTTTAAAGCCACAGCTCCTGGATATGTGGATATGTGACGATTTCAAAGTTCATTCTTAAAGAAAATACGTTTCTAGCCCTTGTGGCTGACGAGAACATTTCAAAATGTGACCTAGAGGCTCAAAAAGCCAAGGGAAAATAAAAAGAACACCAAATCTATTATTTTTACATAATCTCATGATTTTAAGCCAAACAAATGATTTTTGGTGAGCTTGACTCATGATTTTTTGAACATTTGGGTTTGGCAATATTGTGAAAGCGACATGAAAGTGTCAGTTTCACTCCTTTTTCCAGTCTATTTTCCAGTAACACGGCTAGAGCCCCAGTCAGGTGCAGTATAAACTCACGGAGCCTTGTCCTAGTCAGATGTTTCCAAAAGTTATATGATCTATTCCAAGCTTGGGGAACTGCAAAAAGTAAGTATCATAAATAATAGAAAATAATGCAGATTTTTAAACAATTGTTTCAGTTGGTGTATTCAAGAGATTGTAACAAAGTAAGAATACACATTAAAATTTTAAAGCTAATCGGTGTCTCTCAAGTGACTTGACACAAGATGTCAGAACACTGTTAGTATTAGAGTTCAGAAGGTCTAATATTTATTATTTTTCTTTCTTTATATAGGAATTAGATACAGTGCTCCTGTTAGCTAATTTCTAAGCTATTATCTGCAAAGTCAAACAAACAATAAAAAACAAAAAACAAAAACAAACAAAAAAACTCTAGAGTTTTCAGGCGCCTAAGTAGCCCCTGGAATCATGGTTAAAGTCCCCCTGCCAAAATCTGAAATGGGTCCCTTGGCCTTTTCTTTCACATTCTCCACCTAGTTTACCTCCTTTCCCTCTCTGCTGCCCAGAGAGCAGCCACAGGTTTCCTCACTACAGCCCATTTTTACCGCCAGCTTCCTTGCTTTATTATAGCACCACCTGTTCCTCCCCAGCTGGATTCCATCATTATTCAGGGGTTATTTGGGCCAGCTAATCCCCTCAGCTGTGGCTATGCAGTTAACTGGCTTCTCCTCAGCCTCATTAACCACTTCTATGATGGTTTGCGGCGAACAGCCCATCATAAGTGTGTGTTGTTGCAGTGTGCTCTACCTGACCTTACTCTTTTGTGGCCTGGTAGGAATTATGTGGTGATTGCTGTACATGTAGGAATATAACATCGTCAATGAACCTATTAATTTTGTTTATGAATGATCCTATAGGCTGTGTGACACTGTGAGTAACAGGTAATTGGTTGCTTTCAGAACTGTTGAGCACTCAAGCAGCATATGCTGTGAACTAATAAAGATGAATTATGTTCCAAATAATAGAATTTTATTGTATAATCAAAAAAAGGGTGGGGGGGGAAGCCTTCATAAAAGGCTTCATAAAACTTGATTTATTGTACTAAAGACTTCATAAAACTTGATTTATTATGAGAAAAGAACTTGTGAAGGGGAAAGAACATGCATGTCTATTTCAGATACACATACACCAACTGTGGCTTCCATATGTCCGTGTATGTGACATATGTCCCCCCTGGGTGGAGTGGTAGAGGTAGTACAACAAGCCCTGATGTCAAATAAGAACATTTTGGGGGGCACAGGGAGGTCCAATATTGAGTTCTCAACAAGCTGCGGCGGGGAGGTGAGGAGGAGGGTATGTCCTGGTGCATCACCCTCTCCCTTTCTTGCTGAGACTCAAGGGCCTTTCTACTCTCCACTCTTTCCTTCTCTAGGCTGACTGCAATGTTCACCCTGTCTGCATGTTCATCCTCCAGGCCCTTTGCTCAGGCTCCATGGAAGTGTCTAGGGTGGCAGCTTCTTGTGAAGGCAGGTCTGCAGCTTGGCCCCAGATCCATTTTTGGCCTTCCTGGCCTTCTGGTATGCTCTTTGGCTTTCACACAGCATTCCTGCTGGTTCCTGTCATAGCTCTTTCTCCTGCATCCCCTGAGCAATCTGCTTATAGATGCCAATGTTGCTATCGCTGGTTTGGTGCTGTGTCTGCACAGGCTCCTCTCCCAACAGACTCAGGGGATCCAATATCTTTTGTGTACGTCAGGCAGGAATGCGTCTGGAGTGTGTAGCTGGCATGGTCAGCTGGGCAGTTGCACTCAACAATGAAGAACTGCTAGATTTGATTTCCAAGTTGCAAAATTAGAAAAAGGCATTTCAGAAATTCACAAGGCTTTAAAGGAAAAGGAAGGCTTCCAGTCTACATGACACCTGAGGAGTGAAGTTCACAGTGGTGGCAGGGCAATCAGTATGGGCATTTTGGGACATCTGCTGGAGGACAGTTACAGCAATGCAGTATCTACGCTTGCACTGTGTTGACCTAAGTACACTGACTGTGGCTCTATGCCACTCAGGTTGGCATAAGGAGGCGTTTATATAAGTGGGAGACAAATTTAAGTGTAGACACATGCACAATTATGTTGATGTAAACTGCCTTGAATTGACCTAACTTTGTAGTGTAGATTAGGACTTGGTTTTGATCAGAAACAGAGATGGAAGCATAAAGCAATGGAGACCATTCAGTGCCAACATTCATGTGTGTGTATGTGTGTGTGTGTGTGTGTGTGTGTGTAAGTCCAATATTTGCAGGTATCAATTCACCTAGAAAGTTTATTCTGCTCAGATCTGCTGGTAAATACACTGAAAGATCATGAGACACTTAGATATTATATTACTGAAGGCCATATAATTACCATCAATAGATAGATATTTCAAGTGCTTCCTTTGAAAGTGATTTAAGCTAAAGCATTCCTTGACCAAAGTGCTCACATATAAGTTGCAGTTTATCCAAAAGGCTCACTCATCAAGATTGAAACATTTTTAAAAACCCATTACGTAATTAATATGCTACTTCACATAACTTGAAAGGCCTTGTGGCCTCTGCAGAAAAGATGAGAATAGTGCAATACAAACCCTTCCCCAGAATCTCCTCACTCCTTTCTTTGTTGTGTACAGTCAACCCCAAGACCAGTGCCAGCTGTGCTTTTTTCTTTACACAAGCTGCAGTAGCAGCTGTTTCTAGCTGATACAAGACAATATCACTTCTTTCCAGAAACTCTGTCCATTGTTTCTTATCTAGGAAGATGCTTATCAGGGAAGATGATACTAGCTCTTTCAGGTCCAGTATTCTGAATCCTTAAATATTTGAGTTCTCACACTAGATGTCTGTCAACGAGCTAGTTGATGGAGAAGGGGAAAGATGTGGGAATGTCTACATGATCTAACCTTTAAGTATCTTGTCTCTGTGGAGAAGATTCTCTTCCCAAGAAATTCAATATAAATAGGCAGTCACAGGCTTGCTGACATCAAGTGTTTGGGGTCCATCTAGAATCTGTTACTTGCAGGTGGGGGGGAAGAGGATGAATTTCAGTGAAAAGTAAACTAATTGCTCCATTTGGAATTAGACAGGTGGCAACCATAATGGGCATGATAATATGTAATAATCTAAACCTGGAAGAAAATGAAATTCTTCAGCCATCAGCTGTGAAGGGCATCTGTATTACCTGTATTACCATGACTGGAATGTAAAAGTGTCCATTGCAGAAAGTTATGGTGGCATATTTTCTTGAAGGAATTCTTTGGAGAAGTTTGGATTCCAGATCAAAAGAAAGAGGATTTTGAATATATAGTCTGTATACCCCATTCATCTGAACACTCTCTGAGAAATAGTTAGATTAGAAGGTCATTAGATTTTGTAGCCCACCAATGCAGATTGTAAAAACCAACAGAATAGACAGTTATTCAATATCCATTTAGATTGGCATTACCAGTTTCCCTTATTCACCTAAATTAGCCACTTCATCAGTCAGAGCCCACAGATCTCTAGCCTTAATCTGACCCCTTTGGGGCCAAATATTTTAATTTCGCTATACAATTGATAAGAATATCCATGTGCATTAATATATTATGTATAGTTTTATACCTGTAAAGCAGACTGAAATGCAGTTTGAAGTTGCATTCTTTATTGCCCACTTGGAGTTCATATTATTACAACAGAATTCTCACTTGCCAATCAGTTCTACTCCTATTAATGGCTTCCTGAGAAAGCAAGTCCTGCTGCTGCTTAATTAGGCACTCCTGTATGGTGTCAGACAATTTATTATATCTACTGGTAATACTTTACTAGCAGAAGGACACAGGATGCTAATCTCATTACTTCTATCTTTAGTGACACAGGCCTAAATGCATAAAAGGAGATAGGTGCTTGGAAAATCTCTATGATCCACTAAACCTGAGTTAGGTACCTAAATTCCTATGCAATGAATGGGGAGAGACAGGCATCTTAGACTGCAATTTGCAAAAGCCTAATCGAGCCAATGTGAGATGCTTATAAATGGATCATGTGCTAAGGCCCACACTTCTCTCTGTGGTAGGAACCTATCTTTGTTTGCAATTCACAGCCAGGAACTCTCTTTGGAGTTAGGTATCTGTGGTGTTTTGTGAGCAGGAAGAGCCCACCTTTTAACTTTGAACTTGCCTGGGATATGGGGAAATGTGATGGAAGAAGTGGGATGAAAGAGTGAATAGAGCAGGGGGACTGGACCCAGGTTCTCCCACCTCCAAGGTGGGAGATTTTACTACTGGCCAAGAGAGTCATTCTGACACTCTTTCTGGACTAATAACTATTTAACTTTGTAACAGCCAGAAGGAGGGAGATTAGCCTGGCCTGGGGGCAGGGCCTCAGGGGCCGAAGACATGCAGCCAGGCCATGGTAAGAGCCACCTGGGCAGCTGTGGGAAGCCACAGTCCCTCCATCTGCCCTGGGCGTGGGGCCCAGGGGAAAGGGACAGGGGTTGGGGTCTGCTTTTGGGGGCCCCACCCCAGGCAGGTGGTGTGTCCACATTTCCCCACAGTTGGTTGGACTCCCCGGGCCAGGATCCAGTTTTGAGCCTAGCTGTGAGGAAGGGCCTGGCGGGGGTGGGGGGAAAAGAAGGGTCAATGGGCCAGGCCTATGACAAAAAGTGGATGGGCCAGGCCCCTTGCCTCCCCCTCCACCCCCCAACTCATGGCAGTGAATCTTGGAGTTTGAGTCTACACACTTGGGCTTACACTACAATATCAGAAATATCCACGCAGATGTTTGGGCTTGGGCTCTGAAACCCAGCCCCCTCCCTGGGCTTCCAAGCCCGAGTTCCAGCCTGAGCCTGAATGTCTACATAGCTGTTTTTAGCATCATAGCACAAGCACAAGTCTTTAAACCTGGTCTCTGGACTCAAGGTCACTGCTGTTCTAGCGGGGGGGGGGGGGTTGGAGAGGGAGGTCATTTGAACATACCCAGAGAGGTCCTTGGATAAACCCACGAAGAGGCATATATATTACAGCACCTATTTTTTAGTTCCTTTCCTCTGAAATCTGATGAGAGGAGTAAGTCTCTCTGGAGCAGCCAGACAAGATTATTTAGGATAAAGAGTTTCTGAAAATTCAAGTTTACATAGAACTGAAATTCCATGTCCTGGCCAGCTCTAATAGTGAGGGTGACTAACCACAGGAAAAGTTAGCAAGGCCAGTGGTGGATTCTCCATCTTTTGGAGTCTTCAGATCAAGTCTGTACAATTTTCTGGAAGATATGCTTTGCCAAACGTAAGTTATTGGGCTCAATACTGGGGTCACATTTGAATTTAATTGCTTGTGATGTACTGGAGGTCCGACTATATGATCTAATGGTTCCTTATGGCCTTAAACTATGTGAATCTATGAAGAATATGTTGAACACTGCTCAATTAGATATCAAGAGTTGGTTATTGCGTTTGGTGATGCTGCTGGCATTATGGTGCTTTACTTTTTAAAATTATTCTAAAGGGACACAGAGCACTAAAAAGGTGTCATTTCCATTATGTTACACATTTTTAGATGTGATTAACAGTATATGATTTTTCATATGACTGATTCTTTAAATTGTCTGAAGTTAATACATTTGTTTCCCCATATGTTTCTGAACTTACCCTAGGGAAACACTCATTGCTTTTTACATTTTATTCTGTATTTCCTCTATGTATCTTCTCTTTGCTCGATCACTTTCTGTGACACCAGCCACTGGGCTAATACAGCCATGTAGAAAGTTTTCCCTACAACTTATGCTATAAGTGCTTTTTGGTCATCCTTAGGCAGCAGTTGATAATACACAAAATAACTCCCGTACTTTCTCCATGCTATGTACAACATGCACTTAATCAGCTACTCTGAGACCACAGTATCCAATTCAACTGAAAATTCAGGTATCCTGCATGGAACAGCGAGCAATAAATGCTACTTTCTCTCATTTGTTTGAATATTGCAACTTTCATTGTTCAGAGAGATGTTTCTTTAGAATTAATTTTATCTAAATTTCTAATTCTGCCTGTAATCTCAATATACAAAATATTGCTATGGACAGGAAACAATGATCTCCCAATTTGTCAGACTAGGAAGCTATTGCATGGAATCCAGGTGACCCAAACTTTAGATTGTTCTATGTTCTCCTCTCATCAGTTCTTTCTACCTGGAGTCTTCCATTGGCCTCTGCCTTCCTTGAGCTCCTTCCTTCTGTTCTCCTGACAGCCAGCCCCTAACTGCTGGGTTTTCCCCCTCAGTTGCCAAGTTGTAGTTCTGTTAAAAAATATCTGCCTCCTCTTGGGCATAGTCTTTATACACCTTCCTGAATCTGACCTTATCAGCTTCCTCCTGACCTATGCGTCACAGGTTTGGTTTTAGACTTCTTAGCCTCTCTCAGACTTTCCAATTCCTCATGCTACCTCAAGCTTATCTGCTCTTCCCCCAGACAGCACTCACCTGCTGGGCTTTCCTCCTTTTAAGTCTGGTACTTGAATAGGTGAGATTGAGTGGGGCTAACAAAAAAAGTGAAAGGCCTGAGGTCTCTTGGCCCTTACAGGGGGAGGCTGCCCTGTTACACGTATGCTTTTCATTTTGGTTTTTGCATTCACATGAGCAAAGTTTAGTTCACATGAATGTTCACCAATGTCAAATTTTGGCACACCTCTAAGCCAACATAACGTGACCTGATATAACATGAATTTGGATATAACACGGTAAAGCAGTGCTCTGGAGGGCCAGGCTGTGCACTCCAGCGGATCAAAGCAAGTTCAGTATAACATGGTTTCACCTATAACACAGTAAGATTTTTTGGCTCCTGAGGACAGCATTATATCAGGGTAGAGGTGTATATTACCCAAGATTTGTTTGTTCAAGGAGAACATGTGACAGGAGGAAGATAAAGTCATTTCCAGAGGTTAAGCCATTGAGATGAGGAAGAGAAACAATGCCTTGTAACTTAAATGACAACTCACAAAATGCAAATATTGATATGTGAACAGTGCATACTTGAAACAATATTTCCTACAAAGAGTTAAACAAACAGTTATAGTCTTGTTCTCACAAATTCTTTATCTGACCATTTGAAATCATCAGGAAATTAGTAAAAATCATGATCTAGTCACAGACAAAGCACAGAGGTAAAGAGTTAAATTTACCAACTAAATTGATTGCAATGAGTCTTCAACAAGCTTTAGTGAAGTCGCTATAGTATCTATGCTCCTTTTCTATTTCTATCTTGCTTTTTCAATATGAACATTACTATATTCAGGTTTGCACTGATAAATTTATGTGTATAAAATGCACAAGTAGAGCAACATGGCCATGCTAACATTACTCTGCACCAGACAGTGGCCCATCCTGTTACTGAGGTGGGGAAACAGCAGTCAGAATATGTGTGTGCAGAATGAAAGCCACCCCTTTATTCTCCTGCATTGGCTGTTCATACTATGGGTAGCTATATGAGGAGGCGTGGGGTAGCCACTACTTTCTTCATCCCTCATACATATTGGTGGGAGGGCAGCAAATAGAGAGAGTCTTTGCTTCACCCTCTCAATGCACTCTGATGCCAGGTGATGTATCTGTGCTCTGGACGGGATGTACAGGCATAGGAAAAAACAGGATGCAAATATCTCTGCTCCTGGGGATTGGAACAATGTGATGCCCCTTGCTCAAGCCTCATGGTAAAGCCACAATGAAGCCCTCTGAGAAACTGAGCTTTTTTAGTATTATTATTGCCTGAATTTTGAGTGTTTTAATTCAAAATCTTAACATATTAAGATAACATTTAATATCTGCTGGGGTAAATCTATAGGTCAAGATATTTAAAAGGGGCTAGTGATGTTGGGTGCCCTGATTTTTGGATGCCCAATTTGAGATAGATTGTAGGGAGCCTAAATAACAGAGGACAGGTGCTTACCACTTCCTGAAAATCAGATCCAGCTAATTTTACTCAGTTTTGGCCTCCCGAAATTTAGGAACTTAACACCAGATTTTTAAATGCTTAAAAATGCATAGAGAGACCTATTTGGACTTTAAAAAGTGTCTAAGCATCTAATTTACATGGTGCATAGGCTTCTAGTGTGATTGTCAGAAGCACCTATCTGCATCCATAGGAGCTAAATACATTTACAAATCTGGCCTTCAGAATCACTACTGACTTTTGAAAATGTTGCCCATAGTTAACAGCTAACCATATCTATCTATGCACATCCAGAGTAATGTCATTTATTCTTCCATTTTATAGTGAACTTCTTGAGAAAGAGTTATAGGAATTATGCATCCAACTCAAAGAACTTGCATTAAAAAAATTGGTTTGGTCTTTTTTCTTTTTTTTTTAACACGTAGTCATCTCTGCAGTATTAGACACCTGCATGTACTCTTTTAGTATGAATAATATGATTATGCTAATTAGTTACACAGAGAAAACCTACAATGTTGTATAACAATTTGTCTCACTAGTTATATTCAAAAGGTTAACTTCTGAAGACTTGTCATGGGTACAGTAGTTAGCCCTCCTTTGTTAACGTAGTCTACACTTAACCAATTAGTGCAATGTCTTTACCTGTGCCATATATCAGAGAGGTCTCTTAAATATATTATAAATTGGTGATGGATACTAATTTCGAGAAGATGTTTGCACTAATGAGTTAAAGAAGATGAGTTTATAAAGAGATTTGAGTTACTTGAACTTTGAGCTGACATAATTAAGTATCTCCTGTTTTTTAATTGTAATTAACCTCTATACAGATTTTGCTTGCCCTCAGTGTCCTTGTTCAGGAGATCATTAAGCTATGTTAATGCCTTTGTGTTTAATCCCTTTAACAGAGCAGCTTTCCTTTCCTGAACAGTTATAACCTGGGATACCAAGCCACATAAGGAAATGCCACAGCATACTGAAGTTGATGTATAAGCAAAAATATTGTAAATAATTCAACTGCACTATTTTTTACCATCATTCTTTAAGCTCATAACTTAATGCTAGGGATGTGCTAAGCTCATCACTTTTGTGCCTTGTAAGAGTGCAATTTCTAAAGTTGAGCAGTAGGGCAAAATAATATTTTTAATACTATATCAGTGTTTGTTTGTTTGTTTTGTGTTTTTTGTTTTTAAAAACAACAGGGGAACTCCTCAGATGACATAAACTGGAGTCGCCCCACTGACTTCAGTGGAACGACTCTGATTTATGCCAGCTGAAGATCTACCTCTAAACCCCCAGCACATAATC
The DNA here is from genome assembly GCF_003597395.2 of Chelonoidis abingdonii. Taxonomy (NCBI): domain Eukaryota; kingdom Metazoa; phylum Chordata; order Testudines; family Testudinidae; genus Chelonoidis; species Chelonoidis abingdonii. The sequence continues at coordinate 105,750,321 of NC_133773.1, forward strand.
AATCAAGAATATATATTCTCATATATGTATGTAAAGACTAAAGCAAACTCCACATAAACTAAATGAAAGCAGAGGTTTGACACCTGAAAGGAAGGACTATCAAAGATTCCATAAAGTACCCAAGGGACTTCACTTTTGCAACTGATTTTAAGTGACAGTCTCTTCCAGGCTATGCTGATGGGTGGCTGTCAATATAAAGCTTAAGATAGATTGGACAAAGAAAGAAAGTAAAGAGCAAACCAAACTGCAGAGATGCGGACCTTATATTTAGCATTATTTCCTGAATTTGAAGTGCATGTGGGTTTCATTTCTCCCATAGCTAGACACACTGCAATGAAGGATACAAACACAACCAAACCCAACTTCAGGTGTATGCCATATGATCAAACGATTTCATGAGAAGCGGCTGGCTGTGCACAGGAGCAGCATAGCAGAAGATGTTCTCCCCTCATGTGCCTGGGAGCTCTAGAAGCACTGCTGATAAGACTCCTTACTGTGCCCGGTGCAGAACTGCCACAATAGAGCCTTAATAATGATATTGAATAAGACTAGTGTCAGAATTCATTGTGCAAAGAAACCCCGCAGCACCAAACATATAGAAACTGAAGAGAGGAAGTACTGTTAGACATTGTATGGCTCCCCTTAATTTAAACACATATCTGAAATGGTGCTTTATTTATGTTTGCATCTGTCTCTTTCCTTCTTTGGTCCTCTCTGGGAAGGGAGGGGATGATATTTTATGTAAATTAAACACAACCAACTACCAGCCAGATTCATACCAATGTAAGTGCAAAGCCTGGCACAGAATGAAGGGAATGCAGTGTGACGCTGGCAGAGCAGTTGCCAGCTCATCCCAAAATCCCCATGTTTCAACTAAACACTGTCAAAAACATAGCTGTGTTCACTATGGCTGTATGTGTTAGTATGGTTAATAAAACAGGTCTTTGAATTATAACAATGTGTTTAGTCTTTATTGAATACTTGTGTGTTAGTTCATGCTTTAATCTTACTTACAGCATCTCTATATATTGTAAAGTAATATCTGAGGCCTGGTCTACACTACGCTGTTAAACTGATTTTAACAGCGTTAAACTGATTTAACGCTGCACCCGTCCACACTACACTGCTCTTTATATTGATTTAAAGGGCTCTTTAAATCGATTTCTGTACTCCTACAAAACGAGAGGAGTAATGCTAAAATCGATATTACTATATCAGAATAGTGTTAGTGTGGATGGAAATCAACATTATTGG